>NC_089585.1:95493933-95851433 GCF_019320115.1 Miscanthus floridulus
TGTTCACCCCCAGTGTAAAAGTAGAACATTTTTTGGTGGATCTACATGGAAGGCATGTTTTTGTGCCTACCCCCTAGTGTAGGAGTAGTGCATATGCGGATGGTGTGTACGTGATCTTGATTTTAAGATCATGATAAACCTCTCATAAGGGTCAACAAAGCTTAACAAAACTCAATGCAAAAGCAAGCATCATATATGTGGAAGTTTCCTAGCCTAAATAACATGTATGGCTTTGATGGGAATTCAAGCTTTGTCATACAGGAACTCGTCATGTAGCATTTTATGTTTTTCAAAAGATAAATCTCTAGAACTTTAGTGTCACTTGGAACAACATAAACTACAGCTTAGACCTTCTCATATCATATCCGTTAATTACCTAGACTTAGATCAAGCATATGCTACCCACGAGTTTCAAGGTCAGAGTAAATCTTTATATCAAATCAGTCGTGTCCAAAACTCGGGAGAATTCAAGGCTGAAAACTAGGTACTTGAAAGGAATTACAACAAAGCAACTATTCATCATTTCCATTTAAGAGATTATTCTGAGTCCTCTTTATTTTATTCAACTCTTAAAAATAAATTAAAGCAAACTAGATACTCCTTTTATTTTGTTTTTAATTTTACTAGATCACACATTATTACTATAGCTATATCTATTTATTATAAAGATAACTTTTTATTTTGTTTCATTCATCATTTTTAACTATTGAAAAGAAACTAAAATCTAAAACAAAAGGAGAAAGAATACTTACCTAGATACACTAGGAGTGCTTCTCCATCAAGCTAGCTCTTTTGGTGAGGGTTCGGTATTATAAGTCCTTCTAACCGGACTTCTTCTTGTGAAGTTCATTAATACCACAGTTTGTTCTAAAGACGAAGATTCTTATGATGATGTCTCTAATGGTGATGTCACCTTCTTCCGCCAAACCTATCTTGGTTTTGAGTTTTGATTTTAGTTTGACTAGGTTCAGGACTTTCACTTATAGAAATTCGGGAATCGATTTCCCCACACTTTGCTTGAAGTGTGTCCTACTATAAAACAAGGTAGAGATCAAGTGCATGGGCTCTGTTGGTGGGAAACACCAATAGAACATAAACTTTACTTATTCTTCTCTAACCTTAGGCACATTGAACTAAGATGAAGTTGATGTTATGTGCTTTATTCAATTATAACATAGGAGGCTAAGATCAGAAGGTTGAGCATGAATATAGCTTTTAAGTTCATTTAGCAGAAAAGATTGAGTTGCTTAACCCATGGAAGGATTGTCTATCTATGCATCATGTATCAATCTTTACATGATTATGACTATCAGCTTCCAGAGATAGGATGTGCATTTTTTTAGTTTATTTGGTTAAGACTATGGTCACAAGAGAGTGGTGCTAGGAACAAGCTTGAAGAACTAAACATGTTGAGTTAATTAGGTTGGATTAAGTAAATTATAACTCAAACATATTTTGTTTCTTATTTATGTCCCTACCAGAATCAAGGAAAAACTTTTTAAATAATGATCATTTACCTTAGGATGTTATCTTTGTCATTGGAGCGTGAAGACACCATATGACGAAGGGTAGGTGACTCATGATGGTCCTTCCTTTTCGCTTGAAGTTTTTCTTTTTTGGCTAGTGTCGGGGACCAATACTAGGGTATCCGAAGAGGAGCTAATGGTCATCAACATTGATTCATCCGAGCAATCAAGAGCATGACTACAGCTCTAACCGACCCCCAGGTGCACGGGCTCTACCTCGCCCGACCTCTAGGGGTGGGCTCCGCCTCTCCGGCCTCTGGATCGAGGGCTCCATCTCCCCCGACCCCTTAGGCGTGGCTCCTGACTGGAAGCCCGTAACGCCACCAACAACTACGGACTAAAAAGTACAACCCATGGTCAAACTTCTAGAATCATGTAGGGAGTGGGCACATCTCAACATGATCATGACATGTCACTCTAGGGGAACTCACATCACCAATAGTGATGGACGTGTGGTCACTATGTTGCCTACTCCCTGTACAGCCGCTGACCAGCACACTGGTTCGCCGCATCGCCCACCAGGACAAAATGGGACATCACTACCTGGCTAACAATGCTGGGGCGTGGCATCTATGGCGAAGAGGCGCCCAACGTGGAGCTATCCCTATCGCCATCTATAGTGTCGACGGGACCTGCATAAAAGAGAAGAATGGCCCAGTAGTCCTAGAAGCCTTCTTCTCCTTGGCTCTTCTCCCACTTTCTCTCTATGTAACCTACTCTTCGCCTTTGTCTATAAAAGGGGAAGCAGGATGCCCTAGGAGAGAGGACGATGGTTCATCACTCTACATGGTTGTAAACATCAAAACACATGTCCTAACACGCCTTAGGAGCACATGCACATCAAAGACTTGGGACCTGTCCCTCTCTTGCTCGTTTGTAACCCCTACTACAAACTTTCAGTGCTAGTAACATGAGCAGCAGCGATGAACTGGATGTAGAGACTTTCTGCCCAAACCAGTATAAACCTCGTGTCCTCTAAGCACACCATCTAAGCCAGACACGCAATACTAGAAATTTACTAGTTGGTAACTCAAAACATCGACAGTTGGCGCGCCAGGTAGGGGCTTTTTGCGCGTCTCGACGTCCACATCAGGCATCAGATGGCTAGTCACAACATTAGCTAGGCCCCGAGCACGCACGTGCGCTTCGAGAACCTAGACTTCATCGTCACGATGGGGGAAGAGTTGGTGTAGGCTCCCATCACCATCCAACCTCTCCACTCCACCTACCTCGACGCGATCGTCGAGGCGCTTGAGGAGTTGTGGCTGCACACACCAGAGGCTCGCACCCCCAGGAGCGACCTAGCTCCTCGACTTCGACTACGGGAGGCGAGAACGCTAGCTCGGCGCCTTCCTAGGACCCCGACCATCCTAGGAGGACCTAGACCGCCTCACCTTCTTGTTCACCAACATCATAACTGTAGCTTACCAGATGAGAGTTGTTTCCCCAGAATACCTCATCTGGAGCGCCACGACAGCGCTCCCATTCGATCTGCGCAACGCTGCCGAGACCATTGGCCACCTTGTGGTGCAACACACGCCCCCATCCCCCATGAACGATGAGTTCATGGGGATGACCAAATATGTCACATAATCTTTCTATGACCTCCTCATAGGAGAATCGGAGTCGCCCTTCAACTCTAACTCTAGCAGGGGGAGCCATCACCCCTCTCATGAATGTTTCATTATAGGTACCCTAAGGGGTACGTCGAAAGTATCCATGAGGGAGAGGCTACCCCAATGAACGGATTTGATGATGAGGTCGAGGGGGATGCAGGGGCCCCACCTCACCTACGGGTAGTGCAGCTGAAGGCCTTGGCACCAAGAGATCAAGGAAGCATGACTCCAGCTTGAGCAGGAATACATGGAGCTCAAACGAGAGATCAAGCGCCATAGAGATGGTGGGCGTGCACGTGCCGTGGCTCGTGATGTGAACCGAAGGATCATCAAGGACAACAAAGCCCTCCCACACTTCACCTGAGCAAGCTAGAACATCGCTGCTATGGTAGCCTTGCTCTGGGGGCTTCCAAGGCTCGCGACACCCGAGGATCGTCGGGCCCATTGTGAGATTCGCACATTACTCGAGCGTGCGGTGGTGCAACAGGCCAAGAGCCCATTGTCCTAATGACACAAGCTCAACATCAGCCAGCATGCGCCCTTAGAGCAACCCAACATGGACATGTCAGTCCTCTAGGCGTAGCAAGGCGATAGGCTACGCACCGCGGTCCAGGTGCATGAACGTCTTTTCCTCCATCGTGATGCACGCGACAACCTTGATGCCCGCAGGTGTACCTATAGTGATGCGATGAAGAAGGCTAGCCATGGCTACCACCCTCATTGTGGTGGACGCTACGACAGCGGTGAAGACCGAAGCTCAAGCCCCGACTTACCGGGACCTCAGGCCTTTGGCCGACACATCCTCAACGTCGCCTTCCCACCATAGTACCGACTACCAACCAACATCCCAAAATACTCTTGGGAAATGAACCCTAGACTATGGCTCGAGGATTATTAGCTTGCTTGCCAAGCCGGTGGAGTGGATAATGACGATTTCATTATCCTCAACCTTCCATTGTTCCTAGCCGATTCGGCACAAACATGGTTGGAACACCATCCGCCCAACCGAATCCAAAGTTGGACGGACCTAAAAGAGATCTTCATGGGAAACTTCTAGGGCACATACGCGCATCCTAAGAACCCATTGGATCTCAAAAACTACCAACAGAAGCCAGGAAAACCATTCGTGGGTACATCCGACGCTTCTCCCGGTAGTGCAACGAGTTGCCCAACGTCGCCGACACCGATGTCATAGGAGCTTTCCTATCTAGGACCACCTGTGAGTCCCTGGTTCACAAGCTGGGATGTAAGGGCCCACGAACCACCAAGGAGCTCCTCAACATCATGACTAGCCATGCCTCAGGCAAGGAGGCGGTCGGGGTGATTTTTGACCATAGCAAAGGCAAGGCAAAGCAAGATGAGGACGTCAGCAAAGGCACCTCCAACTGTCCCAACAAAAAGAATAATTAGCAGTGCGCAAGGGCTCGCTCATGGCCACCCCTGACCACAAAGGGGTTCAAAAGCTCATCAAGGTACCTCGGAACCACTTTGAGAAGCTGCTCAAAGGGCCATGCCTGAACCATGCTTTTCCTGTCAAGCACCTATACAAGGACTGTGTCCTCATAAAGCGGTTCTTGTCCAGAGGCTCCAACAAGGGGGAGCATAGGAAGGAGCCAAAGTCAACCATAGATGATGTCGAGGGAAAGGACAGGTGGATTTCTGGCACTGGATGTAACACCTTAGGTGTTAGGCTTGCATAATTTGACTTACATTGCATGAGCATGAGCATCTAGCATTCATATATAAGCTTTTACAATTGAAACATGTGATTAAAACATATGAAACATGCTTCTTATTTTATGTCTCTTGTATATATGCATATGATCATGAGTGAATACATGTAAATAGTTTATGTGAGTCACTAAAACATCTTAGCTACACTTAGGATGACTAGTGGAACAATGTTCGTGAAGGTCACTTTGCATGATCAAGTCCTTAAGTGATGCTATGTATGTTGACCTAGGAAAACTTTATGTGTAACCAATGTATGAAATGATTGTGTGACCATTAGTAATAGCTTAAACATGTTTAGGATGTCTTTATGAACAACTTTGGTATTCATGGCTAGGGCTAATTTGGTCACTAGGTCATAGTTTAAGTGTATACCATCATTTGAATGTAGCATGTTTGACATAGTTTGAACTATGTGATAGATACTTTGCATGGATGTGGTCACTAAAGCAAAGTTGTAGTATTTTAGTATTTGATGAGAGGAACAACTTTTATTTTTGGGTCATAAGCTAGTTCAGCTCCTAACATGCTTGAAATGGGCTCACAAAAATCAGCTTTGCACTATTTTCAACACTTGAAATTTTTGCTAAGTCATGTTTCACTGACAGTGTGACAAGCTCAACTTTGGGCTGATTTTACTCCCCACCTATTGCAAATTAGGAGAAGGTTTCTTAAGAACTTTTGTAGCTGGTACATAGGTACAAATTTTTTGTTTTACCGACATGCACAAATTCGATTTGTATTAGGAGATTGAATCCCTTGAAATCGCATTGTCAGACGCTTGATCGTGCTCTGAAGAACATCGCGCCGCGCTCGGTCAGGGCCGACTGGCCATAGAGCATTGCCGCCGTGTGGCCAACACTGGCCGGCGATGGGCCCTCGATGCCATGAGCTGGCACTTGTTATCTGCACGCCCCGCGCCCCATTTCCACGCACCCGAGCTCACTCACTCACTCTCCATCGCCTGCTTCTACTCTCGCCGTGGAACTGGAGCAGCGCCGCCAAGCATAGCGTAGCTCTACCACCGCACCATCACCATCTCCACCTCACCCACAGCTGCGCCACATCCCCCTCTACCTCCTTGATTTGATTGCAGCAGCTGACGAGCTTCGGTGAGGGCGTATTCGCCATTTTTTCCTCGCTGAAGATCTCGGCCGCCATGGCTGCCTCCACAGCGAACTCACCACTGCTTGGCTCATGCGCGCATTGCTTCCGATTATTTGTGTTAGAGCTGGTACATGGTGTAGTGTAGTTGGTCGCATGACATTTTTGCGTTTGGTCGCCTCACCGGCGTGGAACACGGCGACCCGCGCCACCGCGCTCTCACCTCTACGCCATCGCGCACGTGGCCAGAGCACGTCGGAGCACCTTGAGTCGCCTAGGTCACCTAGGTAGATCCGTATGGTCACCGTGATGCTTGTGCACTACTCGCCTGGTCCCACTGTGGCCTGCAATGGTCGATGCACCGCAGAGCAGCGCCGCCGTGCCGCCATGGCCGACAATGAGCACGCTTTGTCGCACCTGTGCTACCACCACCTAGGTCACTAGATGTGGTTTATTCTACAGATCATGTTGGTGCACTTGGTTTCACCGGAGAGCTCGCCGCCGCCGAGCTAGGGCTGGTCCACGTGGCTCCCCTACTTCTTGTGTCACTGACCAGTGGGCCCGACTGACCTCTAGGTCCCGGCTATCAGTGGCACAGAGTTGTAGGATAGCTCATTTATATTTCAGATTTACATGCTAACTTTGAAAAATGATAAGTTGAGCTAGTGGTGATCCAAATCTTGTGAAACAAATTTTGTTATGTTCCTCATGAAGTGTAGTGTTTTGTAAAAATATGATATGTACATTTTCTGATATTTTTATTGGGGATTTAAATGTATTTAGATAAATGCTTTTGAATGTTAATAATCTTGTAAAATTGATATCTTGAGCTAGAAAACTCCTAAAATTATTATTCAAATTTTGTTGGTTTTGTATTGACATGCTATAGCTAGGAAAAATAATAATATTGCTATAAACTTGATTTAAATATGGCCTTTCTATTTATTTACTAATAAAATGTATTTTCTAAGGAAAATTTGTAGGGATAAAAGTATGTAATATATTGCTATGCAAATTTTTGTATAGTAGTATGGCACTAATATGAAGCTAGGAAAAATATATAATCTGTTGCTTGACAATTTTCTATAGGGTTTACTATTTTCACTAAATTAACCCTTGCTAGCTTATCATTTTTACATAGGATGCTATACATGTGCAAATGATATGAAATTTTCACAGTAGCCTACTGGGAGCATTAGGAGTCCACTGTAATTTTATGAGAATTTATTGTATAGCTTTGGTGTATGTTTATTATTTTCCCTAATTATTTAATTAAATTAATAAATGCATTTAAGTAATTAAATTTGGGTTCACCATGATGTTTTCTATGATTCTTGTGATTCATAGTAACTGTTTATATTCATAGTAAGGTATAAAAGCCATCGATTGTATGCAACTAACTAATTATCACTTTATAATTCAAATACAAGGCTGCATGTATAGTTTTGATTGTGTGGATGATTTTAAATGGATAATGGTCTTTGCTGTAAAACTTGTTAATTACAAAGTTGTAGATAACTTACTAATCTACCTTGTGTTAAATTTTCACAGTCATAGGACTTAGGGTTTTAGAGTTCTAGCTGTTACAAGTTTGCTGTCCGAAAGGTTTACTTTATGGATAGATTTAATTGAATGATTTGTTTGCCCTATATAACTATTGAATCACAATAAGAGTCTTCAAAGAGAGTTGTAGATAATTTCTTAAGCTTTTCAGAATATCCAAAACCATATGATTTTGATGTATATAACTCTAGTTATGAGTAAAACAAGTAGCTGTTGTTTTGTGGTGTAATAAATGAATTGTTGAAGTGTTTGATTAAGTAATCAAGAAGAGATATGCACCTACTCAGTAAAATGTGATGCACTTGTTATTACTATAACACCATGCTATTAAGAATACTTACATGAATGCATTCATCATGCATCATCATACTATACTTGTCCACATGTATGCATTTGCAATATCTTATGCCATATTCATGCATATAGGATCGACCGAGGATATAACATTGCTGGAATTCCATGGAGAAGAGGAAGGGGACCAGTAGGAGATTCCTCAAGCCATAGCTCCCGAAGAAGAGGAGCAGACCCTAGAAGAGCTTCCAGAGTGCCCTGACCAACGCCCCACTTCTTTTCTAAAAGGCAAGCCCTGAAGCATTCTAAGTCTCCTAGTATTTTATAAAATATTACTTGAGTCCTTTATGATTGATGCATTAGGTTATAAGAGTTGTCTAGAAACACTCGATGCATTGAACTACCTTGTCCAGATATATATACACCCTTAACCCTATGTAGGTCTAGGATCGAATATATGCTTAGCTCTGCTTAGACTGGTAGAAGTCAGGTGATTTCCTATCACCTGCGAGAGATAGGTGGATACCAAAGCACGGTTGTCTATATTTGCCATCATGGAAAAGAACCATGGGGTAAAAGTAAATGGAGGCTGAGCAGAGTCTATGGTAGATTGACTCATGTGATTTCGTTTGTGCCGATTAAAGGACCGTACCGTTGTTGGCGCTTTTGACAAGATTGAACGCATGCCTATAACTTAGCTGGCCGAATAACTCATTCCGACCACAAAGCCGAGTAGCTCAACTCAAGCCAGGCCCCGCTTATCAAAGTGTGCACTCTGGATGGTAGTAAGGATGTGTGGGGAGCTAGACATGAGCCTAAGGGCAGGTCAGGCCTGAACGTCCTGGCAGTTGGTTGTCCCTAATTGTGCGGCGCTGGGCGAACCCACGAAATGTGTACTTAAGTTATACCAAAGGTGACCTAAGGCGACTAATGATCTGGTCTGCCTAGATTTGTGTTAGGAGTAAATTCCTAGCTGGTTTAAATCGATTCGAATCGTCGTCTCTCCCGGATAGTGAGAAACTTGGCTAGTCCCAACATCGTAGTAATTATATTATGGAATATGATGGTTTGGATAAACATGGAATTACTATACCTGCTATGGTTACTATTGTATGCTCTTAAAATAATATACCTCATGTTTGGCATAGGATAGCTGCTAATCTAGAGATGGATAGTTATAAATAACTTGATAGAATTATAACTATATAACTGAATTAATCGCTCTTTATGCAAAATGTTGTCAGTCTACCTCCACTTATAAAGCCTTGCATAATCTTTGGAGTCAATTTATTTCTGGTTTATGACGAGTAAGTCTAGCTGAGTACCTTCTTGTACTTAGAGTTTTATTTCCATTATTGCAGATGGCATAGTATATCATGGGTATTGCAAGAGTTGCTTCTTTCCCGCTGTGGATGAGGAGTAAGCTTTGGGCAGGCTTCTTTACTAATCCCTCTATATGCTTTTATGGACTATGATCGTATGTCGGCACTGTATTAAACTATGTTGGCACATGCTACTTTCAAACTTAATTTGCTTCTGCTATTATCTATCAAACTTGGTTTGTAATAACTTTATTTCATACTCTGATGATGGAAATGTATCTGCTGAACTTTATGTAATATATGACATGTATGTTGAATCATGTACGATCTTGGTTGTTTGTGGATCATTTATCGAGACCCATCATGGTACTCGATAGACTATCGAGTTTATATAGGCTCAAGTATGACAGTGCGACCTCTTGCTGGGCTGCCATTGTACTTGTGCTTCTTATAAATTGGTCGGTTCTACGACAATTGGCATCAGAGCAAGATTCAACATTAATTGTCACGTGTATTTAAAACAAATATTTTTGTTTTCTAAAACCTTTTTTTAGCAACTAATAACTATATAAATAGGTATTTGAAATCTAAAGTGTGCCAGTGATCACTTTCCTTATGCCCAAATTAAGGACTATTAGGTGGCTATTTAAGTACTAACTTGGGGATTTTATCTTCGTCATCCATACGGTGTGCTATTGTATGGATGTCATTCACTTGAATGTTAATGTATAGATCAAATGCCTCTACGCCAAGGTAAGAAGGTAAGTTGATGAGTGGCATGACCGCAAGATGTGAGCAGGCGGTCGGGGAGAGTTAGCTTTGGTATGGCTATGTATGCATGCTTGCATGTGTATATGGTGTGTATTTAATTGTGGGTATAAACTGTCATCGGGTAGCTTTGATATGGAAGTATATGTATGGGTATACATATATGGAAGTATTTAGATTTACATTCTACATATATAATTAGGGGGTTGGGCTAAAATGAAACTCTTATGCAGGTACACTAACAACGAAACGTGTAACTCAACTAGTTACGCTATATATGAGAGAACGTATGTATGCCACCATGTATGTCATTAGAAATATTTTTTCCTAAGCTTGTGAGGATGTACGGAACATGCATGCATCATGATAATAATTATTCAATACTTGCATTGTTCCTCCCCTTATAAATTTCTTACTCGATTATGTAACTCTTATCCATTATGACCTTGTCTCACAAAAGTTGTACATGTTGGTATAGATGGCAGCATCTGCTGGATGTGAGGATTTCCTGATGGTTTTCGGAACTCCTGCCTTGCTTTGGAGAGTTTTGCACTTTGCGGGGTATCATGAACCGCCCCTCTATCATTGGAATGAAGAGTACCTAGAGAGACAGCCATGGTATGAAGTGAGGCTAACCATACCAGCCCACACACAGGCACCTTTCTAGCAAGAGTGGAAGGCAGAATCTGAAGGGAAAACTCCTTGGGAGGCTGCCCAAGTAGTGGCCTTCGAGGTATTGAGTTAGATTTGTCAGCAGCATGGGGATACACTTACCGACAGTGCCGCTGGTATGTTTCCTCGAGTGGATCCATCCACAACAATATGGGAACAACGCAACCACATGCATTGATCCGAGATCGGGAATGAGTAGGCTAATAGCTCTAGTCCCACCATGAGTGCCATGTTTGCGGTGATGAAGATATTCTGTACACGCCAGGACACCAGAGACTTCTGGCAGGAATCATACACCTCTTGCATGGACAGACTCATGAGGGCTGAAGCCGCACAATGTAAGCTCAAGAAGCATGTGTGCAAGCATAAGAAGGTAGCAAGTGAAGCCTGATGAGAATCTGACCAAGCCTATGTAGCTTTGAGAAACCTCCACACTCAAATGGAGCAAGTGGATCAATAGAGAGCAGCAGCCCAAGAAGCTATAGCGGATGATCAAGCATTGCTTGTAGGACTACGAGAGCAGCTAGAGGCTGCCCGTGCCGAGGCATCCATAGCTACGCGCCAGCGGGACACAGCAAACAACCGTGATGCTACAACAAAAATAGAACTGAGATAGGCACCATGCCATAAGTGCCATGCAAGACCATGCTGAGAGGGATTTGCGTCGGCAGCTTGCATAGGCTCAGCTTCGAGTGATGGACCTTCAGCATGAGGTGCATTATCTAAACAACCAGCTAAACCCAATCCTTGATGGGAAAGAAGATGGTCCAAATATGAAAGAAGATGACGATGAGGACGAGGAAGAAGTGGAGCAAGAGGAGGGAGATAGTGCTATCTCCAACCTCGTCAGTGATCATAATGAGGATTAGATTGCTTAAGTGGCTAGTGGAAATGCTTGATGTATCATCGCTATTTATGTAATGGACCTGTAGTTTAAGTTTGGTGTTTGCGATGGAACTATCATGTAATATTGGTACTCGCATGTTATCTCATGTTGGTTTAACGCTAATGCAATTCCAGTTCATTTTATCGGTGATCATGATTTGAATGTTAACACGCTATGAGCCCGATAAGTGATCAAATTGGTGGTGTCATGTTGCGTGAATGAATTATTATGCCTCTATTTTTATTGAATGAATTTAAGATTCTCTCTAGTAATTTTAGTTTGGCATGACTATATAATTCATCTGCAATCTCTTGACATCATCTAATAATCACTTATTGTTGCAACTTTGTAGATGACTCACATCCGTGCCGGAGCTAGCAGCAGCCATGATGGCAATGACGGTGACTTACCACCACCGCCAACGCCGTCTGCTTAGGAGTTCTTTGCCCAATTCTTGGGAAGCTAAAGGACTATGGAGGAAGCTCTGCGCCTCATTACGCAGAACATGGCTCGTGCCCATCCACAGCAACAGGGGCCTGAGACAAACCAGTTTAGTACCTTCAAGGAATTTTTGGATACAAAGCCCCCTATTTTCAAGGTGGCAGAGGAACCGCTCCAGACGGATGAGTGGCTCAACACTATTGAGCAAAAGTTTCATCTACTAAGGGTCACCGAGCACCAGAAGGCTGAGTATGCATCCCATCAGTTGCAGGGACCGACAGGGATTTGGTGGACACATTTCTTGTCCTCTCTACCTGCTAATGCACAAGTAACATGGGAGCAGTTCAAGCTGGCCTTTTGGGGACATCACATTCCCCCAGGGCTGATACGCATGAAGGCAGCTAAATTTATGAGGCTCACACAAGGGACAAAGACCCTTATAGAATATATGCATGCTTTCAATAACCTGTCTAGGTATGCTCCATGTTTTGTTGATACCAAAGAAAAGAAGATAGAAAGTTTCAAGCGAGGTCTTGGCACTGAAGCTGATGAAGACTATGGCTAACTCTAAGTGCACCACCTACAACTGAGTTTATTAGTGATGCTTTGACCCAGAAAAATCATAACAATATGCATGCGGTAGCTAAGGGCCGCAAGAGGGCAGCAGAGGCAGGCGCCTCAGGGTCATATCGGTCCTAGAGCTCCTATAACAGCTAGGTCATAGTTTCACCCACCAGCACCTAAGTTCAGGCCTCCACCACCAAAAGCTCAGAATAGCCGACCTCAGAAAGTGTTCTGTAAGGCGTTCACTATTGCCTTACCCAAAGGGAATGGCGGTCAGGGAAGCTCCATAGGACCTAGGGGCAATCAACCCTGCTACAACTACAATCAAGTGGGTCATTGGGCCAAAGAATGCCCTCACCCTAAGAAGAACGGCAATCAGAATCAGAACAATCAGAGGCAGGTGAACCTTAAGGCACGTCCTGGATACGTGCACTATACTATTGTTGAGGAGGTGTCCACTGGAGAAGTTGTCACGGCTAGTATGTTTCTTGTCAACAAGCATCCCGCTATTGTTTTATTTGATTCGGGAGCTTCTCATTCATTTATGAGCCAATCATTTGCATCTAGACATGATCAGAAAATAATTGAAGTAAGCAAGGGAGGTTATAGTATAAGTTTAGCTGGGGCTACTATCTCTATAAATAAGATGGTTGGAAATGTGCTCATCTCTATACAAAAGAGGGAGTATACGATGGATTTGATAGTATTGCCCAGATTATCTTTAGATGTGATCTTAGGCATGAAATGGATGAGCGATCATGGTGTTCTCATTGACACTAGCACTCGAAGAGTTATGTTGAGAGAACCAAAGGGAGGTAATGCTTTCCTAGTACCACTTTCCCACAACTTTGAACTCCAGAACTTGTCTTGTGCTATCCACGCTACTACCCTTTGTGATATTCCAGTGGTTTGTGAGTTTCCTGATGTATTTCTAGATGAGTTATCAGGTTTAAAACCTGATCAGGATGTGGAATTTAAAATTGAGTTAGTGCCAGGTACGGACACCTATCTCAAGAAGACCCTATAGGATGCCACCAAATGAGCTAGCTGAACTTAAAATTTAGTTACAAGAACTATTGGACAAAGGTCTCATTCAACCTAGTTCATCTCCATGGGGATGTCTAGCTTTATTTGTGAAGAAGAAGGACAAGTCCTTGAGGATGTGTGTGGACTATAGGCCACTCAATGCTGTGACCATTAAAAACAAGTACTCGTTGCCTCGCATCGACATCTTGTTCGTTCAGTTGGCAAAGGCAAGTGTATTCTCCAAGATTGATTTGAGATCAGGTTATCATCAGATAAAGATCAGGCTAGAGGACGTACCTAAAACTGCTTTCTCCACTAGGTATAGCTTATATGAGTATTTGGTTATGTCTTTTGGACTAACAAATGCTCCTACCTACTTCATGTACCTGATGAATTCGGTATTCATGCCCGAGCTCGACAAGTTCGTGGTCGTGTTTATCGATGATATATTGATTTATTCAGAGAATGAGGCAGATCATGCCAAGCATCTGAGAATTGTTCTGTCTAGATTGAGGGAGCATAAGCTTTATGCAAAGTTTAGCAAGTGTGAATTCTGGTTGAGTAAGGTACCTTTCTTGGGTCATATCTTATCAAGAGATGGAATATCTATAGACCCATCAAAAGTATAAGAGGTCATGGATTGGAAGGCCTCGACTTCGGTTCATGAAGTTTGGAGTTTTCTAGGGTTAGCAGGATATTATCGTCATTTCATTCCGGATTTCTCCAAGATAGCTAAGCCCATGACTAGGCTACTTCAGAAAGATGAGAAGTTCAAGTGGACACCAGAGTGTGAAGCAGCTTTTCACACACTAAGGACCTTGTTAACTATAGCTCCTATTTTAGCACAACCTGACATTGAAAAGCCTTTCGATGTGTTCTGTGATGCATCAGGTATAGGTTTGGGGTGTGTGCTCATGCAAGAAGGAAGAGTTATTGCATATGCTTCTCGGTAGTTGAGGAAACATGAAGTCAACTACCCTACACATGATTTAGAACTTGCGGCGGTTGTTCATGCATTAAAGATATGGAGACATTATTTGTTGGGCAATGTATGTCATATATACACTAACCACAAAAGTCTCAAGTATATCTTTACCCAACCTGAGCTGAACATGAGACAGCGAAGATGGCTAGAGCTGATTAAGGACTACAATTTGAAAGTGCACTACCATCCGAGGAAAGCCAATGTTGTAGCCGATGCACTTAGTCGGAAGTCTCATTGCAATACTGTGGAAGCATTGTTGGAAGATGGCTTTAATTTACTACATCCTGTTGTATTTCATAATATCACTATCAGTTGTTCACTTGAGAGAAAAATCATAGAACTGCAGAAGACAGATGTAGGTATATTTCACATCAAGAGAAAGATGCAAGAGCAAGAAACTAAGCATTTCAGATTAGATGAAAGGGGCGTGCTATGGTTTGAGGACCGACTTATGGTACCGAAAGACCGTGAGCTTAGAAATCAAATTTTAGATGAAGCTCATTCGTCCAAATCGTTTATCCATCCAGATAGTAGTAAGATGTATCAAGATTTGAAATCCCATTTTTGGTGGACTAAGATGAAGAAGGAGATCGCAGCCTATGTCGCTAGGTGCGATAACTGCAGTAGAGTAAAAGTTGTTCATATGAAATCTGCCGGATTACTTCAGCCATTGCCTATTCTAGGTTGGAAATGGGAAGAAATCAGTATGGACTTTATCACAGGCCTTCCGTTGACACAGCAAGGTCATGATTCCATATGGATCATTGTAGATCATTTCACCAAGTCAGCACATTTTATACCGATAAACACAAGGTATCTAGCTAGGAAATACGTTGAGCTATATGTTTCTCAGATTGTGAAACTACATGGAATACCTAGGACTATAATCTCAGATCGAGGACCCCAGTTTATAGCTCATTTCTGGAAACACTTACACCAGGCTTTGAGAACGAAGCTAATTAGAAGTTCGGCATACCATCCACAAACTTCAGGGCAGACTGAGCGAGTGAACCAAATCTTAGAAGATTTGCTGAGAGCTTGTGTTATATCTTCCAAGGGTTCATGGGAGAAATGGCTACCTTTAGCTGAGTTCTCCTACAACAACAGTTATCAAGCAAGCATCAAGATGACTCCTTTTGAAGCCTTGTACGACAAAAAATGTAGAACTCCGTTAAATTAGATTGATCCCGATGAAAGGAGATACTTTGGTATTGACTTTGTCACTGAAGCTGAAGAGCAAATGCGTATTATTCAACAACATATGAAAGCCGCTCAGTCCAGACAAAAGAGTTATGCTAGCTGATAGAAGAATAAGACCACTAACTTTTGAAGTGGGAGACTATGTATACTTGAAAGTGTCACCCATGAAAGGAGTATAAAGATTTGGAGTGAAAAGAAAGCTTGCGCCTAGATATGTGGGGCCATACAAGATTGTGGAACGGAAAGAGAATGTCGCTTATAAGTTACAACTTCCACCAGAGATGAGTGCAATATTCAATGTCTTCCATGTTTCTCAGTTGAAGACATGTCTTCGTATACCTGAAGAAGCTATTGCACCCACCATCATTAAGTTTCAATCGGATTTGACCTATGAATAGAAGCCAATCCGAGTGTTAGAAGAGATGAAAAGAGTAACCCGGAGTAAGATCATTAAGTTCTATAAGGTGGTGTGGAACAATCAAAGTGAACAAGATGCCACGTGGGAACGAGAGGATTATTTACGAGAGGTTTATCCCACCTTTTTCCAAGAATGGTAGGTCTTGCAAATCTTGGGACGAGATTTTTATAAGAGGGAGGAGCTATAACACCCTATGTGTTAGGCTTGCATAATTTGACTTACATTGCATGAGCATGAGCATCGAACATTCATATATAAGCTTTTACAATTGAAACATGTGATTGAAACATGTGATTGAAACATATGAAACATGCTTGTTATTTTATGTCTCCTTGTATATATATGCATATGATCATGAGTGAATACATGTAAATGGTTTTGTGAGTCACTAAAACATCTTAGCTACACTTAGGATGACTAGTGCAACAATGTTCGTGAAGGTCACTTTGCATGATCAAGTCCTAGTGATGTTATGTATGTTGACCTGAAAAGCTTTTTGTAACCAATGTATGAAATGATTGTGTGACCTTAGTAATAGCTTAAACATGTTTAGGATGTCTTTATGAACAACTTTGGTATTCATGGCTAGGGCTAATTTGGTCACTAGGTCATAGTTTAAGTGTATACCATCATTTGACTGTAGCATGTTTGACCTAGTTTGAACTATGTGATAGAGACTTTACATGGATGTGATCGCTAAAGCAAAGTTGTAGTATTTGATGAGAGGAACAACTTTTATTTTTGGATCATAAGCTAGTTCAGCTCCTAACATGCTTGAAATGGGCTCACAAAAATCAACTTTGCACTGTTTTCAACACTTGGATTTTTTGCCAAGTCATGTTTCACTGACAGTGTGACAAGCTCAACTTTGGGTTGATTTTACTCCCCACCTATTGCAAATTAGGAGAAGGTTTCTTAAGAACTTTTGTAGCTGGTACATAGGTCTATATTTTTTGTTTTACCGACGTGCACAAATTCGATTTGGATTAGGAGATTGAATCGCTTGAAATCACGCTATCAAACGCTTGATCGCGCTCTGAAGAACGCCGCGCCACGCCCGGGTCGTGGCCGACCGGCCACAGAGCATGGCCGCCACGTGGCCAACGCTGGCCGACGATGGGCCCTCGACGCCGCAAGCTGGCGCTCGTTATCTGCACGCCCCGCGCTCCATTTCCACGCACCCGAGCTCACTCACTCACTCTCCATCGCCTGCTTCCGCTCTCGCCGCGAAACCGGAGCAGCGCCGCCAAGCACAGCGCAGCTCCACCGCCGCCTGGCACCCACGCCACCGCACCGTCACCGTCTCCACCTCGCCCATAGCTGCGCCACATCCCCCTCTACCTCCTCGATTTGATTGCAGCAGCTGACGAGCTTCGGTGAGGGCGTATTCACCATTTTCTTCCTCGCCAAAGATCTCGGCCGCCATGGCCGCCTCCACGGCGAACTCGCCACTGCTTGGCTCACGCGCACATTGCTTCCGATTATTTGTGTTAGAGCTGGTACATGGTGTAGTGTAGTTGGTCGCATGACATTTTTGCGTTTGGTCACCTCGCCGGCGCGGAACACGGCGACCCGCGTCGCCGGGCTCACACCTCCGCGCCACCGCACATGTGGCCGGAGCACGTCGGAGCACCTCGAGATCGGCCCAGAAGCCCTTGCCTTGAAAAGAGAAGGTCGCGTCCATCCTAAATCTTTCGAAGACGCTAACCGGCACGTTCCACCTCACCTGGTGTTACATCGGCAGTTTTACGCGGACGAGAAGTTTAACCAATGCAAACGTAACAGATTTTGTTATATATAGATAGAAAGCTACATACTTGGTCTGAAACACCCGGCTACTTTTCCGGAAAGTATCCCCAACACACAGTTCCTTAATGCGTCCGGCTAGCCCACAAGATTGTCCATGTAGGGCTTTAACGGCCCTGGTGTAACCGCTGTGTTCATACACATAACGTCAGTCAGGGAAAAAGAAACCAATCTTTTCGCTACAGATACTTATATAGTTATATGGCAGAGGCGTCCCAGTCTTA
Source organism: Miscanthus floridulus (assembly GCF_019320115.1). Taxonomy (NCBI): domain Eukaryota; kingdom Viridiplantae; phylum Streptophyta; class Magnoliopsida; order Poales; family Poaceae; genus Miscanthus; species Miscanthus floridulus. The sequence goes on from NC_089585.1 coordinate 95,512,077, forward strand.
CTCTCAGCACCATAAGTGGCGATCCACGGTAGATTAGCCGTCTCGTACTCACGACACCACGGTAACAGTTCTAGCACGAAATTTTCTCCATCCAGCTCTCGGCACGCAAGATGCTGCAGCTGGAACGCAGCTGAAGCCGTCTCGATGATAAAGTTGGGAGACTCGTAGGTCACGCTGAACCCGGACTGGAACTGCCCCAGCTGCTCTCTACCAATCCTTAGTGTGCTAGCCCGACAAGGAGCACCTGCCTTCACTCTAGCAACAACCAAGAATCTTGGACGTGCCCCTGACATTCGAATAGACATAAGTTAGACGGGCCTTCCTAGAGAAGCTGACAACGGCTAGTCATACATGGTGTATCTATCTCACCTTGTACAGAAGACATTGCCAGTGATTAAGGTCTACGCAGCTCGGCTGGACTTGTTGCCTAGAACAGAACAAGCGAGCCCACATAAGTAAACAAACACAAGAACGGCGCCTATACAACAGCAGATGGCTAAATTATTAGAAAGCTTCAATTATGATAGAAGAAACGGTAAACAAACGGAGATCAGATCGTTGGCCACGGCAACATCTAACAAATTCACTGAACACAATAAAGTACATAGATTTTCAGGGGCAACAGCAGACGCAAATTATGATAGAATGCATCAGACACACAGACACGCATAAAAACACATACTAGAAGAATGTTTCCACTCCAAAGGCCTTGCTCTTATGGATCCAAGTAGCCCCCGATCTTGCTGAACCTGAAAAGAACAGCAACACAGAAGACAATCACAGCTACCAATGGCCACCAGTGGTGCACGAAAAATGTAGATAGTAACACAAAGTGTAGCTGCATTAAAATTGCCGCATAAACAAAGAGAAAGATACACAGCAAATAACACATCTCAGAAAACCAAACACGAATTCGGCAACGGTGGAAAAGCAGAAAACTACAGAGCGAGAGGAGATAATGTGGCAGAACCTCCTAAATTATAGGGCCCACATGTACCTGTCACTGTCCAATGACCTCTGACGACTATGCATATGTTCCTGGTAACTTAAGAAGACTGTCGGGTGTCCTTAGAGAACCCCGAATCATCCACGATTTTCCGAGCAGGATCCCATTACAGAGTCATTGCAGTATTACAACAGTTTATTCATTAATATACATCAGAGTGAAATAGCGGAAGTCTTACAATAACTTAGTTACAAAACAGTTGTTTTATAAACTAAGTACGATTATTATTACAAACCATAGTAGTGGAGTGGCATTAGTAACATAAAATATAACACACAAAGAAAGTACCCTGCCCAAGGGTCACACATTTACTTATCATCATCGATTTGAACAACAGTCATGCAGCACGGTCCAAGACAGACCTGCTCATGAGGCTCACCTGCAACAAGGGTTAACGAACCCTGAGTACAAAAGTACTCAATAAGACTTAACCAAAATAAAAACTGATAAGACTCAGGAATGCAGGCTCAAGGATTCAAGGTAAGGCTTTAGCAAGTAACAAGGTTCTTTTGCGTAAAAGCTCTTTAAAAGATTCTTTCTTTTAACATATAACCCTTATCAAGATCATATATGAACCTGCCATGATCCGTATTGAGATCATGACCTTCATATCAAATCCTTTCTCAAAACTTCCTCAAGTTACAGTTATTAACTACGATGATGAACAGTGAGTTGAGTCTCCATAACCGAGGAGCAACGACGATTCAAACCGATTAAAACCCAGCTGTGGATTCCCAACCACATGACATATGCAGGTCCCTGACCTACATATACCAACCTACCCTCAGATCCTCTAAAACAAGAACGGGTCCGCGCCACCCGAGAATACAGTACTCCACCAATCCAGCCCATGGACACGTGGGTACACGCTACTCCCGCCATCTCTCCACTCCCAGTGCACGAGTAGCCATTCTCGTAATAGAATAGCCAAGTTAAGGCTTACCGGAGTATGTGATCAGTACTATAAAGTCTCACCTCATGCGATTCAACAACGGACGTGTCTTAATCGACACAGGCGGAAAGAACCCGCTCACAAGACCTCCATGTCTTGTGGCTCCCATACACCGAATTTGCCCGGTCTAGATTTATTACTCCACATGCTCATATCTCATGATCACATAATAACCAGTCGTATCCAAGAAACCATTTATATCTCGTAGGTGACCGGTGATCACCCGACTTGTATCGTTCTAAGCATGGCTAAGCATAAATAAGCATTCTCGAATTGAAACGGGTAACAAGGTTGATATTGAAAAATAAGGTTGGTAATGCACCAATTAGGTTTTCACTCAACTCCTAATCACTTAATGCAGTATTGAAAAGCAAAAGCGATATAAATTTGTAAAACACAAGGTAGGTTTAAATGCATCCGGGGCTTGCCTTAATTGTCGGAATAATCAGGTTCCGTAGACGTTCCACAGGTATCAAATCCGACCTCAACAGACGGATTAACTTCCTCAACATCTTGATTGACTACCACGTTCTCGTTTTCGTTCACTATACGTAGTAACAATGCCATGTTTAATATGATGTGAGATATAAAACATGATGCTTGACGATGGATGCAAAAATTAATAACTTGAATACAACTTTCCTTCGCGGTACAGTTGCAAACCAACAACTAACTAAACATTTTTATAACTCAAACACTTACTTTAAGTATCACGAATTATTTTATACTAATGACTCAAGGTCATCACTCAATCCAAAAATCAAACAAAAACCTAGGTCATTAAGGTTCACTATTTGCTTTTATGAATTAAATATTTAATTCAAAATTATGAAATAAATCAACTTCATTCAAATGAGCTCAAAATTTTTGTGAATACTCATCATATGATAACTAAGTGGCAAAACAATTTTCATAATTTTTGGATAATTATATAAGCCTAAAAAATCATGGAAACCCATTTATTAATTAATTAGAGCAATTTTTATCACATTCAAAATGTACTGAAAATCAACATTTAATATTTTTCCTAAATATTTTACATCTCAGAGAGGTCACACAACCAAATTCATAATTTTTGGAGCTCTAATTAATTCTATACAAAAATAACAAATCACAACACTATTCATTTAATTCTATAAAATAGAAAAAATCCATTTTCCAATAACGGTCACCGACATCGGGTCCCACCTGTCAGCACTGTTCCCCGCGCTCAACAGCGATGACCGTGGATTTGACCGCCGGTATCTCACCGTCGGTGAGGTCTCTGGCCACGACGAAGGTACCAACACATTCCCCACATCACAACGCATCGATTGAAGGTACTAGCTAGACCAATTACGGCGAGTTTCGAGCTTGACGTCGGCCATGGCGGCTACGACGGCGCGGTTGCGCTATGCCGGCGAAACAAGGCCAGTAGCAGTTAAACAAAACGCTTAGGAAGAATCAGGAGCTCACCCCAAACACACTCGAGCAGAAATCTGGACCGGAGGAGCAACGGAGAAGCGAGTCGACGATCACCGCAGACACGGCGGCACAAGCAACGTCGACGGCGGTGTTTCGGTGACTGCAGTGGACGAAATGGTCACCCAACAAAGCACAAAGCATCACAGCAACATGGCGAAGCTGAAGGTATGCTAAGCAAGGGCAGGGACAGACCGTAGAGCGCTGGCCACGGTGATGTGCACTCGACGGCGGTGCTGCCGGCCGCGAGGAAGAAAGGCGCGCATAGCGGTTTCCTGGCAGAGCCAAGCTTCAAGGGCTGGTCGGGTGGGTGCGCAAGGAGCAAGCGAAGCTGGGACATGCTTTGCCGAGACTAGAAAGGCGCTACGGCGACGGTGCGAGCTCGACGGAGCAGCGGCGGCGTCGTCGGGAAAAACAGGGGAGAAGAAAAGAGAAGAACGGCGACGGCGCGAGCTTTAAAGAGCGGCCACGAAGCAAGGAGAGGCCACGCAGCAGCCTTCTCACGCCAGCGCGAAGCCAGAGGTGGCCACAGGCGCGACTGGAAGCCGTCGGAAGGTCGGCGACGGTGAGGTGTCGCCCGATGACACTGTTCACAATATTTACAGAATTGCCACTCGCCTAATTTCCCAAATTACTCCCAAATTTATATGGTAACTCAAAAATCTCTAAAAATAAAAGTTGTTCCAAATTCAAAGTTCTACAACTTTGCTTTAATAACCATACCCAAATTATGTCTACATTTTGAAATGCAAGTTCAAAATCAAAAGGGTCACTTTAAGAACATATCGCCTTTTCAAATTACTTCAAAATTTATATAACAACTTTGAAAATTCCAAAAACCAACTTTGTACAACTTGACAAGCTCTACACTTTTGCTTTTAGGCTTAACCCCAAAATGTGCTCAGATTTTGAATTAGGTTTTCACGGTAGAATTTAAATACAGAAAATTAGGGTTTTCGGAAATTCCAAATCAATACAAGGATTTTGAACTTGATTCAAACCATACAAGTCAACACATATCATCATAAAAACAAACTTGTTTTAGTGGATGCATATCAAAGTTTTCACTAACACATGAATGATGTGCAATGCATATGATGACATGGCATGTTTTAGGGTTTAAAACACCAGAGGTGTTACAGATAACCAAAGTGCAATGTTCTCTCGCCGGTTGCCTGTAAAATTCCTACGACACGCTGGTTTAGGATAGCGACACACAAGGGCCCCCATCATGGCTACCGTGACATAACACTAACATGGGCGCTCGCCCCTATGGATGGCAAAGCCGTCGACCACACGAGACCCCTGACCAAGGACTCACAAATCTCAGACATGGTCGCACTAAGAAAGCATGAGCAACGGCTAGCCCTCCGCTGCGGCCGACGTGTGCTAACCCGCCACATGCTGCCACCGCGCCATCCAGGTCAACCCATAGCGGTCCCTCTCCAACACCCTACCATAGTCGGGGCAGAGACACATGTGACAGAACAACCATCCATCAACATCGCCCTCATAAAATTCTTGAGATGAACAAAGTTGCAAAACTGTAATGGCATCAATGGAAATGACCCATAACAAAACCCTCAGCTATCCCGGTCCCGCCCAGCACCAAACCTCCCCCGAGCACCGTGGATTCCATGGCAACAAGATTCCAAGCCAAAAATAACCAAACATCCCCCCAACACAAAAAATGCCACGATGGCAAGAATCGAAGACAAAAAGAATACAAAAAACGGGAACACGGCTACACAACAACGGCAACCTCGACCACCCCATCCTCGCTCAGCACCTAACCTCAGACAAAGACAGCAGGTATGACGGTGGCAAGATTCGAAGCCAGGAAGAACACCAAAAAATCCAATGCGCAGAGAAGACGAGAAGGAGAAATCTGGAACTGCATACGCACCTATCAGGCAGACGAACCATCTGGAGCCGTAGAACTGGCAACAGGACGCTTACCCGGCGTTCTGTCTTCCCAAGTGTCTAGGCCACTAGCATGCGGGCCCAAACACAGACGCACCAATCGCCGGTCGACAGAGCAGGCGACGTTTCACGAAGCACCTGGCGGCCGCCCACGACATTCGGCGCCAACTATACCCCTAGCCACACCGCCATCACTGCCAGGTGGGACACACGACACGCGGCCCCATAAGGCAGCGTACCACGAGTGGAGCAGCGGCGCAGCACCCATCCGGAGATGATGAAGCCGCACCCACCCCACCCACATTCGGTGCCCAAAAGGCCCCCTTGTTGCACCCTGTCACCTCCAGCTAGGGCATGCGAACGGGCGGGCCCACCCAGCCAGCGAGCGGCGGCCGCCGGCGCACGGGCCTGTGGTCGGCGTGGGGCCACATACGAGGGAGGGAGCAGATGCTGATGAGGACATCACTCCTTCAGATGTACCCGCTGATCCTCCAACCGTCATGCAAGGTCCAATGACCCGGGCTCGAATGCGTCAACTCAATTTAGAGGTGACCTCGTTCTTAAGCGATCATTTTCATACTTTTGAGAATAGACTACTACCTAATGATGTTATCTTACTTAGGAACATTAGAGAGGGTCATGAGGGACTTAGAGGAAGTGGTGGAGGTGATGATGATCAGCAAGGACATCCAACAGAAACCGGAGGCCCGATCCAACATGATTGAGTCTGCCTCAGCCTCCAGGACCAGTCTACCATAAACTGGTCACCTAGGACGCATCCATACTCCGTTTTCGACGATCCACATATGGTTGGAAAGATAATTTGATAAGAAAGCCAATCCAAGTGGTCTCACATCAAAATCCCTTCAGAATCAACAGGAATCGTTGAAACAAGTCAGCGTCCAGAATCTGTCAGGGTGCTGCGACACCGTCTTTTGGTCCGTTGGACCGTGTATCGTGTTTGGGCCCATTAGGGGGCGCGTCCAGGGTAGGCGACGACCCTAAGACCTTTATAATCATACACCGCCACTGCTATTAGGTTTTGGGTTTTGCTTAGATTAATCTGTCAAGAACAGTTTCGCCGTTCATCGGTTTGTGAGACCCCAACTTCGTGAGATTAATCATTCATCTGCAATTTGGTTGCTTTCTTTCTTGTTCTTGCTTGTGTTCTTTGTTGCGCAGGCAGGGATTAGCCTTCTTGGCGAGGTCAACTAGATCCGTGTCTCGGTTGATAACCAGAGGAGTTGTGGTGCTAAGATTGCAGGGTTCGATCTTTCGATCTGAAGTCGGATCGGTGTGTTATTCTCCGCCACAACGATAGTTATCACAACCTAACAGAAGATCGAGATCCCTGTTTCCATTAAGATGCCCTGCAGACCGCACCCCACCCTGCGCCTAAGAGGTCCCGCTGCCGCGCCATGTCACCACCGCTGGGGCCACACGGCGGGCGCCCTCCCAGCCAGTGGGCGGCGGCCGCCGTCGCGAGCGTGCGGGGCCAAAGCGGGGCCATACAACAGTGAGGTAGCAAACACACCGCTGCAGTATAGCTTGCGCTGCCACGCAAGCTGACATCCGGCCTCCAGGAGGACCCCCTATTGTACGCAAGCTAATCGAAACAAGTGCGGAATTAAAACTATCGGTCTAGCCAAGACTACACCCCTCTATCTATGTTCTCTAGCACCTTCTAAAGATACTAATTAAGCAACAAAGGTGCTGGGCTAGCTAGAGCTCACCTAACCAATTCTAGAAGCAAGGTCACACAAACCTATGCCACTAGTACTTTAAGCAACAAGGGAGCTCCTACACATGCTAGTAAGCAAAAGCACAAAGCCACCTAATGCTCACTTAACAATGCTCAATAACAAGGCAACCAATGCCAAATTAGAGAGCGCAATTACTTAGCTACACAAACTAAGCAATGTGACTAACAAGGTCACACAAAACAAATTAGCCACACAAGGGAGCTACTTCTATGCTACACAAGCAAGAAGGTAACTAGTAAGCTACACAAGCTAACTAATTATAAGAGCAACTACATAAGCACAATGTATGCAAAAGTAATTACAAGCTTGTGTAACGAGGATGCAAACCAATGGGAAGAACAAGGTTGACATGGTGATTTTTCTCCCGAGGTTCACGTGCTTGCCAACACACTAGTCCCCATTGTGTCGACCGCTTACTTGGTGGTTCGGCGGCTAATTGGCACCACCCGCCAAGCCCGCACGTCGGGCACCGCAAGAACCTACCCCGAAAGTGAGGGTAGCTCAATGACACGCTCAACTAGAGTTGCTCTTCGCGGCTCCCGCGGGGCGAGCACAATGCCCCTCACAAAGCTCTTCTCCGGAGCACCGCACAAGCTTCTTGCGAGCTTCAACGGAGACCACCACCAAGCCATCTAGGAGGTGGCAACCTTCAAGAGTAACAAGCACCACCGGCTTGCAACTCGATCACCTAGTGCCACTTGATGCAACCTCACGATGCAATCGCACTAGAATCGCTCTCTCACACAATCGAATGATCACTATCACGCATATGTGATATGGAGGGCTCCCAAGCACTACTACACAAGACACCAAGGCTCTAGTGTGCTCAGCTACCGGCCCAAGGCCGAGATCCCTTCTATTTATAGCCCCATGGGCTAAAATAGCCGTTACCCCTTCACTGGGCAAAACTCGGGATGACCGGACGCTCCGGTCATATCGACCGGACGCAGGACTTTAGCGTCCGATCAATGGATGCTCGCCACGTGTCGCCTCCATTCAACCTCAGTCACTTGATCTCAACGGTCAAGTGATGACCAGAAGCAGCTGCTTAAACTAACCAAACGTAGTAACCCCAGCGTCTGGTCATTTCTAGTAAGGTACCAGTCGTGACCAGATGCGTCCGGGGGACGCAGCGTCAGCGTCCGGTCCTTCTCCATCTTTTCTATGTCGCCTACATCACCGTACGTTAGCCTGACCGGACGCACCCTGCCAGCGTCCGGTCAAAGACCGACGCTGCACGCTCTCGGCCGCCACTGACCGGACACAGGACCCCAGCGTCTAGTCACCACGTGATCAGTGTCCGGTCCACTCTGTGAGACCCTATCTTCTCTGAATATGGCGCCGATGGCACCGTCGGACTGTCCGCACTCTATGGGCGGACACTCCGCCGGTGGAGTTTCAAACCCTTCTCGCCTCTATTTCATCGCCGAGTTGATCCACATCAAGTCCAACTTCATCTCCTTTGTAAATGTGGCAACACCACCAAGTGTACACCATCATGTGTATGTGTGTTAGCATTTTCACAATCATTTCCCAAAGGATTAGCCACTCAACTTGCCACGCCACTCAATCCTAGCGACGATGCAAAGTTAGATCACTCGAGTGGCACTAGATGACCGATATGCAAACAAGTTTGTCCCTCTTGATAGTACGGCCATCAATTGTAACACCCAAAATTTTTCATTCTTTAAAATAAGTAAATTTGATTTAATTATGTTATTAAGTGTGCATTCAATTATAGGAAATTAATAATTTTTGGGGAATTAAAAATCAATTATAAGTTTTGAAACTTTTGATGCATACATGCTGCTGCACTATTTATTCATGTGATGATTGTTCTTGAATTAGAGTTCAAATGAAATCAAAAAAAATTATTTGAAAATGCTTTTGGGAAAATTTGTTTGGAAAATAAAAAGTGAAAATGATCATCTCCTCCTTCCTTGTTTTCGGCCCGCGAGCCATTTCCCTGGCAACCGCCGGCCCAGCTCTCCCTCTCCCCTTTCCCCGCTCAGCCCGGCACCGCAGCCCGCCCACGCGCTCGGCCCAGCAGCCGCGCCAAGCAACTGCCCACGCGCTCGGCCCAGCAGCCGCGCCAGGCAACCGCCCACGCCCCCCGTGCCCTGCCGCTGACGCCTGGGCCCACCTGTCGGCACCGCCCCCAACCTCCCGCTCGCCCCGCGCCGCAACCGTCGCCCACGAACGACGTCGTGGGAGCGCCCCTCCTCGTGCCTCGGCCGCTTCAAATAGCAGCCTGACCCCTCCACGCGCACCCGGCTACCCCCCGCTCTCATTTTCGCGCTTGCCAAGCACGGAGGAAGGCCGCAACCGCCACAGCCGTGGTCGCCGGGATCCGCCATCATCGAGCTCGGGACCTCCGCGCGAACCTCCATCACCGAGCCGCCTCCGCTCCGGTTTTCACCGCGGTGAGACTCGCCGTCCTCCCCTCTATCTCCCCAAGTAGTTTATTTCTCATTTTGTTGGCTTCTTGAGCCTTGGCCGCGAGCTCCGTGGGCCATGGTCACCGGTCATGGCAGCCACCGCGCTAGCTGCCATTCCCGGCCGCCGAAGCGGCATGGCCGCGACCCCCTTCCTCCCCCGCGTCCCCCGGTACACTCGGTGGTCCATTTGGTGAACCGTAGGCCCTAACCGCGTGCTCCGATGAGACCACTGTCACCGGCCATGGCGCCTGGCCACCGGTGTTACTGTTCCAGACGGCCGACCCCCCCTAGGCCGATCCTAACCGCCCATCGCGAGATCAACGGCCAGGATTAGAAGTTACCCCTTCGCGGGTAATTTTGCTAAAGAGTCCCTGGACTTTTCTAAGTCCTAACCCACAGCCCAAAGCGTATTTCCCGAATGCACAATCCCGTTTGGAAAGCGTAAACTCCACGGCTTAAGTCAAAAATACGTTTTCAGTATTTACAGAAATGCCATTTGAACTGTTTCGCTTATAAAATTGTCGTTTTAGCTCCGAATTGATCCATTCAAATCGCGTTAGCTTCGTAATTTCATAAGCTACATGTTGGAGCTACTGTTAGTCAAGTTTAGAACTTTTTAATTTCATGATTAGATTTAATTAAATATATGGCTATGGGAAAACCCGTTTAAATCATAACTTTCGCATTTTAGCTCCGTTTTTCGTGAACTTCGCGTTGACGTGATCGTAGCGAGACGTAGATTAGTTTTACAAACATTTTATCTTGATTTCAATACTCTTGGTGTACTGTTCTAATGATAGGAATGTTTGCTTTGCATGAATGCTTTTGGAATGTTGTATGTTGCTGTGTTGGTCGCGTTCAGACGGTGAGGAAAACGTTGGAGACCAAGAACTCTTCGATGACCAGTAGGACCGGCACGAGTTTGTGAACCAAGGCAAGTATAACATGGGCCTTCCTTGATGTCCTATTTCACTTTAATCAATTACTCATTTGCATGTGTCTAATTTTGATACCCATAAGGACATCCTAGTGATTGTTTATCCTGTTCCTTGTCTCCTATGGGTTAAATGCATATGGGTAGATTGCTAGTTCTCTAACTGAACTTGACATACATGTTGATGAATGATACTATGGAACAAAGTGAGTAACATGATTTATAACAACTGTTCCATAGGGCGAAAGTGCAAAAGACCTTTGTTCATATTGCTCCCGGCCCTCCATAAGGACTTATCTGTCGGCAAAAGCTGGGACTGACAGTGCAACCGGAAGAGTCATATGGCTCTGACTTTAGCTCAGTAATAGGACCTTTCCTAGCTGGTTAGAGGTTACCTTTTTGGCGCAAATGGGGCTTGCCACTTTGGGTATAGGGCTACCTCTGTTCCTATGAGTATAGCCGCGATGGATTTGTGCCATAGGAAAGGGGGGGTCCCTACATCTGCTTGCCAAGGAAACCTAGCGGCCCTAACTTGTTAGGGAAACCTATGAAATGGCTTCATAGTGTACCCTGCCCGCTCACCTTGGTAGTGACATGGGAGTAATTAACCCGGGCATATGGGGATCACGACTCGCGGTGAATGTGCACCACCTCTGCAGAGGGTAACAACTGTTATAACAGCCGTGCTCACGGTTACGAGCGGCCCGGAAAACTCACAGAATAACTGGTTAATTGTTGATGATCATTTAAAGTTGTTCAATGATGATATATGGTACACTTGACCCCGATATATGTTCTTGTGGGAATTAAATGGGAGCTTAAGCATAACTTGATAATAACTGAGAATAAAAGCTTGACCTATTAAAAATGCCAACTGCAGTAAACCAGAGTCTACCCTTTTTGAGCTTCATAACCCCATGTTAGCTTGCTAAGTATGGAATGTACTTACACTTGTTTATTTTCTTTACTTGGATAAAAATCCCGGATGGGTAACAGATGACAACGGGTATGAGGATTTTCCGGAGGATTATTAGGCTTGTGGTCAACCAGTTGACCTTCCCTATGATGACGGCCACGAGAGTTTTATTATCTTTTCATTATTCCGCTGTGATGTATAAGACTAAGTTTTATTATAACTCTGATGTATGAGACACCGTGATGATACTATATGTAATTTGTCAGCTTGTGTGTGTGATTGATTCCTGGGTACACACGAGTTTTGTGTATTCAATTTTATCCTTAAAATTGGGTGTGACAAATTGGTATCAGAGCCGTGTTGACTGTAGGACGCAAGCCTAGTTAGAAAATGGTCGTTTTAGCATCTTTGCTCCTCTGGTTTCTTGCATACTGACTTATTCTTGTTATTTTATTAAAACATTTATGCTTTTCATACCTTAATCTATTATTTAAAATTGTTGATTCTAATTTCATCTCACTTTAAATCTATAGATGTCTCATAATCCGAAGACTACTCGACTCAGCACCATCGGATATCGTGCCATGTTCACCCCGCGTGCCCCACCGGTGGAGAGGGAGATTGTGATCATCTCCGACGACGAGGAGATGGCTACACCGACGCCTACACCTACTCCTACACCAGTCGCCGTGCCCGTCTACCCTGTGGTAGCTACACCTGAGGAGTCGACGGCTACTTCCCCTACACCTACACCCTCCCTAGCTGCCCCCGTGGAGGACGAGGAGATTGGCTGGAAGTGCAAGTACTACTTCAAGCCAGCTCCAGAGATAGCCTACTACCACACTCTCCTCACCCACGTGCTGGACGACTACTTCCCCGACTTGCACGCCTCCATCAGCTACCACTACGCCGAGTACAAGCACCCACTGGAGGCTACCTTCTGGAAGGTAGAGCTGGTGGTCACCGCATGGAATGATATCATTAATGGACATGAGGTGGAGACTGTCCACTGTGCCCCTGCCAGGAGAGCCCATGCTTTGGATGGCATGGAGGATGCAGCACAGAATGCCTACATCCACTACCATGGTCGTCGCTTTGAGGCCATGAGGGAGGATCGCTTCAGGTTCCTTCCTCGAAATGATCATGAGGGTGTTTGGCAGGTTTTGGCTCCACTAGAGAATGACCCAACTCTGGAGGCAATGGTGCAGCATGTCCACGCTATGCAGGGAGTGGATGATGAAGTCAAAGGAGAACTGCGTGCATCTCAGAGGGCGCAGAGACGTCTTCAGAAACAAGTGGATGAACTTCGAGCACAACTGGGACAGCCTTCCATCTACAAGAAGAAGCGCCGTTCCTTCACCATGATTGACACCGCTCCATAGGTGTTAGGTGCCTTGATCTAGATTACCACGTCGATAGATTCGTGTTCTTAATTAGTCTTGTTGGTCTTGTGAACTTGGTTGATTAGATGTTTGATTTGTGAACTTGGTTGATTTGGTATTTTGCTTGATTGCTGGAAGTTTGTGGGCATGTCCACAACTTCCTTCGATTGGAACTTTTAGTTTAGAATGAAATCTTAATGCAGATGTTTCGTTTTATCTTATCTCTGTTGTGCTGATTTCTGGAGCAGCCTGTGTTCTTTATCTGGTATCTCGAAATCTGGGATGATAAAAATTCTGAAATTTTTGTGGAGATAACTAGACCTTTTTATCTTTCAAGTGTCTTTGGAATCACGTCAATAGCTGTTCAGGTTTGGGAGATCTAGCTGACACAAGTTGATGTTCCTGCGCTGTCTGGAACTCAGAACAGTTTCGGTTTAGCTCTATTTTTGACTATGTGCGAGTTCGAATCTGTAAAAGTGGTCTAAATGAAAGTTGTAGCTGATGTCCTAAGATTTCTAACAAATCTTGGTGCACCTCTGTTGGATCTCTGAAACTCGAGTTATAACAGTTTTACTGAACTGCTGAATTTGAACCTTGTCCAGAAAATTCTCAGCATTGTTTCTTATCTTTTGTAAGCTCTCTATAATTGGAAAAAATCTCTAAATTTTGCACATTTGTTGGAAAATAGATGGCCGCAAGAGGAGGAAGAGGCAGAGGCCGTGGTCGTGGGCGTGATGCTCTTATAAATCCACCACCGCCACCTGTGACCATGGAACAGATATTGGGAATGCAAGCGCAGCTGATGCAAGCTATGATGCAGCGCTTGGACAATAAACCTACAAGAGGGCCACCGCCTGTCCAGGTTAGAGATAAGCGTGGAGAGTTTATGAAAGGTCGTCCACCAGTGTTCACCCATGCCACAGACCCTATGGAGGATGATGATTGGTTGCGTGCTGTGGAGAAGCAACTGAACATAGCACAATGCAACGACCTTGAGAAGGTGTTGTACGCTTCCGGGCAACTCCAAGGAGCTGCTCAGGATTGGTGGGAATCATTCCAGTTTGGACGTCCCAACAATGCTCCTGCTATCACTTGGCAGGAATTCAAGGATAGTTTTCGGTCATACCATATTCCTGATGGACTAGTGGAACTGAAGCAGGAAGAATTCAGATCTCTCAAGCAAGGATCAATGACTGTGGCGGAGTATCGGGACAAGTTCGCACAACTATCACGCTACGCTCCTAATGATGTAGCGGATGACAAGGATAAGCAACGCCGTTTCCTCAAGGGACTCTATGATGGACTGCAGCTCCAGCTGATGTCTAATACTTATCCTAACTTCCAGTCTTTGATGAATCGCGCAATCATGATTGATGATAAGCGTAAGGAGATGGAAGCTAAGAAGAGAAGGCTCTAAGGGCAAGCTTCTGGAAGCAACACTCACCCACGTGCTTATCCCCAGCAAGGTTTCCAGCAGAGGAATCAAGGACCAGTTCACTAGGGAAACCGTGGTCAGTATCCCCAGTGGAACCAGTTCCAACAACGCCCTCAGTATCAGCAACAGTTTGGAAATCAGCGTCCCCCGCAGCAGACCAGCAATCCTGCAACATGCCAGGGAGTGCCTAACAATGCTCCTGTGAAGAGTGGTGCACCCAACAATCCCAATGCCTGTTATCGATGTGGAGAAGTAGGTCACTATGCTCATCAGTGTCCTAAGAAGCAGAACCAACAAGCACCTCAGAACCAGACCAACAATTAGAAGTTCAACGCCCAACCACCTCTCACAGCGAAGGTGAACTATGTGTCATCTGATGCAGCTCAGGAGACGCCTGAGGTCATGTTGGGTACGTTCAGCGTCAACTCTATTTCTGCTACCGTACTTTTTGATTCTAGTGCTTCGCATTCTTTTATCTCCCAAGCTTTTGTTAGAATGCATAGCGTACCTTTGTGTGCCATGAAAAACCCAATACTAGTGAATTCCCCGGGAGGTAGTATGCCCGCTTCTTATTGGAGCCCCTCAACTAGCATTTCCTTAAGGGGGGTAGACTTCAAAGTGAAGCCTATTGTGTTGAGAACAGCGGGAATCGATCTTATCCTGGGTATGGATTGGATGAAACAACATCGGGCAGTGATTCAGTGTCAGGAGAAATCTGTGGTTGTGACATCACTCAATGGGGATAGAATCTGTATAGAAGTGGTAGTGCAAGCTCAGCCTACAGCCACAGTGAATCAGCTAGATGGTGAAGTCAATGAACAAGATCGTGTCATGGAGGAATTCCCGGATGTCTTCCCTGATGACTTGCCAGGTATGCCACCTAACCGAGACATTGAATTCATTATCGAATTATTACCTGGAACTGCACCAATATCTAAACGTCCATATAAAATGGGAGTTAATGAATTAGAAGAGCTTAAGAAACAACTAAAAGAGTTGCAAGAAAAAGGTTTCATACGCCCCAGTTCTTCCCCATGGGGGGCACCTGTGATCTTTGTGGATAAGAAGGATGGTAGTCAACGGATGTGTGTGGATTACCGCTCACTTAATGAGGTTACCATCAAGAATAAATACCCTTTGCCTAGGATTGATGATTTGTTTGATCAGTTGCGAGGAGCACATGTGTTCTCCAAGATTGATCTCCGATCTGGTTATCATCAGCTTAAGATACGGAACTCGGACATACCCAAGACAGCATTCACTACACGGTATGGATTATATGAGTACACCGTTATGTCTTTTGGATTGACCAATGCACCCACATACTTCATGTATCTGATGAATAAGGTGTTCATGGAGTTTCTGGATAAATTTGTGGTAGTATTCATAGATGACATACTAATATTCTCCAAGACTGAAGAAGAACATGCGGAACACATAAGGATGGTCTTGCAAAAGCTTAGAGAACATAAGTTGTACGCTAAGCGGAGCAAGTGTGAGTTTTGGTTAAAGGAAGTCTCTTTTCTGGGTCATGTTGTCTCCAATGGTGGAATAGCGGTGGATCCAGGCAAAGTGCAAGATGTACTGAATTGGAAACCACCAACAACTGTAAGTGAGATTCATAGTTTTTTGGGATTAGCTGGTTATTACCGAAGGTTCGTTGAAGGTTTTTCCAAGCTAGCCAAGCCCATGACAGCTTTGTTGGAAAAGAGTGCTAAGTATGTATGGTCGGATAAATGCCAGGCAAACTTTGAAGAGTTAAAGAAGAGATTGACTACAGCTCCAGTATTAATTTTGCCCGATTTAAACAAGAACTTCTCTATATATTGTGATGCATCCCGTTTGGGTCTTGGATGTGTGCTTATGCAAGAAGGAAGAGTGGTTGCATATGCATCTAGACAACTAAGGAAGCATGAGTTGAATTATCCTACTCATGACTTGGAATTGGCAGCTGTGGTTCATGCTTTAAAGATCTGAAGACATTATCTGATTGGACATAAGAGTGATATCTATACTGATCATAAGAGTTTGAAGTATATCTTCACCCAATCAGATCTGAATCTAAGACAACGTCGTTGGTTGGAATTGATCAAAGACTATGATTTGGAAGTGCATTATCACCCGGGAAAGGCAAACGTCGTAGCTGATGCACTTAGCAGAAAGAGCTATGTCAATGGAATTCAGATAACATCTATGTCAGCAGAGTTGTGTGCTGAAATGGAGTATCTCAACTTGAGCCTGGTCACTAATGCAATGGAATAGGTGATAGAGCCTACATTGGAGCAGGAGATACGCAAAGGACAATTGGAGGATGAAAAACTTAAGGAGATAGCAGAGAATGTAGTGCTTGGAAAGGCACCCGGATTCAGAATGGATGAGAATGGAACTCTTTGGTTCGAGAAAAGGATATGTGTACCAGAAGTGAAAGCTATCCGAGATGCAATTCTGCAAGAGGCCCATGAGTCTGCTTATTCTATACATCCCGGAAGTACCAAGATGTACTTGGATCTCAAAGAAAAGTATTGGTGGTATGGTTTGAAGAGAGATGTGGCAGAATATGTGGCTTTGTGTGACACTTGTCAAAGAGTGAAAGCTGAGCATCAAAGACCTGCAGGGTTACTACAACCAATGAAGATTCCTGAATGGAAATGGGAAGAAGTTGGTATGGATTTTATTGTAGGATTGCCCCGCACTCAAAGAGGTTATGATTCGATATGGGTAATAGTGGATCGACTCACCAAAGTTGCTCACTTTTTACCAGTCAAGACTACCTATAATGGTGCAAGATTAGCAGAGTTGTACATGGAAAGAATAGTGTGCTTACATGGTGTTCCCAAGAAAATTGTGTCGGATAGAGGCACCCAATTTACATCGCAATTCTGGCATAAAGTACATAGATCTTTGGGAACAAAGTTGAATTTCAGTTCTGCTTACCACCCGCAAACTGATGGACAAACTGAAAGGATCAACCAGATTTTGGAAGATATGTTGAGAGCCTGTGCACTTCAGTATGGTGATAGTTGGGATAAGAGTCTGCCTTACGCAGAGTTCTCATACAACAACAGTTATCAAAAGAGCCTCAAGATGGCACCTTTCGAGGCGTTATATGGACGTAAGTGTAGAACGCCTTTGTTCTGGAATCAGACTGGAGAAACTCAAGTGTTTGGTCCCGATGTCCTTAGAGACGTGGAAGAACAAGTGAGAATGATTAGAGACAATTTGAGAGTAGCTCAGTCCCGATAGAAGAGTTACGCTGATACCCGCATAAGAGAGTTGATTTTCGAGATTGG
Organism: Miscanthus floridulus; assembly: GCF_019320115.1. Taxonomy (NCBI): domain Eukaryota; kingdom Viridiplantae; phylum Streptophyta; class Magnoliopsida; order Poales; family Poaceae; genus Miscanthus; species Miscanthus floridulus. The sequence continues at coordinate 95,529,577 of NC_089585.1, forward strand.
TGATTATGTGTACTTGAAAGTGTCACCAATGAGAAGTGTGAGAAGATTCAATATGAAGGGAAAATTAGCACCAAGGTATATAGGACCTTTTAAGATCCTAGAGAGACGTGGAGAAGTAGCTTATCAGTTGGAACTGCCTGAGAGCTTGTCCGGTGTGCACGATGTGTTCCATGTTTCCCAGTTGAAAAAGTGTCTGAGGGTACCAGAAGAACAAATTCCTTTGGAAGAACTTGTTGTTAAGGAAGATCTTACTTATGAAGAGTATCCGATAAAGATTTTGGAAACTGCCGAAAGAGTTACGAGAAGCCGAACAGTAAAGATGTGCAAGGTGCAGTGGAATCGTTATACAGAGGATGAGGCTACTTGGGAAAGAGAAGATGATTTGAGAAAGACTTATCCCCAACTGTTTGAGTAAGCAATCACCCGAATCTCGAGGACGAGATTCATCTTAAGGGGGGTAGAATTGTAACACCCAAAATTTTTCATTCTTTAAAATAAGTAAATTTGATTTAATTATGTTATTAAGTGTGCATTCAATTATAGGAAATTAATAATTTTTGGGGAATTAAAAATCAATTATAAGTTTTGAAACTTTTGATGCATACATGCTGCTGCACTATTTATTCATGTGATGATTGTTCTTGAATTAGAGTTCAAATGAAATCAAAAAAAATATTTGAAAATGCTTTTGGGAAAATTTGTTTGGAAAATAAAAAGTGAAAATGATCATCTCCTCCTTCCTTGTTTTTGGCCTGCGAGCCATTTCCCTGGCAACCGCCGGCCCAGCTCTCCCTCTCCCCTTTCCCCGCTCAGCCCAGCACCGCAGCCCGCCCACGTGCTCGGCCCAGCAGCCACGCCAGGCAACCGCCCACGCCTCCCGTGCCCTGCCGCTGACACCCGGGCCCACCTGTCGGCGCCGCCCCCAACCTCCCGCTCGCCCCGCGCCGCAACCGTCGCCCACGAACGGCATCGTGGGAGCGCCCCTCCTCGTGCCTCGGCCGCTTCAAATAGCAGCCCGACCCCTCCGCGCGCACCCGGCTGCCCCCCCGCTCTCATTTTCGCGCTTGCCAAGCACCGAGGAAGGCCGCAACCGCCGTAGCCGTGGTCGCCGGGATCCGCCATCGTCGAGCTTAGGACCTCCGCACGAACCTCCATCACCAAGCCGCCTCCGCTCCGGTTTTCACCGCGGTGAGACTTGCCGTCCTCCCCTCTATCTCCCCGAGTAGTTTATTTCTCGTTTTGTTGGCTTCTTGAGCCTTGGCCGCGAGCTCCGCGGGCCATGGTCGCCAGTCATGGCGGCCACCGCGCTAGCCGTCGTTCCCGGCCGCCGAAGCGACATGGCCGTGACCCCCTTCCTCCCCCGCGTCCCCTGGTACACTCGGTGGTCCATTTGGTGAACCGTAGGCCCTAACCGCGCGCTCCGGCGAGACCACTGCCGCCGGCCATGGCGCCTGGCCGCCGGTGTTACTGTTCCGGACGGCTGACCCCCCCAGGCCGATCCTAGCCGCCCATCGCGAGATCAACGGCCAGGATTAGAAGTTACCCCTTCGCGGGTAATTTTGCTAAAGAGTCCCTGGACTTTTCTAAGTCCTAACCTGCAGCCCAAAGCGTATTTCCCGAATGCGCAATCCCGTTTGGAAAGCGTAAACTCCACAGCTTAAGTCAAAAATACGTTTTCAGTATTTACAGAAATGCCATTTGAACTGTTTCGCTTATAAAATTGTCGTTTTAGCTCCGAATTGATCCATTCAAATCGTGTTAGCTTCGTAATTTTATAAGCTACATGTTGGAGCTACTGTTAGTCAAGTTTAGAACTTTTTAATTTCATGATTAGATTTAATTAAATATATGGCTATGGGAAAACCCGTTTAAATCATAACTTTCGCATTTTAGCTCCGTTTTTCGTGAACTTCGCGTTGACGTGATCGTAGCGAGACGTAGATTAGTTTTACAAACATTTTATCTTGATTTCAATACTGTTGGTGTACTGTTCTAATGATAGGAATGTTTGCTTTGCATGAATGCTTTTGGAATGTTGTATGTTGCCGTGTTGGTCGCGTTCAGACGGTGAGGAAAACGTTGGAGACCAATAACTCTTCGATGACCAGCAGGACCCGCACGAGTTTGTGAACCAAGGCAAGTATAACATGGGCCTTCCCTGATGTCCTATTTCACTTTAATCAATTACTCATTTGCATGTGTCTAATTTTGATACCCGTAAAGACATCCTAGTGATTGTTTATCCTGTTCCTTGTCTCCTATGGGTTAAATGCATATGGGTAGATTGCTAGTGCTCTAATTGAACTTGACATACATGTTGATGAATGATACTATGGAACAAAGTGAGTAACATGATTTATAACAACTGTTCCATAGGGCGAAAGTGCAAAAGACCTTTGTTCATATTGCTCCCGGCCCTCCATAAGGACTTATCTGTCGGCAAAAGCTAGGACTAACAGTGCAACCGGGAGAGTCATATGGCTCTGACTTTAGCTCAGTAATAGGACCTTTCCTAGCTGGTTAGAGGTTACCTTTTTGGTGCAAATGGGGCTTGCCACTTTGGGTATAGGGCTGCCTCTGTTCCTATGAGTATAGCCGTGATGGATTTGTGCCATAGGAAAGGGGGGTCCCTACATCTGCCTGCCAAGGAAACCTAGCGGCCCTAACTTGTTAGGGAAACCTATGAAATGGCTTCATAGTGTACCCTGCCCACTCACCTTGGTAGTGACATGGGAGTAATTAACCCGGGCATATGGAGATCACGACTCGCGGTGAATGTGCACCACCTCTGCAGAGGGTAACAAACTGTTATAACAGCCGTGCTCACGGTTACGAGCGGCCCAGAAAACTCACAGAATAACTGGTTAATTGTTGATGATCATTTAAAGTTGTTCAATGATGATATATGGTACACTTGACCCCGATATATGTTCTTGTGGGAATTAAATGGGAGCTTAAGCATAACTTGATAATAATTGAGAATAAAAGCTTGACCTATTAAAAATGCCAACTGCAGTAAACCAGAGTCTACCCTTTTTGAGCTTCATAACCCCATGTTAGCTTGCTAAGTACGGAATGTACTTACACTTGTTTATTTTCTTTACTTGGATAAAAATCCCGAATGGGTAACAGATGACAACGGGTATGAGGATTTCCCGGAGGATTATTAGGCTTGTGGTCAACCAGTTGACCTTCCCTGTGATGACGGCCACGAGAGTTTTATTGTCTTTTCATTATTCCGCTGTGATGTATAAGACTAAGTTTTATTATAACTCTGATGTATGAGACACCGTGATGATACTATATGTAATTTGTCAGCTTGTGTGTGTGATTGATTCCTGGGCACACACGAGTTTTGTGCATTCAATTTTATCCTTAAAATTGGGTGTGACATCTATCCTAAACTCGGTCATCAACTTCTCTACACACCTATGACCGGTGAAATAAAATGCCCTAAGTTATACCTTTGCCTTGCGCATTCCATTCCATCTCCTCCAATGTCGATGCAACACATGCACCAACATGATCAACAATGATATGATCCACTTCATATCATCACGTGATCATATTGGTTCATCGATCTTGACTTCACTCGCTTTTCACCGTTGCCTTCATCCATCAGCGCCAAGTCTTGCTCAACCTTCACCGCCACGCGGTCCATCGCTCCAAAGCCTCTGACTTGCCCTTCACGCTTGCAACCGGTCCATCAAGCCAAGTTATGTCTTGATCTTCTCCACCTTGATCACATGACTCAATGTCATGTCTCATTTGCAATGAGCTCCTTCATCATCACATGTGTGAGCTTTGCAACATCTCCAAGACATTTTCACCTTCAGGGCATATGTTGCTCACACATATGTACATGTGGACTAATCACATGTGTATCTCACATAAACACAATTAGTCCACCTAGGTTGTCACTCAATTACCAAAACCACACAAGGACCTTTCACCCCCCTGCAGCACCATGTCCCCGCCAGTCAGGTCACGCCATAGAGCAGGGAAGGAGCAGGCGGGCCTCTGCACCGGGTCACCCCAAAGCAAGGGAGGCCACCAAACCCATATCAATGGTAGGCCCTAGCGCTGGCGAGGAGACACGCACTGCAAAAAAAATATTCCTACAAAAAAAACTTTTCCTGTTATTGGACGAATGGATCCAGCCATGAGAGTATCGGATCCGGACACGGCGTCGCCGGAGCTGATGTCAATGCACTTGAAAAAAACAACTTTTCCAGCGAGGGGACGAACGAATCCTACCGCAGGGGCAACGAACCTGGCCTAGGTGTCGCCGGAGCGGACACTCTTGTGGCCCATGGCAAGAAGCCCACGGCGTGTCGAGAGAGGGGAGAGAAGGGAGAAGGAGAGAGGAGAGAGAAGAGAGACATGAGAGAGGAGAGAGGAACACCTTTCTACTATTAGACAAACAAATCCAGTCGTGAGAGTACCGGATTCGGACGCGACGTCGCCGGGGCTGATGCCAACGCACTAAAAAGAAAAAAACTCTTCCAGCGAGGGGACGAACAGATCTAGCTACGGTGGCACCGGATCCGGACGCTGCGTCACCAGAGTTGACGCTATCGTGGCTCACGACAAGCAGCCCATGAAGTGGCGAGAGGAGAAAGACGAGAGGAAAGTAGATAGAGAAGAGAGAAGAGAGGCGAGAGGAGAGAAGAGAGAGCAGAGAGGAGCGATGCAAAGAGAGCAACTGATCTAGATCTGTGGTGGCGTAGGGCATGGAGCTCCCATGCTTCTGAGCCATGATCCGCGCCGGCGCCACACCAGAGACCGCCGTGCCAGGGCTACGCACGGCCAGGCCAGGAGGCCACCGCGCCGCCATCTTCGCCGAGCCACCAGGGCTCCCACGCCCCTGAGACAGGACCGAGCGGATAAGAAAGGGTCTGAGAGGACAAGGGGATGGACAGGAGGTAGATATGCTGCTCCTGAATGACCATACAACGTGGCTCCATCGAAAGGCGCAAAATATTTTTCATCGACGTGGCCACCGCGAGGGCGCGTCCAAGCCACGGCGTTTAAAGACTTTAAATGGTCCATCGTATACTCTAATACTCCTATTGTTTAATAAATTTTCTATTTCGTATATTCACCGCAGAGAAGTACTCCCTCCGTTCAAAACTATAAGTCGTTTTGACTTTTTTTTGGTACATTCATTTTGTTATGCATCTAAATAAATAATATGTCTAGATGCATAGCAAATTGGGTGAATAAAAAAGTCAAAACGACTTATAATTTGGAACGGAGAGAGTAGGATGCTACTTAGTACACGATACTATTCTAGCTTTGTTAAGTTATTAACCTAATTTTGGCCAAGTTTACAAAAAAAACATCTACCATATTACCAAAACAAATGCACTATACGTATTTCATGATTTCTCAATCTAGTTAATGTAGCAAATATTTGTAGAAACTTGCATTCTGTCCGCGCATCTGTCACCTTCATGACATATGTTGCTCACACATATTTACCTGTGGACTAGTCACCTGTGTATCTCACATAAACACAATTAGTCCACCTAGGTTGTCACTCAATTACCAAAACCACACAAGGACCTTTCAATCTCCCCCTTTTTGGTAATTGATAACAACTCTACAAAGATATGGAAATTAAGCTCTTTTGGATTCATGTTGCTTGCCCAAGCAATTTTACCATGTGAAAATAATTTTGGACAAGTACCACAAACCCGAGATGGTAGTATTAGCCGCCTCTACATATGTGCTAGAGTGTTTGATTTGAAGCTCGCACATATGCATAGATTAAAATTGTGGGAGAGTAATTACTACTAAATGATGCTAAGGTGTATAGAATAAACCTTTGAAGCGTGTACCAATCGGAGTGGCACCTTTAAGTTCATCCTTAGCACCATGGTTAGCTAGATATCACTTAAAATAAAAGCACTAGATACCTCGTGAGATCAACATTAAAAGCAAGGTACTAGCATTACTTGAAAAGCATACCAAGTGTCTAGCTATCATCCTATGCATGCTAGTTATCAAATCATCATTCAAGTTCTACAACTAGCATGCACCACACAAGCATGCATATTGAATTTGAAAGCTTATGCAATGCAAGTAAGCACATGAATATGCACATATCAAATGCAATCAATCAAAGTTCATGAGCTTGCTCCCTCTACTTGTGTGCATCTCTTGTCCAAGAATTTTGATCCATCTCTTTTCTCCAATGTTGCTCCCTCTTTGTCCATGTCCATGTCCAACCTCTATTTCTTTGAGCTTTCAATCTTTCCCAAGCTTTTATATCTTATCTCTCCCCCTTGTTCAATCTCAATCTCAAAGCTTTCATATCTTTGTACAATCTCTCCCCCTTTGTCATCAATTTCCATAAAAGATGCGCTTCTCATTGATGCAAAGGTATGCATTTGGGGTAGATGGTTGAGGCTTGAATCTTGCATTTTTTATGGACATCATTTGATTGTTGGAATGACACCACTTGAAGATACCACTTGTAGCTTATACCACTTGTATCTTGTGTAGGGCTTCTTGAGATACCACACATAGGATCTTTGATCTTGATATCAATTTGTGTGACACCTCCTCCTATGTGATAGCATGGGTCATCCATTTGATACACTTGAGCTCTTGTGGATGAGGGATGCATTCTTTATTTGATGATCACTTAAAGTTGAGGATCACTTGTGGAACCATCGTCTTGCATGATTGATGCCATATGTAGATGTGATACCACTTGAAAGAATCTTCTAGTATGGAACCACTTGTTGGATTTATCAATAAAAACCATTTCTTGAACATTTGCTATCTTTATGAGTACCACTTATAGGATATCACTTGTGAGTTGATCTAGACATCACTTGTAGATTCTTGATGAAATACTTGAGTCTAGATACCACTTGAAACAAACAAACTAGATATCCATTTGTATTGTTGTCTTGTGCTTGTACTCTTATCACTATCATGAGCTTCTAAGGTTGACTTGAACTAAATTGATTTGTCTAAGCTTTCAAGTCTGGTTTGAACCAATGACAAGCTTCTTCACACCTCTTGCAAGGGTTATCTTGCCAATGTGTGTACTTGTCACTTGTTAGCAATCTAAATTAGATCAAGTACTTGGGATCACTAGCTCATGAACAAATGCATATACTAACCACTAGATCAAGTAATAATTCAAGCAACAATGGTAGGTTATGAATTTAAACATTTCATTTGTTATGCATGATCCTATGAAGCATGTACTATATGCACTAACCGCATACTAGAAAGGGATGAAATGATCATGCACATTACAATGATACCTTTGCTATGTTGGAGTAGAGGATAGTCACATAGATTCCAATTCATTACTCCAATAGTAATGTGAAGTCCAATTATAAGCTTGGTGAAGACCAATAGATACCGTTTTGAATTCCATTCTTCACCCATATGAAATGAATACCACTTATAATCAAGTGTACTTTCTTGTTGTGGTTGGCTTGCTTCATCTTTTGATCAATGCTTGCATGAGAGCATCAATGTGGAATACCACTTGAAATATCACGATTAGCTCTCTTTTTGGGTGTTGCTTGCTTTTCTTGATCAATCCTTTTGATTCCTTCAACTAAGCATCTCAAATGTCTCTCGGATCATCACTTCCATGTTAGCCTTCCAAGTACCACACTTGGTTTACCTACACATAGGCGGCAAGCCCCTACACTAGGGAGAAGTGACCTCTTTCCAAAGAACCATTCTTGATACTCACTTGAAATAGCTTGATTGATTGATCCAAGTGATGGACTTAACTTGATGAGTAACCTTGATTCCTTCTTTAAGTCCTTTTCTTTCTACTTGTTTAAGCCCTTTTATTTCTACCAAATGATCTCCAATCATCACTTGAACTTAAACTTCATCTTCAACTCGAGTTTGATCTTGATTTTTATCTTGAGTACCAAAAGTGTGCAAAGTACACTCCACAATCAAATAGCCTTGTAATCTTTGCTTGTCATGCTTCTAGATCATCTCAAAACCAAACTTAGATACCTCAAACACTTGTAAACATGTTTCCAACTTGAGTACCTTTCAATCAAAGTGACTCTAGATCAATCCAACATTTGTCACTTTTCTGGCAGATTCTGTACCCTTCAAAGAAATATGCATATTTCCCAAAGTACAAATCCAAATACCACGAAATTTGGTGGAGGTGTGCATTACTAAGTTATCTAGTATCTGTAAAAATTGGATATTCATTTGACTTCTAAATTGCTACCAGATTTCAATTCTTCCACCACTGCTACATGCTGAAAACTGTTGCACTATAGCTGACAAGATCCACTCCAAAATGAAGCATTTCTTATCCAATTCTCATGAAAATTTTATAGCATCTTATACCATAATTCTAGAGCATGTACACCAATTTTTATGTCAATACAATAAGTTTTGATCACTCAAACATGGCTAAGATCACAGCTAGCTCATATTTTCAATATAGGACAGATTTCAATCACTTGAGCTATACTTCATCAAGTATGAATCAAACTTGAAACTAACTTGTTTGAATACTTTCACAAGACATAAATCCATTCAATCCACTTACTAAATGTCATCTCATGAATTTATCCAACACAAATCAATCCAAACTTGATTACTAAGCAATTATCCATTCAATCAACTTATAGCAAGCAACATTGCATATTTATCCAATTCAATCAACTCATATGCACCCAAATGAAATGATCAACAAGAGATATACCTTGGTTAGCTCATGATCATCCAACTAGCAAGCTTTAACTCAATTATTTGCAAGTCATCAAATATATCCAATGAATCACCAACAACTTGAATTATAGCACTTGTATGTTGATATCACTTAGGACTTCACTCAATTTTCACTTGGCATTGGGTTTGGATGCGCACTAGGCTTCATATCTTGACTCAATATATGATGATCAATATGAAATCAATTGAATCAAGTCTCCAATAGCCGATGGTACCTACAATCAATCATTCACTTTTTGATGGAACCCTAAATAAGTTTGGGTCCTCTCAAATTAGGAGCAACATACTTAGGCATAGCCTTAGTATGAATAGCGGGATGTTTTGCAATAGCAACCATAGAGGTACCATTATCATCCTTCCTAAGCATAGAATCATTATCAATTGAAAATAGGCTTAGAAGTTTTACCTAGGGGACATGAATGTGCCATGTGTCCCCTTTTCCCGGCATGAGTATCACTTTCTCTTTGATTGAGCCTTCTCTTCCTTGCTCATATGGTGCTTCTCATTGCCTTGCCTCTCATGGATTGCTTGAGCCTTCTTCTCAAGCTTGGTAGGACACTTAGAGGCAAAGTGTCCCTGTACTTCCACACTTGAAGCACTTGATGTGAGCATAATCTTTCTTCTCATCTTTATTCTTGCTCATCATCTTGGCATCTTGAGTTTGCATTGGATGCCTTGCCTTTTCATCCCTTCTTGTTTTCTTCTTCTTTATTCATCAAATCACCACCATCTTCATGGTTGATCTTGATTTGCTCTTGGGGTGTCTTCTCTTGCTCAACTTGTGGCTTTGGTTGAGGCTCTTTTAGTTGCTTCACCAATTGCTTGGTTGGGCACATTGAGGTAAGGTGACCCCAAGTGCGGCACTTGAAGCACTTCACATGCTTGAGCCTCTCTTCTTCTTTTATCTTCTTGAGCTTCTCAATGTTAGGGCAACCACTTGTAAAGTGTCCCGCTTCATGACACCGGTAGCACATGGTATGAGAGAGCTTTCTTTGTTGTAGCATCTTCATCTTTCTTTCTCTCTTTATTTCGCCATTTGTCATCTTCTTCTTGAAGCCAAGGCCACACTTGTCACCATAGTTTCTTTGAGTCTTCAACATGTGCTCAAAGGTGACTTTTGAGTTGTAGCACCTCTCTAACTTATTGCTCAAATTCTTCACTTTATTTTTGAGCTCATTGTTCTCCTTCAAAAGGTTAGTCTTACAAGATATAAAAGTAGAACAAGCATCTATATGTGAAGAGCATAGCATATCTAATAAGTCATCACAAGAGGTGGATACATGCTTCTTGCCTACATCACAAGGGTTAGCAATAATATGTGATTGATCAATTGACCCATGTGATGAGCTCTCACTAGTTTTAGTTTTTCCATTAGAAATCTCCTTAGTGAGAAAAGCATGGTCTTGTACCAAGTTATCATGAGCAACACTAAGTTCCTCATGAGCCAATTTTAGCTCCTCATGTGAACAAGTAGTAACATAAAGTAGATGCTTTTGTTGTTCACATGTGTTCTTTAGAAAAGAGTTTTTATTTTTCAATTTCTCGGTTTTAGCCATCTCTTTTTCTAAAGCTTTGATCATGCAACCATATCTATCTAGAAGCTCCTCATATGAATCAAGATCAATCACATTTGCATTAGATACCTTAGTGTCACCTTGTGACATGAAGCAATGTGATGTAGTTGGAGAGCTTGAAGAAACATCACTCTCATAGCCCGAGCATGATCCATCATTATCACCATCAAGTGTGCATGGAGTAGCATCATCATTGGCATCACTTGTGGCATCATCATCAATCTTGTCAAGTGATCTTGTGATATGATCATTATCATCATCACTTGACCATGAGGTGGAGCAATCTTCCACAATCACCGAATTATGGTCATGCTCAACACACTCATGCGCCTCCTTCTTGGGCTCATCTTCATCATTGGAGACCAGTCCCATACTTCTCATTTAGATAACTCCAAATCTCATGGGCGGTCTTCATGTCAATGATCTCTCCAAATATACAATCATGCAAAGATCTATACATGATGTTAGTAGATTGGATGTCGAGATCTAGGCATTTTTCTTGTGCTTGAGTTAGATTATCTTCATCCAACATATGAGAAAAGCCTACATCTACCATCCACCACATTTAAGGGCAAATAAACTTAAAATTGCATATCATCCAATTTTTTCATCGTGTAAAGTGTGTGCCATAAAAAATGTGTGGACAATCAACATCTAGCCCATAAGCCACCATCCTCTCAGGTCGGTGAAGACCACAAATGAGAGACCTGGCTCTTGATACCATTTGTAAGGTCGAGATGGCGGACTAGAGGGGGGGTGAATAGTCCTTTCTAAAATTAATCGCGTCAGCTAACCGAAACAAGTGTGGAATTAAAACTATCAGGTCTAGCCAAGACTACACCCCTCTATCTATGTTCTCTAGCACCTTCTAAAGATACTAATTAAGCAACAAAGGTGCCGGGCTAGCTAGAGCTCACCTAACCAATTCTAGAAGCAAGGTCACACAAACCTATGCCACTAGTACTTTAAGCAACAAGGGAGCTCCTACACATGCTAGTAAGCAAAAGCACAAAGCCACCTAATGCTCACTTAACAATGCTCAATAACAAGGCAACCAATGCCAAATTAGAGAGCGCAATTACTTAGCTACACAAACTAAGCAATGTGACTAACAAAGTCACACAAAACAAATTAGCCACGCAAGGGAGCTACTTCTATGCTACATAAGCAAGAAGGATAACTAGTAAGCTACACAAGCTAACTAATTATAAGAGCAACTACATAAGCACAATGTATGCAAAAGTAATTACAAGCTTGTGTAACGAGGATGCAAACCAATGGGGAGAACAAGGTTGACATGGTGATTTTTCTCCCGAGGTTCACGTGCTTGCCAACACACTAGTCCCCGTTGTGTCGACCGCTTACTTGGTGGTTCAGGCAGGCTAATTGGCACCACCCACCAAGCCCGCACGTCGGGCACCGCAAGAACCTACCCTGAAAGTGAGGGTAGCTCAATGACACGCTCAACTAGAGTTGCTCTTCGCGGCTCCCGCGGGGCGAGCATAATGCCCCTCACTAAGCTCTTCTCCGGAGCACCAGCATAAGCTTCTTGCTGAGCTTCAACAGGAGACCACCACCAAGCCATCTAGGAGGTGGCAACCTTCAAGAGTAACAAGCACCACCAGCTTGCAACTCGATCACCTAGTGCCACTTGATGCAACCTCACGATGCAATAGCACTAGAATCGCTCTCTCATACAATCGAATGATCACTATCAAGCATATGTGAGATGGAGGGCTCCCAAGCACTACTATACAAGACACCAAGGCTCTAGTGTGCTCAGCTACCGGCCCAAGGCTGAGATCCCTTCTATTTATAGCCCTACGGGCTAAAATAGCCATTACCCCTTCACTAGGCAATACTCAGGACGACCGGACGCTCCGGTCATATCGACCGGATGCAGGACTTTAGCGTCCGATCAACGGATGCTCGCCACGTGTCGCCTCCATTCAACCTCAGTCACTTGATCTCAATGGTCAAGTGATGATCGGACGCAGCTGCTTAAACTAACCGGACGCAGTAACCCCAGCGTCCGGTCGTTTCCAGTAAGGTACCAGTCACGACCGGACACGTCCGGTCGGTCATGATCGAACACAGCGTCAGCATCCGGTCCTTCTCCATCTTTTCTATGTCACCTACGTCACCGTATGTCAGCCTGACCGGACGTACCCTACCAGCGTCCGGTCACTTCCAGCGCCAGCGTCCGGTCGAAGACCGACGCTGCACTGCTCTCAGGCCTGCCACTGACCGGACGTAGGACCCCAGCGTCTGGTCACCACATGATCAGTGTCCGGTCCACTCTGTGAGACCCTATCTTCTCTAAATATGGCAGCCGATGACACCATCGGACTGTCCGCACTCTATGGGCAGACACTCCACCGGTGGAGTTTCAAACCCTTCTCGCCTCCGTTTCATCGCCGAGTTGATCCACATCAACTCCAACTTCATCTCCTTTGTAAATGTGGCAACACCACCAAGTGTACACCATCATGTGTATGTGTGTTAGCATTTTCACAATCATTTCCCAAAGGATTAGCCACTCAACTTGCCACGCCACTCAATCCTAGCGACGATGCAAAGTTAGATCACTCGAGTGGCACTAGATGACTAATATGCAAACAAGTTTGTCCCTCTTAATAGTATGGCCATCTATCCTAAACCCGGTCATCAACTTCTCTACACACCTATGACCGGTGAAATAAAATGCCCTAAGTTATACCTTTGCCTTGCGCATTCCTATTCCATCTCCTCCAATGTCGATGCAACACATGCACCAACATGATCAACAATGATATGATCCACTTCATATCATCACGTGATCATATTGGTTCATCGATCTTGACTTCACTCGCTTTTCACCGTTGCCTTCGTCCATCGGCGCCAAGTCTTGCTCAAGCTTCACCGCCACGCTGGTCCATCGCTCCAAAGCCTCTGACTTGCCCTTCACTGCTTGCAACCGGTCCATCAAGCCAAGTTATGTCTTGATCTTCTCCACCTTGATCACATGACTCAATGTCATGTCTCATTTGCAATGAGCTCCTTCATCATCACATGTGTGAGCTTTGCAACATCTCCAAGCCATTTTCACCTTCACGGCATATGTTGCTCACACATATGTACCTGTGGACTAATCACATGTGTATCTCACATAAACACAATTAGTCCACCTAGGTTGCCACTCAATTACCAAAACCACACAAGGACCTTTCACCCCCCTGCAGCACCCCTGTCCCCGCCAGTCAGGTCATGCCATAGAGCAGGGAAGGAGCAGGCGGGCCTCTGCACCGGGTCTCCCCAAAGCAAGGGAGGCCGCCAAACCCATATCAACGGTAGGCCCTGGCGCTGGAGAGGAGACACGCACTGTAAAAAAATCTTCCTGCAAAAAAACTTTTCCTATTATTGGACGAATGGATCCAGCCATGAGAGTACCGGATCCGGACACGGCGTCGCCGGAGCTGATGTCAATGCACTTGAAAAAAACAACTTTTCCCAACGAGGGCACGAACGAATCCTGCCGCGGGGGCAACGGACCTGGCCTAGGTGTCGCCGGAGCGGACACTCTCGTGGCCCATGGCAAGAAGCCCACGGCGTGTCGAGAGAGGGGAGAGAAGAGAGAAGGAGAGAGGAGAGAGAAGAGAGACATGAGAGAGGAGAGAGGAACACCTTTCTGCTATTAGACAAACAAATCCAGTCGTGAGAGTACCGGATCCGGACGCGGCGTCGCCGAGGCTGATGCCAACGCACTGAAAAGAAAAAAACTCTTCCAGCGAGGGGACGAACAGATCCAGCCGCGGCGGCACCGGATCCGGACGCTGCGTCGCCAGAGTTGACGCTATCGTGGCTCACGACAAGCAGCCCACGAAGTGGCGAGAGGAGAAAGACGAGAGGAAAGTAGATAGAGAAGAGAGAAGAGAGGCGAGAGGAGAGAAGAGAGAGCAGAGAGGAGCGATGCAAAGAGAGCAACTGATCTAGATCCGTGGTGGCACAGGGCGTGGAGCTCCCGCGCTTCCGAGTCGTGATCCTGCGCCTGGCGCCACACCAGAGACCGCCGCGCCAGGGCTAGCGCGCGGCCAGGCTAGGAGGCCACCGCGCCGCCATCTTCGCCGAGCCGCCAGGGCTTCCGCGCCCCTGAGACAGGACCGAGCAGATAAGAAAGGGTCTGAGAGGACAAGGGGACGGACAGGAGGTAGATATTCTGCTCCTGAATGACCGTACAACGTGGCTCCATCGGAAGGCGCAAAATATTTTTCACCGATGTGGCCACCGCGAGGGCGCGTCCAGGCCACGGCGTTTAAAGACTTTAAATGGTCTGTCGTATACTCTAATACTCCTATTGTTTAATGAATTTTCTATTTCGTATATTCACAGCAGAGAAGTACTCACTCCGTATATTCAAAACGACTTATAATTTGGAACGGAGGGAGTATGATGCTACTCAGTACACGATACTATTCTAGCTTTGTTAAGTTATTAACCTGATTTTGGCCAAGTTTACAAAAAAAAACATCTACCATATTACCAAAACAAATGCACTATACGTATTTCGTGATTTCTCAATCTAGTTAATGTAGCAAATATTTGTAGAAACTTGCATTCTGTCCGCGCATCTGTCCGACGATCTGCTTGCAGCTTCGTTTGAGGTTGCAATTTTTAAAAATCAGACCTATTAACCCCCCTCTTTAGGTCCTTGCTAGATTCTTCACCAATATATGTATTGGTTGAGAAGAGTTATTATAAAATATAGCCAACAGAGTTACAATCAAAATCTCCGGCGAAACTAATTGTCATTCAATTTGTCAAGCCCTGAATTTGAGATCTGATAACAGATCCCACCTAACCCTCCAAGCATAGGAAACACTAGCGCTCGCGAATGAGCTTTGGGGCTGAGTTTGTTTACAAAGAGATCAAAATAGACTTGTTGATTTTCTAGCAAGGCATGGTATGCCTATGGCATATTTTATAACTTTGCTGTAAATTTAGTGCAACTGATGTTGCTTTCTAATTAATGAAGATCAGTCCTCTGAAAAAAAACAAATATAGACCGTTAAATAAGGTATTCAAGGGCCTGCAGCCTCTCGGACTAACTTTTTTTTGCCGGTGTATTTTTTCTCTATTTTTTTGGTTGAAACTCAAGCTGCTGCCGTCGGGGTAAAATTTTAGCACGCAGCTAAATAGACAGATACTAGTATATTTGAATAAATCTCTATTTTTTCAAGGCACAAGCAATACAAAACAAAATAAAAATAGCTATACACTCGACTAGACTTACTGTTCAACCATATAACAGAGATTATAGATTCACGCTTGCTGTTTAACCGAGTTGTATATCAAGTGTTGTTTTATGGTCCAGCGTGAATCAAATAATCTTATTTTAGGCTCTATTTATTTTAGTTTATAGATCGTGGAATATGCACCGCAAATTATCACAGAATGCAAGCTTTGTAACAATCTAACCCGTGATTGTTACAGTATTTATTTCAGTTTGTGGATAGTAACCTGCTGCAAACTAGAGTCCACGATCATCAACAGGAAGCTTAAACAACAGAACATTAATTAACTAGTAGTCCGTGGACAAGAATTGTGTAAAGCAGGGTTCAAACCAACAAAATGGCCCAACCCAGACTAAAGTTTGCTTCTCCCTTCTTTCAGTTCTTTCGTTCTTCTGCCTAATCCGCAATGGCCCGTCTGTAAAATATCTTTTGTCAATCCAAGGGCTTGTCTGGATTGGTTATGGACTTGCTAGCTCCCGGACGTCCGATCCGGGGCGCCAGCGTCAGACGGTACTCGCTCAACGAGTAAGCGAGCACCCCAGTGCGTCGGGCTTGCGAGCGAGCGCCCCAACAGCGGGCTTGTTCACCATGGACGTCGCCCGCACCGCCGCCGCTTCCCACGCACATCCCATGTGCAATACTGATATACTTTTAAAACATCCATATACAGCAGTTGCAACATACAAAAGAAGACAGATGAAACACTTGAAACATATATCTGAAACCACTAAAAAACCTTGTAATCCATGACGGATTTAAAAAACGTCACTACTGGTGTGCAACATTCACTGGCAATATATAAACTCGTAATTGATATCCAGCCCACGGGCCAATAGGCACTAACATATATAAATGGCCCTTAAACCTAAATTCATATGAAACACTTACAATAGATATATAAAATACATGAAACACTTGAAACATACGCTTACAACATGTATGTATTTGCAACATCCAGATAAAAACACTTGCAACATACGTCTAATACAGATGAAACATTAGAAACATACATTTAAAACATACGCGCATAGCCATTGCAACATATACAACATCTCGATCTATTTTTACAACATCCCAATCTACTCTTGCAATACCGATACGAAACACTTGCAACCTGTGAAACATCTGAAACATATATTCGCAACATGCACTTTCAGCGCAACATCTCCTTGCTCCTTGGGAATGGAGGCTCGTCGGTGTGTGGCGTTCACCGGTGTAGAGCTCGCCGATGGCGTAGAGCTTGCCGCTCCGATAAAGAAGGCCACGACGGATCTAGCGAGCTGTCACCGCTCCGGTGGAGAAGGGCGTCCGTGCGCTGGAGAAGGCCGCGACGGATCTAACGAGCTGTCACCACTCCGGTGGAGAAGGCCGTCCGCGCGCTGGAGAAGGCCGCAATGGACAGGAGGCGCAGCAGAGATGGAGGAAGGTGGGCAGCCGTGGTAGGCTGCGATGGAGATGGAGGAAGGCGGGCGGCCACGCTCGGGCGCGGTGGAGATGCTGGTCACGGCGTTGCAGAACGGAAGCGTCGAGTGTTGGAAGCCTTCTGGAGAACGGAAGCGTCCAAGTGTTGGAGGGGATACGGCTGTTTGGCCGTTGGGCTGGTGTCACGGCCAGCGAAGGGGAGCGTCCGGACGATCCGACCCCCCTTGGCACAACATTTCCGTTATAGGAATTTACAGATTCTAGGCATGGATTGTAGAATTTGGACTGCGAATGATACAAAATCTAGGTTGTTTGAATTTCTAGATTCTAGCGTAAGATTATGGGTCTATCTCCTCAGCACATGACTGATGGAGATCACCTTCTCCATAGTGACTCCTCCTCGTCTCTCCGCAGTGCCTCTCCCCACCTTCTTCTCGCTCGCCGACACCCTACCTTCCCCACCCCGCCTTCTCCCCCGCCGCCCTGACCACGGCTGCCTCGCCGTCAGCCGGTCGGCCCACCTGTCCGCCCCTACCTACTCGACCCCACCCCCCCTAAAGATAAGGAAGGTCGCCGGCGACGAACCTCTGCCCTGTTCGCTTGGCTGATAAGCCATGGCTAAAAGTATTGTTGACTGATTTGTTGTGAGAGAAAAATATTGTTCGTTGGCTGAAAAAGTACGGCTTATAAGCTAAACGAACATGTCACTTGTCCTCGCCCCGCCCCCACCGCCGCCGGGGGGTGGCTCGCCACCTCGCCGCGTCACCCGCAACCCGGCCCCGCTAGGCGACTGCGTTCGAGTCATTATGTAAGACTAAGATTATGACTTGTTAAAGGGTGCATTATCTGTAATGCGCTTGATCTTGCCATCAATCTGTAAATCAATTCCTAGTAACACAATTTACATAAATGATGTAGTTTTTAAATACTCCATCCATCCTAAATTATAAATAATTTTAACTTTCTTAGAGAATCAAAACTTGCATCCCAAGCTTGATCAAATTTATATAATAAAATAATAATATTTATGATACCAACTAAGTATCATTACATCTTCTTTAATTGTATTGTCATAGTACATCTTTTCTATCTCCACTAAGCTTTCTATTAAAGCTTGATTTACCTAAGTCAAAAAATATTTATAATTTTTTTATAAAATCTTGACCAAACTTGATATCTTTGACTCTCTAAAAAAATTATAATTTTAGATAAAGGGTGAGTAATATATAGTATGCAGACATAAAAAAAACATAAATCCAATTTCTCAGACTTATCTCTCCCCGTTCTACTTCTATCCCTCCTTCCTTCTCTCTGCAATCTCGGGACTCATCCTGCTCTCTCCGAGGTCCGAGCACAGCTGGTGGTTACAGCAGGCAGCAGCGCACGGGCGCAGTGGTAAGGCGCACAAGGGAGAGCGGCAGTAGCGGCGCCTGTGCAGGGGTGCAAGGGAGACGGTGGCGGCAGCGGCTCGTGTCGACGGCCGGAGGCAGCGGCGCGGGGCGTCGGTGCACGCGGGCGGGGCGGAGGAGGCACTGGAGCAGCTCGCGGCGGCGAGGTTGAGCCAGCGTTGCGGCACGCGCGGGTCGGTGGCGTCGGGACGCTGCCGAGAAGAAACGGTAGGAGTAGAGAAGCTTGTTTATCCGGTAGGAGAGGGATTCGGAGATTTCAAGAATCTGCTTCTTATTTTTTTTTCTTATCTCGCTCTTTATCCCTCCCTTTTGGAAGCGCCGTGATTTTTTATCTCGATTTTCAGAATCCACAGGGATACAAACGGGGCCCAAATCTTCCCGACTTCTTAGTACAGTCTTCCTCAGACGAGGACGCAAGACAGGAGGAGATAACGCCGGAGGTACACGCGCTTCTTCCGATTGCTCGAGCCTTAGAATTCCTGCCTGACCGTTCTGGCCTGCTAAGTTTCTTGGTTAGAACCTTTTCTGCAATATAAGCCAATAAGCAAGAACCTTTTTCTGCAGTAAGCCAATAAGCAATGCAGTAGTGGGCGCAACTCCGGAGGAGGCGAATGGTGGCGCCACCGAATGCTAGCATGGGACTGCTCAGTTTGGGTGGCTGCGGGGCTCTCCTCCCCAGCTCCGCAGCCTAATTCGTGCCATGGCCGCGGGTTCTTGGTTCCTGAGAGGAGCGTCTCCATGTTGCCACTGCGCTGGGGTTTGGCGAGGAAGAGAGGCCGGGTTCTTGATTCTAGAAGTGACGGTGCTGTGGCTGGTGGTGAGGTCGGCGCTGGGTCAGTCGGAGCTTCGGCACATCGAGAAGGAGCTGACGTTCAGCCCGACTTTCACTGACTATGTGAAAATCATGGAGTCGGTGAAGTTGGACAGGAGCAAGAATTTACATGGCACCGATTCGGATGGCCGGAGCTCGAGGAGAAGGTTCGCGGGTGATGACCGACGAACGAATAGGAGGTCTGGTGATGCAAGGAATAAACCATTTGAAAGGAATCAGGGGCCTTGGAGGGACTTGGCGAAGGATGAGAATCAGAAGGATGTTATGGAATTTGTGGATAAAAGAGCAATGGGACATGTAAAAAATAGCCGTCGTGGGCAAGGAGAGGTTGAAGGCTATGTACAGAGAAGAATTATTCGTGGTGACACGACAGGAAATGGAGGCAATGAGCAGTTCTCATCACCTGTGAAGGCTAAAGATACTAGGGGTAGTATGTCTGTTCATCAGTTGGTGAGGAACAGACAGGCTCAGTCAGTTGCAGGGAACGATTTACAAGGGCGAGCAACGTATACTCCATCTGGGACTTCTGCCCTTCCGAATAGCAGCATTTCATCAAAGAATGCCAAGGTTCAAATGGGAAAACATGACTATACTAGGACAAGTAGTAGTATAGACTTAAAATATCCTGGAGAGACATTTTCCAATACTGAGGTCAACGCCGACAGTAACATTCAAAGAAACCGGCAAAGAGTGGAGAGCTTAGGGAGAAACTTTGTAGTGCGCAGGCTTGGAGAGATTGACATAGACTGTAAGAAGTCTACTGTAAGCAAAATTTATAGGAGTACACAGGCAACGCCTGAGCATGATAGCCATTCAAGTGATAATTTGGAGAGTGATGAACCTAGAACGGTTCAATTGCATAGAGGAGCAAATGTTAAAATGGGGAAATTTGTTAGGCGGGATGCGGAAGCTACAGATTTTGATGATAGAGCTGCTTTCAAAACTTTTGAGGTATTTACTGATGTCAGGAATAGGCCACGGATCCTTCGAATGGAAATGGAAGAGAGAATCCAGAAGTTAGCTAGTCGGTAAGTCTTCTATATACTTGATTATTATGTTGAAATGCTCGAGTTATCCTGGTTTAAGTCTGACATAGTACTCTTCTCTATTTTTGAAAAGTTGGGCCTTCATGGTGCTTCAATGTAATCTTAGCATGAGCATCATTTTTCTTTGCAATTGCCCAACTTTCATCCAATTTACCTACAAACTGCTCCTTGTATCTACCATCATCATTCACACTAAAGATATGATCATGCTGCTCGACTTGGAATTTTTTTCCCATTGAAATGACACCAATGAACTTACTGAGGTTCCATCAATCCTTATGGTTATTTATTTTTCGAAGGCTCAATGCTACAGATGTAAACACTCCAGAGTGGAAATTCTCTAAAATGATTCATGATGCAAAAATCAAATTCTCTGATCACTCTATCCTAAGGATCGTTCAAATGTTGGGGCGATATGGAAATTGGAAACGTGTTTTGCAAGTTGTTGAATGGCTTCAGTCACGTGAAAGGTTCAAATCCTACAAGAGCAGGTTAAGTAATTGTCTACTCATATATCGCTACACTCTTCTTAGATGTCACACATTCTAGCTTAAAAATGCATGCTATGTTCATAATGTTATCTATCTGATGCAGGTATATTTACACAACAGTTCTCGATGTTTTAGGGAAGGCAAAGAGACCGCTCGAGGCATTGAATGTATTTTACAGCATGCAGGTACAACTAGTTCTCATCTTTGTCTTATGGTTATGTAAACCTAATCTGACCTTATTCATATGTCATTTGCAGAACCAATTGTCATCTTATCCTGACATGGCAGCTTATCATTGTATTGCTGTTACTCTTGGGCAAGCTGGTCTTGTGAAAGAACTATTTGATGTGATTGATTGCATGCGTTCTCCTCCTAGGAAGAAGTTCAAATTGAGCCCTCTTCAGAATTGGGATCCTCGCTTGGAACCAGACCTCATTGTATACAATGCAGTGAGTAATATCTGTAGCAAATTTCATGTGGAACTGCCGAACTGGATTGTATAGACCAAGAAACAAGAATCTTCAAATATTTTGGTCACTTGGTCTTCAGTAGCACATAACTACTTTTACCTCTTTGCAGGTTTTGAATGCTTGTGTGCAACAAAAGCAATGGGAAGGGGCATTTTGGGTACTGCAACAGTTGAAAGAGAAGAACATTCGTCCAACAAATTCAACATATGGTCTTGTTATGGAGGTACGTTAATCTTGATGTTGCATGTGAGTATGTGACACAGTTCTCGTGCACTCCATCTCAGACCCAGCTATGGTGGTCCTGATTGATGCTTCTGCAAACCTTTCATTATTGTCTGACGATAATTGAGCAGCTCATTCCGATTGAAATGCATTGATTCATGTTATTTGTTCTCCACTTATCTCGTCTGTTTTTCACAGTAGCATTATACTTTCAATATTTTTTTGCATTGCTTTTTATGTGGCATAATCCCTTCTCAGTCTATTCTAACTTTCTGGCACTGCAGGTGATGCTTGTCTGTGGAAAGTACAATTTGGTTTATGAGTTCTTCAATAAGGTGGAGAAATCATCAATACATGGTGCTCTGAACTATAAAGGTACTTCCTACAACTTTAACTTGATTATGTTAAGTATAATTGACATATCTGACCCGCTACTGTCTGTAGTTCTTGTAAATGCACTTTGGAGAGAAGGAAAGATTGATGAAGCAGTAATGGCTGTGAAGGATATGGAAAGTCGTGGAATTGTTGGTTCTGCTAGTCTGTACTATGACCTAGCTCGATGCCTTTGCAGTGGAGGACGGTGCAAAGAAGCACTTCTCCAGGTTTGTACTTAACAAAATGTAGTTAATATGTGCAACATATATAGCTTATGTTGACACGGAAATTGAATCTTGCTATGGCCATTCTGTATTGGGCACACTGAAGGATAACTACTTAAACTGCAAGGTTTAGGATCAATGAGCTATATTGTGTTGGCCTGAATATATTTTTCATAATTTTATAATACACTATTTTCTGCAATCGATAGATTTAAACGCTTATCTTTAATCTTGGTTGTCGAGCGAATAGAAGATATAGTGTTTCAAGGCATCTGTGCCTACACAAAGGAAGACTGTTGATAGATGATGCATAAGCAAGATTGCAGAAACCATACTTGTACTGTAGAGGTGTTCTGAGCTATTACTTTAGATATGTGTAAGATAAGGCTGGAATTAGGCTCTGAACCTATTCTGAACCTACAGTTTTCATTGCAGAGCTTTTGATTTGAGAAAACTTGCAAATCCAGAGCCATCTGTCTGTTGTTGTTTCATGCCTTCAGATTGCTTGTTTCGCCTCACTAACTTCTGTCCGATGACAACTACATTGCAGGTTGAGAAGATATGCAAGGTTGCCAACAAACCGCTGGTTGTTACCTACACAGGACTCATTCAGACTTGCATAGACAATGGTGGCATGGAAAATGCTAAATACATATTAAACCACATGTGCAACTACTGTTCACCTAATAATGTGACTTGCAACATCATGCTGAAGTCATACATTAAACATGGAATGCTTGAAGACGCGAAAGATCTGCTCCATGATATTCTGAATTGCAGGATAAGGAGTAAAGCGGATTCTAGTCAAGTGGCAACTGCTGACAAGTTTACCTTCAATACTTTCATGGAGGCCAGTGCTGCAGCAAAAAGGTGGAATGACTTTGAGTATGCGTTTCGCCAGATGTTATTGAACGGGTACCATTTCGATGAGCGAAGACACCTCCGTATGGTACTTGACGCTTATAGGCATGGAAAGGTACTTACATTAGCAACTATCACTTGTAGGAGCAGAAACATTGTGTTCATGTCCAGCTACTTGGTGGAACAATTCATGTGTCTCACCCCTAGTTCTTCATCACTATTCAGGAACAGCTGTTGGATGATCTGTGGCACTACCTGTGTCATCACAGCCGTGTCCCGCCCACCCCTGTCATAATGGAAAGATTCTGCCTAAAACTGATGCAGGGAGACACATTGGCGGCGATCTCCTGCGTCAGCAGCTTCCAGGAGGGCAAGATATGCAACATCTCCTCCATGTCGTGGCTCAATCTGCTGAGTCGCAACGCGGATAGGCTGAAGGAGGAGCATGTTACCAAGTTAGCTCATGAACTCAACAGCCTCGTTGGCTCAAGGAGTTCCTCTGATAGCATTACTCTGTACCAAAAAATTCTTAGTAGCTGTACAGCTTTCCTTTCTGGAGCCACCGTTGTAGAAAAGGCGCCTTCTGACCGAACAGATGGAGTTACAGAAATCATAATTACCACGACTGATAGAGTATATTGTAGAAAAGGCACCTTCTGACCAAGCAGACAGCATAAGCCTTCTGACTGGTTATTGGCAGATGCTATGGTCCTGTGTCATCCTGCCATCATCACCAGGCGTGCTTCTTTTGGGATACATTGATTTCGCACGGCACGTGCAACCCAGCAGATTGTTTAGTTAATCTTCTCTCAACTGACATTCATAGGACGATTGTGTTGTTTAGTCAATCTTTTGTCAACTGACGTTCATAGGACGATTGCGACAAGCAGCTGCTATCACTGGAGCACAACGGTGATGGTGGAAAATTGGAAATGTCAGGGTCAGTTTGGTTGATGCTATTATATAATGGATGTAGTCGGTTGTAGTTGCTTGACATTGGCACATTGGAGAGGGTCGGTCTGCAGTCTGTTCGTTTCGTCGTAAATGATCGTGGATTATTTACTGCTAGCTGGTTTGGTGTCAGCCTATAATCCACGACCGGGAAAATACTGTAGTTGGTCGTAAAATACTGTTCCAGCTTATAATCCACGATCGGAACAAACTGCTGGTTGATGCTGTCATATAATGATTAATGAATGTAGTCGGTTGTAGTTTTCTGGCAGTAGTACATTGGATTTACGGTGAAACCACCTGCTGGTCTGTTCACATATATTACTACCTCAGCTGATATGTCCAAATCCGTCCATATCTCAATATCTTCCATCTGGACGAAATTCCATGAACCATTGGCCTAGCCAACAAAATCATAAGGGAAGAAAAATAGTGAGGCTGACATGTGGCCGGGGGTAGCATGTATGTAACAGTTCAAAGAAAAAATGGGCTACTGAAACAATAACTAGGGATGAAAGCAAAATCAGAAGATATCGGTTACCGAGGTTCATTTTTCAGGTTTTATCATGTTTTGACTAAAACAAAAATGGTAGCGATAAACGTAAATACCGTATGTGCAAAGGTAGAAAAATATAAAACGATAACAGTAGGTGACAATAACCCTAGCTTTGCTTCCTATGAAGTCGTATGTAGGACAAAAGAAATGATTAACAATGCCAAGAGGAAGGTCTATTGATATGAAACTCTTGCGTTCGAGATAGCAGCACTTAGAAAACTTAGTGCACATCTAGATAGATCTTAGTTTTTAAGTGGTCTAATTCATAACCCCTCCCCCCCCCCCCCCCCCACCCACCCACACCCCCACCCCCAACCCCATTAGGCGAGCACAAATTTGAATCTTTGGTTTAATCGCCGTCGAGCCTTTGACACTATTTAGAGTGGTCAGGATGGAACCCGATAGACCCCTGTACTTTGATGGCATGAGCACAAACTCCTCCTATAGGCGTACGTGTATGTGTTGCTACATATAAGCCTGTTAATCTAGGAGTTTTGAGAGTCACTAGAGACATGATGAAACACCTAAAGAATGCAAAAATCCACCACTAGTGACAAGGAGATCCAACTCACCTCAATACTAGAGCTAGAAATTGCATTTTTAATGCATTAGCATTGATGTGTTTAATCAAGTCTACAAGTTTACTAAAGCTAATGAGATTTGGCTAAAATTGGAAGAGCTTCATGATGGTTCTAGCAACGTTCGTCAACAAAAATACTTGGTCAAATCTTTTTCTATGTTACTTAATGAGCTTGTGAAAGGACATGTACTCACGTCTTAATCTTATTATAAATGAGCTCAATGCAATAGGTTTAACCAAGGTGAGCAATGCAAATGTGGTGAGTCTACCCCTATAACGACTATGCTTCCATCATCACTGTTCTTCACAACATAAAATACTTGAGTACAATAACCCTCTCCTTTGCCACGTAGCACTCGCTCATCTCCAAGGTCCACTTGCTCAGAGTGGGAGGCGTACCTTAGTGTCGCCAACAACGTCCTCACCAATTGCGTCATCAAACTCGGTCGAGGTCCGCTTCCGATGCCGGCTTAATCACCACGCTAAGGGACCACCGCCTTTCTATCCAAGCACGGCCTCCGCCCCCTCTTGCGCTTGAGCACATCTAGGCATGGTGAAATTATTTTTTTTCTAACGTGATCTTTCACTTGAGACTGATCCTCTAGCATTTTCTGCTAAAGGTGCCTCTAACATAAGAGTCTGCAATGTATAAGATTGACTCTAAATTTTTAAAGACCTATCTTTTTTGCACGCTACAGATGTCCTAAGAGCTCAAAGTGAATTCTTGATGCAACCTTATATTGATATGGTAGTATCCATGCCATTATCATTTGTTGAAACTTAAATATTGTTGTACATATATTTGATGAGGATTTGAGTATATACTGCTTATTCTCAAAAGAAAAAGAGTACTGTAGGCAAATAAAGTAGGGAACAGATGCATTTTTTTTTATAAAAAAACTAGGGAACAGATGCTGTTGCAAGTGCGCGTAAACTTCATGAGAATGGCGGGCACGACGGTTGGCGGCAACACGACGTGCGGCGGGCGAGGAGGATTTCCTTTCCTTTTCTCAACAGAAGAACGTCGGACATAAACTGAATTGAATGAATAAACAAATTTCGAAAAAGAAAAAGGAAAGAAGAACGACGGACATAAACTGAACAAATATATTATTTCTCGAAAAAGAAAAGGGAAGACAAGGCACAGCCAGGGGATATGGTGGGACAGCTAGGCTGGCCCACAGCTCCAAGGCATCGTCAATCAGCAAGAAAAAAAAAATCACTAGAAACTCCCCTCGTTTGCGCGTCCCCACCTGCCCCGCGCGGGCCCCACCTAACGTCTCTTCGAACCCCAGCCAACCAGCCGCGACTCGCGAGAGGCGCGCGCGCCCGCCGTTCCCCGCCTCGGCTCGCCGCCGGCCGCTGGCCACCGTCCCCCGCCACGACGGATCGTAAGCTGGTGAGGAGCTCGGAGCTCCGCGCGACTGAAGGGATCCAGGCATCCAGCCGCCGGCCGCCAGGCCGCAGCGCCGAACCACGGGTAAGGGTCCTGCTCATCTCTGCAGCGCCTCCGCGAGTTGCAAGGCCATCGCCGTCGGTCGATCGCATTTCCCATCAGCTCGTCCCGGGAACCTTAGCTCTGTTTTGCCTCTTCGATTTTTGTTTTTATTTTCAAAAATTACTCCAGCTGCAATCGGTTTGGGATTGTTGACCTGGTTTAACTATTCCCTTCCCTTGTTCAGAAACTTCCTTGCCTTTTCCCTTTCAAGCACAGCATTTGGCGTCGCTGAGATGTCCGGCCGCGATTGGCACCACAGGGGGGCGGAACAATGCCAATGCGGTGCGGGCCATATTCTATTGCCATATGTGATGATGGGCGCCACCGCGCCAAAGGGTTTTTAAAATGAGGACCGTCGAATCCGTCGCCGGCGATGACGATTTGAGCGCGCGCGCGCGCGTTCTGCAGACTTGCAGAGTGGTTGTCCTGTTCCACACTTGACAACGACCGCGCCTCGTATATTATGCAGTTTTTTTAAGCCTGCCTCTCGAATCCTGGCGTGGAAGTGGAATTGTCCTACAGGTGGCGGAGGAAGAATTCCACTCACGCCTGTCGATTTTTATTTTAAAAAAACGCGATCTCAAACACGATTACAGCCAAGAGGATGCGCCGTGAAATCTTCTTCTTTCAAAGTGTGTTTGTGTTTTTTTTTTTGGCTTCGTCGTGTCGCGCCTGCCGTTCTTGGTTTCTTCTCCAACTACTACCCGTTCCTCCAACAGCGGACGACCGCTGTTTCCCTCTCCCTCCCGTCCTCTCTCTTCTCTCTCCCTCGTCTCCGTTCCCAAACCCGCCGCCGTGTAAGCACCCCTCGCTCTATCCTACGAATCCTCTTTCGGTTTCTTGATTCGAATCGCGTGCGGTGTAAGCAAAAATCGTCAGGCAAAACAAAAAGGCGCTAAAGCTGTTTGTTTGCTTTATGGTGATTGCAAGTTTCCTCTGCTCCTCGTCGCCCTTTTTCTGGCACCTCTGAGCTGTTCCTGTCTGTTTTCTCTTTGCATGCAGGCACGAAGCGGACTTGAGTCTGCCGTGCCTGGGTGGAGCTCGCATCGTCGCTGCAGCGGGCGCAATGCCTGCCCCCCGCGCCTGACCATGCATTCCAGGCTGCTCAAGAGGCTCGCGAAGAGGATCATGTGAGGGCGCCCTGCCGTCGTCTCGATCGTCGCGCGCCTGCGGGACGGGAAAAGCATGCGAAGGATGGATGGCTTCATTTCGTCGTCGTTGGCGCTCGTCGTGCTGGCGCTTCATCTTGCCGTGGATGGCTGCTCGGCGGTCAACCTTGAAGGTACGGGCCGGCGTCTCGACACCGGTGTTTGGTTTCGGTGCTTGCATTGTCGTGCTGACTTGGCGCGCGTTTCTCGTGGTTGTGGCGTGCGCAGGGTCGGTACTGCTCAAGTTCCAGTCAAGGGTGGAGGAGGATCCGTATGGCGCCATGGTGGGCTGGAGCCCGCGCGACGGCGACCCCTGCAGTTGGAACGGCGTGCGCTGCGTCGATGGCAGAGTTGTGATGTTGTGAGTTGGATGCTCTCTCTCCCCTTCTGAATGTGCAGTGTCTCAGCATGGATGATCATGATTGCCAACAAACAACGTTTCATTCCCCTGTTTAACGGGTCTTCCATTTGACTGTATCTTTCACGGCAGAAGAGTGTAGTGGCATTGGTTTATTGTTCAATGAATCTTGTGTTGTCGCCCGTACTTTTCGTTCTAAAACTTTATCCCCTTGTAGTTATCGTGGTTTGACTTTACATTGAATACATGAAAAGAAACGTACCAGTTCTTCTGTCGAGTTTATCCTAACACAAGCATAGTCTGCTTCTTAATTCAGACAAGTTATAAAAGAAATCTAGCTGTTCAATGGTTGACAGAGTGGATACTGATGATGAGGCTTCGAATGAGTAAATAAGGAGTGTTTTATATTCCACTTGGAGGAAATTTCCATGCACCCTGGAGCATCTCTAGTAACTAAAATTTGGTGTAATATGCCCTTGAACATGCTACGCTTTAAATTATTTTCTACCTTTTTAAAAGCATAGCAGTAAAAGATTTTTAGCAGATTACAGCAGTTACGTTTTTTTATCTGTATTTGCCAGTGAATACATTGTTCAGCCTCCTATATAATGCATCATTCCCAATTAGTTTTCAAATGAAGCCTCTGAGCAAGCTCATTATTTGGTGTATTAGAGTGGTTTCTTGACTCAGCCAAACTGAACAAGTGGCTGCAGCTAGTTTTATATGATTGATTTCTATTCCTGGTGGCATTTTTTTATGGTGTGGGATCACCATGGGCAAAATGCTGTACTCTGCCTACATTACATTTCAGGGGCCATCGTTGGTGTACACATAGTTCTTCAGGAACCACCATCTCCACTAGTTATCATCGATATTTCAGATGCAAATGCAGAAGTACTTATCAGCGATTCTTGGAATCACATGTTTTCATTTTTACCAGTGAACCTTCTTGTTATTTAAGAAGGGCAGGCCTGGTGCAGTGGTGAGAAACGCGGGTTCGAAGCAACCTCTCCACAGATTTTGCAGGGGAAGGCTTGCCTCGGTTTTCCCCTTCCCCAGACCCCACTCATGTGGGAGCCTCCGGCACTGGGTCTGCCCTTTAATCTTCTTGTTATTTAAGAAGATGATTCTTACGCAGCTG
Organism: Miscanthus floridulus; assembly: GCF_019320115.1. Taxonomy (NCBI): domain Eukaryota; kingdom Viridiplantae; phylum Streptophyta; class Magnoliopsida; order Poales; family Poaceae; genus Miscanthus; species Miscanthus floridulus. Next base: position 95,558,747 of record NC_089585.1, read on the forward strand.
TTTTTTTTTAAAAAAAATCTCGGACGACATTTTGTACAGTGCCATGTGCCAAATAAGATGAGAACGTTACTTTTGTTTACTTCTGCAGTTTTTTTTATATATGCTTTGGCTATGCTATCTCATTAGCATCTGGAGTATTCTACTTAGTGTGAACTGTTTTTGTTTTTCCAGAAACCTGAAGGATCTCTCCTTAAGAGGCACCCTAGGTCCAGAGCTAGGAACTCTTAGCCATCTGAGGGCTCTGTAAGTATAGTCAATTATTATTTTTCAATTTGTATAGACCTTTAAATTTCCTTTTATAATGCAATGATATGCAGTTCTCTTGCGCGTTTGAGGAAAAACTATAGTGATATATTAATGCTTTCACCAGAATATAAATTGTCATTTGTTGCACAAATTAGATTGGCAATTTGATATGGTAGTATTTGACTAGTTGCTACACCCATGACTATGATTGACACCTAGCTATCCACTTGCAGTGTACTCTCCAATAACTTATTCAGTGGAGCAATACCTAAGGAATTGAGTGCTCTTGCAATGTTGGAGATACTGGATTTAAGCAACAACAACTTGAGTGGGGAAGTTCCACAAGAGATAGCAGAAATGCAATCACTTAGGCAGTTGTAGGTTTCTGACTGACTAATTTCGTGAAAAGTTTTCATCAGCAGGAAGTACAATGTCATGATATTTTTCACTTCTGCAGATTGCTTTCCAATAACTGCTTTCAGTGGCCTCTGATCCAACATTCCTATGGGAACTTTGATCAGGAAAATGATTTCAATATTTATGATAATCTCGGGAGGGGTAATATGAATCGAAGAGCTGAGAATGGGTAAGGGAAAAAAAATTAGTGCTACAAATTCCCCTCTAAGTTATCACCCGTTTTTTCTTCCATTTTTTTTGGAAATTAGAAATTATCTGCAGATCCTGATGGTAGCAGTTTTTTAATCTGGACCGTTCTAGGTTGGAATCTGGTTCTTCCTCACAAGAGGACAAAAAGGACACTAGCAACCTTTCTGGTAATCCAATTGACTATACTAAGCTCAAGTCCTTATATTTTCTTCTCATTAATGATACAAAGCTTGTTCGAGAGAAAAAAAAAACAAGTCGAGTCCTAGATGCATAAGCTAGTCCGTAAATGATATCTTTGCTTCTTTTTCCCAGCTCAACTTCCTTCACAATACGCAGCAAGAAATCCAGCAGCACAGCTTAGCCAGCGCAGGTTACTTCAAGATAGCAATCTTGCTGCACCTTCTTCTGCAAATGCTCTTGTTCCAGCTGCTGTTCCTGTTCCTTCCACTGGAACTGGTTCATTTTCAGCATTCAGTCCCAACAATGCACCTGTACCAGCTGTAAATCCCCCAAGTAGTCCACCGACGGTCCCCAGTACTACCGCCGAAGAAGTTCCAGGAAGAAGGTCCATCAAATGGCTTTATCTCATTGTGGTGCCACTGGTCGCACTTCTTATTGTCATCGCATGTATGCTTTTGCTATGCCGCACCAAGTCAGGGACAACAATAGGTCCATGGAAGACAGGGCTCAGTGGTCAGCTCCAGAAGGCATTTGTAACAGGTAATGTTTTTATTTGCTATCTGATCCATCTCAAGAAGTAATCTTATTTATGCGAGAAAAAAAAACATTTCATAGTTGCATCTACTTTTCGCCTTTAGAGATCATTTTAAATAAAAGTATGCACAATTGTTCCACCTCTACGTGCCAGCAGTTTGTATAAAAGTGAACTAATGTCTTGCATTAAGTAATATTCAATATGTTATTTAGATTTTTTTTGAATGAAAGGCAGGAGCTCTGCCTCTCAATTAAGATATGAAAAAAGAGAGTTTATGTACAGGTCGCAGCCCAACTAGTTGGCACCCAACAGAAATCAAAACCACGATACACGGATACACTAAGATCCCCAGCTTGCTAGCGCCCAGTGACGAAGCCAGAAAAAAATTTAGGAGGGGCTGAATAAAAGAATAGAGGTTTTTTTATCTTCTCTTAACCTTAGCCCCTCCTACCTAATACATGTATGCATAAAATTTTAAGGGAAAACTTAGGGGAACTCCACGTGCTCAGGATGGGTAGGGGGGCTGAAGCCCCCCTAGCCCCACCGCTGGCTTCGTCGCTGCTAGCGCCCCCCCCCCCCCCCCACCACCACCACACACACACACACACACTTGTGATTACCCTCTTCCTTTGCTCAATGTCCAATACGAATCGAAGAGCTGAGAATGGGTAAGAGAAAAAAAAATAGTGCTACAAAATTCCCCTGAAGTTATCACCCGTTTTTTCTTCCTTTTTTTTGGAAATTAGAAATTATCTGCAGATCCTGATGGTAGCAGTTTTTTAATCTGGACCGTTCTAGGTTGGAATCTGGTTCTTCCTCACAAGAGAACAAAAAGGACACTAGCAACCTTTCTGGTAACCAACTGACTATACTAAGCTCAAGTCCTTATATTTTCTTCTCCTTAATGATACCCAGCTTGTTCGAGAAAAAAAAAACAAGTCGAGTCCTAGATGCATAAGCTAGTCCGTAAATGATATCTTTGCTTCTTTTTCCCAGCTCAACTTCCTTCACAATACGCAGCAAGAAATCCAGCAGCACAGCTTAGCCAGCGCAGGTTACTTCAAGATAGCAATCTTGCTGCACCTTCTTCTGCAAATGCTCTTGTTCCAGCTGCTGTTCCTGTTCCTTCCACTGGAACTGGTTCATTTTCAGCATTCAGTCCCAACAATGCACCTGTACCAGCTGTAAATCCCCCAAGTAGTCCACCGACGGTCCCCAGTACTACCGCTGAAGTTCCAGAAAGAAGGTCCATCAAATGGCTTTATCTCATTGTAGTGCCACTGGCCGCACTTCTTATTGGCATCGCATGTATGCTTTTGCTATGCCGCACCAAGTCAGGGACAACAATAGGTCCATGGAAGACAGGGCTAAGTGGTCAGCTCCAAAAGGCATTTGTAACAGGTGAAGTTTTTATTTGCTATCTGATCCATCTCAAGAAGTAATCTTAATTTATGCGAGAAAAAAAACATTTCATAGTTGCATCTACTTTTCGCCTTTGGAGATCATTTTAAATAAAAGTATGCACAATTGTTCCACCTCTACGTGCCAGCAGTTTGTATAAAAGTGAACTAATGTCTTGCATTAAGTAATATTCAATATGTTATTTAGATTTTTTTTGAATGAAAGGCAGGAGCTCTGCCTCTCAATTAAGATAGGAAAAAAGAGAGTTCATGTACAGGTCGCAGCCCAACTAGTTGGGAAACCAATAGAAATCAAAATCACGATACACGGATACACTAATGTCCCCAGCTTGCTAGCCCCCCCCCCCCCCCCCCCCCCCCTCATGATTATTACCCTCTTTCTTCTTGCTCAATGTCCTCTTTTATTCTTGAGGCCACCTGCATTGCCGATTCTTGGGCGCTATTGAAGATTCTTCGGGTTTTTTTTCCTCCAAAGGTTCCAGCATGTGTAGATTACCAAACCGTTGAAACGCCTTCTTTCTTCTTTTGGGACCTTGTTATTTAGATTTATCTGAGTAACAAATTCATGTCTGTTGAAAGAGTGTCAGAATTATCTACTTAAATTGCCTCTATTTATTTGTGGTAATTTTCCCCCTTGTGTATTTTAGGAGTACCAAAGTTGCAACGCTCTGAGCTGGAAGGTGCGTGTGAGGACTTCAGTAACATTGTGGCAACCTATCCACAGTACACTGTCTACAAGGGAACCTTATCAAGTGGTGTTGAGATTGCTGTTGTATCAACCATGATTACCTCTAGCAAAGATTGGTCAAAACATTCGGAAGGTCGATTCAGGAAAAAGGTGATGCAATATATTTTAATTTGATTAACTCAGTGCATCTAAGGCTCTAAGTTTGTAATTTTGATAGGTGGCCTTTAAACAAACTTGTTTTAACCTCCTTATTTTTCTTCCTGACAACATAGATAGACTCACTCTCGCGAATCAACCATAAGAACTATATCAACCTGCTTGGGTACTGTGAGGAGGAAGAACCTTTCATGAGGATGATGGTGATGGAATATGCTCCCAATGGAACGCTATATGAACACCTCCATGGTATCAGCCGTTGATCTATTCCACATTTTTTTTATGTCTACCCTCTGATCTTTGTGGTCGAATTGAAATGTTTTGCTTTGTCTGTTGCAGTCGAGGGATTTGATCCTATTGATTGGAATGGTAGAATGAGGGTAATTATGGGAGTAGCATACTGCACCCTACACATGCATGAGCTTAGCCCTCCTATAACACACCCAGAGTTAAAGTCAAGTGCTATATTGCTATCTGAGGATGGAGCTGCAAAGGTACATATGTGCTTATGGGTGCAGCTTTTCTTTCTTTGAATATCTGGAGACTGGAGACTTCTACAGGGCATTTCCTAAGTCACTGCCTGCCCAGATTTGATAATAAGTAGGAAACAAACATAGTACAAGACTGAAACTTCATCATTGAAATCATTATCAGTTCTTCATGCAATTATACCCTTTGATTTAGAGTTATATTATCAATATTTGGTTAAAAGGATGAATTTGATGCACACTTATCTACTGCATAAATTAGACGAACAATTTGACTTTAGATAAGCACTTCGCATAATGCTTTTCTCCTTACACTAGTTCCTTAATTCTTTCCACAGATAGTAGACATGAGCGTTTGGCATGAAGTATATTCCAGAGGAAACATGCCCAAGGATGACGACTTAGTTGATCACCATGAACGAGTAGCTGCGGATCCAGCTGGGAATGTCTACAGTTTTGGTCTACTCATGCTGGAGATCATCTCAGGAAAGCCTCCGTATTCCGAAGAAAAGGGTTCCCTTTCGAACTTGGTAATGACGACAAAGACACTATGGATAGTTACTAGTTACTGAAACTTCGAAAATACCACATTTAAAGTAACATCAAATGTCGTTATTTCTGTCAGGCTTTGGAGTGCATTAGGGATAACCGGAGCATGTCTTGTTTGCTTGATCCTAACTTGAAGGATCACAAAGAGAAGGACCTAGAAATCATATGTGATTTGGTCCAGGACTGCATCCAAAGCGATCCGAAGAAGAGACCAACCATGAGGGAGGTCACCACTAGATTGCGAGAAGCACTGTCAATTTCGCCTGAGGCTGCGACGCCACGGTTATCTCCACTCTGGTGGGCGGAGCTTGAGATCCTTTCAGTTGAAGCAAGCTAGCGAAAATGTTCTTTGTTTGCAGCAACACCGAGGTACTTGTGCATACTGTAATGCAACCCTGTACATCCCTGTTGTATGTTTCCATCTTGTGTTGTAACTTTGGTGTCTGCGTGTTACATTTTTTTCTCTCCAGTGAATTCAATTGCCTGGTTTATTTTTCTCATTTCTTCCTCGCTTTCCCTCTGTATACTAAACATACATGGTGTGAAAGTAGAATGCTTCATGCCATCCTAGGACTGATTGTAATCAGGAAATGTGTAATGTTCCATGGTTTTGCAGAAATACATATTCTTTGATTGTTGATGTGAAACAAATGACACTTAGTGTGGACTAAGAGTTAGTATTCACTCTTTTTCTTTTTTGCCTACACGAGCAATCTCCAGCACCATTTTGTTCTTCCGTTTCTTGTTTATTTTTCATGGTGTTTTGGAGGTCAAGTTATATTATTCCAACAAAGGATCAAAGACTTGCTTGGTTTATTATGTTTTTTTATTTCAAAGGGATGGGAAAAGCTTTGCCACTTTTTTTTTTATTAGAACAAGAAGTATAAAACAAGAATTGGCCTAGTTGTTTAAGTGGCAAAGCGGACCAAAAGCACATAACACACAATTCCCAACTAACAACTAGACTAAACAACTCACCACGGTTTTTAGCTAGGACAAAACAGGAAGCCCGCCCCCTTCACAGCTACAAACACAATCAAGATAACAACTCATCAACAACCGCTACAACAAGATAACTTCACCGCGAAGGCATGCCATGTGCCAAGAACAACTAGAGGGGATTCACCTCAAACCACAGAACTTGCATTGCCATAGAGGAAGAACCACTAGGATATTTAACTATCCGTCACTCTTATGAATGTCAAGTCTCTGATCGTCATTACTACACGGGAACCTACATCTTTGCCATCGTAGAGAGGAGATGCACATTATTATCCTCAGTCATCCAAAGTGGAGGGTTGCCTGTCCCTGGCACAGAGCGACGCAAAAAGACCCTTTTGCCCTCGCCCTTCCCAACAAAACAGTTGTCTTCCTTCTCTTCCATTCTCTCCAACCGCTTGCCGCGTAGGATGGAACCCTTGTCCTCACGGAACAAAGCATCTTGGTAGCCGGCGTTTGAAGAAAGGAACGCAGTAGGGGTAGAGACTAGGCTCCCCCTCATCCAGTGCGATAAGTGCGGGAGGGAGAGGGTGATTAGATCTCATGGCGAAGACAAATGAAAACTATGGTCATGTTTTCTTCAAATGCCCAAGAAATGAACCTAGGATAAGTATTTTGGCTGAGTAAACTTTTCTGGTTTGAGTTTGATTTGGGCATGTTGATTCGTTTCACTTGTTTAGATACTCGCTAGATGCGTTTTTTTATGAGTGGCAAAGATTTTATTCGAAAAAATTAGTGATTCAGGAATCATTGTCATTAATCTAGTGCCCAGATTTAACCATGTTGGGTGTACACAAGACGAAGAAGCTAATTCCATGCTGGGGAGGAGAAGGGTACTTGGGCAGAAAAGCAAGATAGAGTCCAAGATGGATGTCTTGATTGCAGCTGTTTGGATATTGAGTTTATTGCTTATTGATGTTGTTAGAACCATGTATTTTTTTTCAAGTAAGATGTAGTTGATGAAATGTTAACCATGTATTTGAAGAAACCATATGTGTGCTCTAAAACCTATGAAATGTAATGTTTTCAGGATCACAAAATCCATACAATACCAAGGTTCACAAATTCCATACAATACCAAGCATTGTAGTTCATGTATTCCATACAATATCATACAAAATACCAATTCTAAACGCCTTTCATGAGTCACAAGTTCAGGCCTCACATTTCAACCTTAGGCCTCTCATTACATTCAGTCCTCACACTTAGGCTTCACAAAATACATAGGGCTCTCATCAGTTAACTGGTTTTGCCAGAGAGGCGTTAATTTTGGAAGCTTTGGAGCCTCTCCTCAATACTGTCGGCTCCCACATCTTGTATTATTCATCTTTATATTTATTGTATGATCGTCATGGTCAAGGGTTTTCCACCATGCTACTTTCTGTGTATGCTATGTTACTTTTTATGGATGATTTAGCACGAGAGACATAATGATGCTGTAGGGGTGATGTGTACGCATGCATAAGGAGGAAGTTGGTGTGAGCAGGAGCGGAACCAGTGCCAGTGCTTCTAGAGCTGCAACAACCAGCCTTTTTTTTTGATGAATCAGGAGGAGCCAGAGGCTCCTAATGCAAATAGAATAAATAAAAAGAGTACGAGTTACAAAAACAAGAGAGAGTGACAGAAAGCAAAGGAAGCTAAAAGGACCTAAGGGGTTCAGGGAACCGAAAAGGAAAGAAAGAAAATCCAAAGGATTACAGGAAGGAGTTTATCCATGATTCTAAAAGAGGAGCTATTCTGGCCTTTGCTCTATGCAGCAGTAAAAGAGCTTCCGATGTCACATATCTTTTGCAACCATCCACAGTGGGGTTCTTGCTTCTGAATATGACATCATTTCTTACCATCCAAATTCCCCAGCTGCAACACCAGCCTTAGCTCTAGAACCTCATATATGACCCAAAAGAGAGCGTTAGTCGTAAAAAAAATCAATCCATTTTCCATTAATTCACCACACCTTATTTAGTCCAGCGCGTTTTCATTGTAGCTTTTCTGGCCCCGCCACTAGATACGAGTGTGCATGTGCAAAGGAGTGATTGTGCGTGCAGCATGCGCGTGTACATAAAAAATATACAGTGGGGAACGAGCCGTAGCTCGAGTGGCACGCTGCCGGTCGTGGGTTTGAGCTCTGCTCGACCCACGATTTCCCACCGAGGTTTTTCTCTATTTTCAACAGTGCCTCTCTTGCGATTGCGGCGCGCCCGTCGTCTACAGAGCCTTGGACGGTTTCAGTGATCTCTTCAAGGACGCGAACTTAGAATCTAGGTGTAGTTGTAGGATCTGTTTGTGTACGTATGTGTAAGTGTGTGTGGTGTGGTGTTGGTGTGTGTCTGATCATGAACATATACTACAGTTGTACCTAGATGAGAGGCGCAAAAAAATATACAGTGTGTTCGAAATTAAAAAAATAAGGGAAAAGAATTGCAATCTGCTCCATAAAACCTTAAATTTTAACGTGATTGTGGAAACATTTTGTCTCTTTTCTGGGAAATGCTACACGTACGGGCGCCACGCTTCCTAGGCCTGTGCACTACCAGCCCAATAGACGTGTTTCCCTTTACCTTCATTCTTTCACCATTTCCCAAAATAAAAATATGGCGACAAGCACTGTCGTCGCGGCGTTCTCTACAACTCGCCCGTCGCTCGCCTTCTCCAGCGGCGACCAGCCGACCACCTCCGCTTCCCCCGCCCCGGGGCGAGGCCTCTACGACGCTAGACTGTGCCGCTGGAGTCACGCCGGCCGCACGCCCTTGCCCTCATAGCCGGAGCGGGCACCAGCGTCCTCCTCGTCACCTCCTCCTACGCCTGGAGACCGTGAGGGCATCGAGGTCGCGTCGTACTTCACGCTCGCATCGAGGCTCCACACGCCCCAGTGCCCCCAGCCCCGATCAGCCCATTGAAGCGGTTATCGAGTTTCTCAATACGCCTGATATGGTGGCCGCCTCCCACTAGAGTGTCGCGCCTGACATGTTGCAAGTGTATGTTTGAAGTATTTTTAGATGTTCAAGAGCTATGTTGCAAGTGTTTCGTATGGATGTTGCAAAAGTAGATTGAGATGTTGCATATGTTGCAAAGTGTTCCAGAGGCATGTTGCAAGTTTTTCAGAGGCACGTTGCAAGTGTTTGTTCAAAATGTTTCATCTGTTTCAAACGTATGTATGTTACAAACGTTTTTCATCTGGATGTTGCATATGTTTCATGCATATGTTGTAAGAGTATGTTCAAAATGTTTTATCTGTTTTAGTGTTATGTTGCAAGAAGTGTTTTCATGTTGCAAGTTGCAAGTGTTTTATCTGGATGTTGCATATGTTTCACACATATGTTGCAAGTGTATGTTCCAAATGTTTCATCTACTTTAGACGTATGTTGCATTCAAGTGTTTCTTGTTGCAAGTGTTTCGTGTTTCAGAGGTATATTCAGAGAGTCATTGGGGCATGGCTCGGGCGAAGTGGGAAGGGCGCGGTGAGTCAGGGGCCGACGGATAGGGCACGCGGTGCACGTGGGGTCCTAAAAGCAGGGCGTGCTCGTCCTCATCCTGGCTCCTGGGTCCCGCTCTCCCAGAGAGAGGGAGGGGGTCAGGGGGAAGGAGCGGCGGACACATGGGCGGGGCGAGGCGGACGGGTGAAAGCTCTAGTTTGGTTTTGGTGAATTGATGAAACCCTAAGTGCTAACCTACTGCTCTAGTGATCATGAGAATAGGGAAGCACATTCCAAGTGGTGGAGCAAACGATGAAGTTCATGATGATGGTGGTGATAGCAACGGTGATGATCAAGTGCTCGGGCTTAGAAAAGAAGAAAGAGAAAAACAAAATGGGCTCCAGGCAAAGGTGATATCCATAGGGCCATTTTGTTTTGGTGATCAAGACATCTAGTGGGTGTGATCACATTTAGGATAGATAGCCATACTATTAAGAGGGGTGAAACTCGTATCGAAATACGGTTATCAAAGTGCCACTAGATGTTCTAACTCATTGCATAAGCATTTAGATTCTAGTGAGTGCTAACATCCTTGAAAATATTTGTGAAAATATGCTAACATACGTGCACAAGGTGATACACTTAGTGGTTAGCACATTTGAGCAAAGCTAAAGTGTTCGCGCTTGAAGAAGAGGTGAAACGGGGGCGTCAGACCCTGCTTCACAGAAGCATCGGACCGGCCTCTGGCCTGGGTCTGATGGCTAACCCTGCTGGGGGTGCTGATGTGGCAGCTTGAGAGAGCTCCTAGGGGAGCGTCGGATCGCCTTAGGTCCGATGGCCAGACCTCGGACTCGGTCCGACGACTCTAGAACCTCTCGGTGTAGATTTGACTGGTGTCGGACCCTCAGCGTTGGACCGGGTGTAAGGAAAATGGACCCTTGGCTATTTACTTTGGATTTTGGTGTTTAATGACCAACACAACCAAATTGGACTAATGAATTTGCAAGTGATTGCTTTGTAGTTCAATAGGATGCAAGACGTGACTTGGACAAAGGCAACGTGATGATCCGATGATCAACACCTCAAGCAAGACCTTAGAAGCATAAGAGAAGACCTAAGATATCAAGCAAAGTCCAAGCATAAAGATAGGAACCAAGCCGCACGCAAGATCGTGAAAAAATGAGCTCACAGAAGCGACCAGACGCTGGACGAAAAGCGATCGAACGCTCCAATCAGAGGCTCGGCAACAGCAGCAGCGATTGGATGCTGGACCAGACGCTGGCGGCAAACCGACCGGACATAGGACAACAGCGTCCGATCGAGTACAGAGAGGTTCTAGAGCAGCGAACTTGCGACCGGACACGTCTGGTGGCAAGTGACCGGACGCTAGCAGCGTCCGATCAGTGGATCATGGCTCCAACGGTAGGGACGACCGGACACGTCCGGTCAGTAGCAGAAAAGCGGGATTTCGTCCCCAACGGCTACTTTCTCAGTGGGGCTTATAAATATAACCCCCAACCGGCCATTTGAAGTGTGTGGAGTTGAGGAAACATATCTAGGGCGTTGATATATCATTTTAGTGATCTCCACTTGTATAGTACTTAGTGTTTTATTAGGTGATTAGCGTAGGTGCTTTGTGAAGTGCTTAGGTTGATTAGACCACCGCTTATGCGCTTGTTCTAGGTTTAGGCCTAGTGTTTAGTGAGGTTTGCATACCTCTTACCACTCGGTGCTTGCGCGCACCATTATTGTACATTGGTGGGGCTTGTAGTCTTGCGAGATCACACCAACCATATTTGTGGTGTGGCCGCCACCGTGTACCGGAGGGAACAAGGCCCATGGTATTTCAGCTGGAAGCTTGATAGTGAAGACGGCGGGGAGCATCCGGGAGAGGCTTGCCGGAAGACACGTTAGAGACCCACTTGCATGTGGGGAAGGCCCAAGGCTATCCACGGAGTTACCTGACCTGGAGCTTGGCCCTTGCGAGGGATTCCTTGCGAGGGGCTTCAACGAGGACTAGGGAGAAGCTTGCGTGCTTCTCGATACCTCGGAAAAAATACCGGAGTCGTCGACGGGAGTTTGCATATCTCTACCTTGCTCTTTAGCTTCCACATTTACATTGATTGTATTACTCCTTTTGTGGTAGAGATAGCAACACATTAGCAAAACCGTAGTTGCACATTTAGATAGTTTATCTTTTGCATAGGTTTTGCTAAGGTTAGAAAAAGAGGCCATAGTTTAGAGTTAGAATTTTAAGTCACCTAATTCACCCCCCCTCTTAGTCTTCACGGTCCCTTCAATTGGTATCAAAGCCAGGTTGGCTCAATTTGGACCTTTGGCTTAACCGCCGTTGAGCCGACGCTATTTAGAGTGGTTGGGATGGATACCTCTAGGCCTCCGCACTTTGACAGCACTAACTTCCCTTACTATAAGGCTAGAATGGCTTGCCACCTTGAGACGGTTGATTTGGATGTATGGAGAGTCACTCGTGACGGGATGAAACCCATCAAGAATCCCGAAAACCCCATAAAGAGTGATGAAAAAGAAATGCATTTCAATGTTAGAGCTAAAAATTACTTGTTTGAATCTTTTAGCATAGATATGTTTAACCAAGTGTTCACTTTAAATATGGCACATGAAATTTGGTTAAAACTCTAAGAGCTCCATGACGGCACAAGTAATATCCGTGAGCAAAAACATTGTCTAGCTAAACAAAATTATGATTCCTTTACAATGAATAATGATGAGCTTGTTCATGATATGTATTCTCGTTTGAATCTAATTATCAATGAGCTCCATTCAATAGGATTAATAAAGCTAGATGATGCGGACATCGTGAGGAAGATTATCTCCATGCTACCACAAAATAAATATGCAAGCATCATCACCATCCTTCACAATATGGAGGACTTGAGCACCATGATCTCGGGCGTAGTCATTGACAAGATAGTGGCATTTGAAATGTCACGTAAGATGGGTCAAGAAGAAGCTTCTTCATCAAGCAAAGACAAAGCTCTCGCATGTAGCGAGAAAAAGAAGATGAAGGGCAAGCAAGTTGAGACAAGCTCAAGCTCAAGCTCCTCAAGTGAAGATGAAGAAGATGATGAGGACGATAATGATGATGATGAAGATTCAAGTGATGATGATCAATCTTTCTCCTCCACCTCCGACCTTGATGAAGAATCAATCAAATTAATCAACAAGGTGGAGAAGATGATCCAAAGTCTCAATGTCAAGGGTGTGCCCATCCAAATTTAAGATCTCATTTTTACCAATCAAAGAAATAAGCAAAGAAAGAGATGATGCTATGGATGCGGCGAATTAGGGCACTTTATGAAAGTTTGTCCAAACAAGCCCACACCCAAGACAAAGAAGAAGGCGTGCAAGAACCAAGCCCTCACATCAATAAGATCATGGGATAATTCTTCAAGTGAAGAAGAACACCATCACAAGAGGCGAGGTCGCAAGCACTCATCATCAAGCTCTTCTCGTGTGTACCTTATGGCACGAGGTAACGAAAGCTCATCCTCTAGTGAGAGTGATAGTGATGATGATATACCTTCTTATGATGAAATTGTGTAACAAAATCTTAATTATGCTAAAATTTACACTAGTCAACAAAAAAAGCTAAAAAATTTAAAAGAAAACCTAGATAGTTCACAAGAAGCTTATAAAACTTTGCTTGAACAGTATAAGAATTTTGCTAATCTCAATGTTGAACCATCTACTAAAATTGAGCAACTTAAGGCTAGTGCAACAACAAATGCATGCACAATCAATGATGACCAACTTATAAAGAAAAATAAAAATTAAAAGAAAAGTTAGCTAGCTCACAAGATAGTTATAAAAGTTTGCTTGCAAAAATGTAAACCATGTGCAAATATTATGATGAGCTAACTAATAAAGTTGTTAATCTTGAAGCCGTTAATACAACTCTCACCAAGGCAACTAAAAAGAAAAGTTCTATCTTTAACATGTCTAAAAAGGATGCCTCTACTTCTTGTAATGATTTATGTTTAGACTCACCTTTGTGCAACCAAGTTTGTATTGAGAAAGTTGTTGTAGATACATGCACACAAGAGGTTGCAAAGGAGAATGAGTAACTCAAGCAAGAAGTAGCTCGCCTCACTAAAAACTTGACTCAAGTGAAAGGCAAGATAAAGCTAGCCCAACTTCATCAAGATAACACCGTTAAGGGAGTGAAGAAGCTTGATGAAGGACAAACTGTGGTTTGCTACGTGTGCCACAAGGAAGGTCACAAGTCCTATGAGTGCAAGGTGAAGAATGGGGGAGGAGCAAAGAAGAAAGAGAAAAAACAAGCAAGCAAGCTCTCCAACACCTATACCAACAAGGTGGACAAGAAGGCCTCCACACCTTATCTCTTGAAGAAGAAGAAAAATGACAAGGTGGTGGCCATCAAGGTGAACAAGCAAGCCAATAATGGGGTCAAACGCTTTTGGGTGACAAAGGAGATCATTTCCAACATGAAAAGCACCAAAAAGGTTTAGATCCCGAAAGGGAAGTGAGAAGTCCAATGGACATCGAGGAATTTAGAGACTTGGCAAAGCATGGGTGTATTTCATGGGGTGCATCATGATGGTCAAAATCATTGTCAAGTGGGTTAGTGAATACTATGGACCCAAATTCCCCTTCCCATGTTAGGTAACTAGATTCAATTTACTTTAATTGGTATTAGATCTAAATTTTCCTATAATTGGTATCTTTTAGCATCTAGTTACTCTTCATGTCTAGGCTTGCATTTGCATTCTTATATATTTTGTCATGCATACACTAGGTATTTCATATGGTAGGCTTGCTCGGTTTCATTCTTATTACTTGGAGCAATCCTATATGGTTTAAAATTGTTTTGGAGCACGGCACATAGCTTTTCCTTCAATTATTCATCTAATATGTGCCAAAGTCCAAATTGTAGATAATTTCTTCCGAATATCGCCTTTGAAAATGACTCTCACATTCATGTGATGTCATCTTTCAAGTGGTATTTTTTATTCTAAAATCAATGTGCATTTTTCCTACAAGTAATCCATACTTGTGTGCACAAATTTAGAGAGAGGTTACTCTACAAGTTGGATGCTTTGAGACTAACACCTTTTTCAAGCTTATCATGTGTGTAGTAGTCTCATTGCAAGGAAAATAGAGTCCCCGGAGTTAAGCATCATACTCCAAATATCCATCACCGATTGCAAGTGGTAGAAATCATATTGATTTCTATATGTGGTATTTCTAAATCAATATCATCATATTGATTTCATTTTGATATTTATATGCTTTCTCCGTGTATTATATAGATTAAATTTACTTGTGCAATACTTTGTCAATTATGCATATGCTTTGCCTTCTATCATATGTATGCATATATTTAGGGGGAGCTTAGTCTTTATAATGAGAGAGTCAAATTTTATGATCTATTTCACTCTACACACAAAGGATCACAAAGTTTGACCCTCCCTTGTGCTACTAATGTCTTCCTTTTTGTGTTTGATTCCAAAGGGAGAGAATTTATAGGACCAAAAGCAAGCATTAATTTGTAGTAATGGTCCGAGAAAGAGAGGATAGTTGATTATGGATTAGTCTATGTAATGAGGAGAATTTGTAGGAAGCAAGGCTTAAATCCATAATGCCACATGGAGACATTTTGCAAGGGCAAGATAAGTGTTCAAGTGGTATCTTCTATTCTTACAAGTAGTATCTTTTAGCATCATATAACCTTGCCCCTTGCATTGCATCCTAGCAAGTAGACAGTTTTTAAATTCCAAATTCTATTATTTGCTTGATTTGGTCGTGTTGTCATCAATCACAAAAAAGGGA
The DNA here is from genome assembly GCF_019320115.1 of Miscanthus floridulus. NCBI lineage: Eukaryota > Viridiplantae > Streptophyta > Magnoliopsida > Poales > Poaceae > Miscanthus > Miscanthus floridulus. Next base: position 95,573,857 of record NC_089585.1, read on the forward strand.
GAGATTATAAGGAAAATGGACCCTTGGCCCATTTACTTTGGATTTTGGTGTTTGATGACCAACATAACCAAATTGGACTAATAAATTTACAAGTGATTGCTTTGTAGTTCAATAGGATGCAAGACGTGACTTGGATAAAGGCGATGTGATGATCCGATGATCAACACCTCAAGCAAGACCTTAGAAGCACAAGAGAAGACCCAAAATATCAAGCAAAGTCCAAGCATGAAGATAAGAACCAAGCCGCACGCAAGATCGCGAAGAAACGTGCTCATAGAAGCGACCGAACGCTGGACCGGACGCTGGACGAAAAGCGACCGGACGCTCCGATCAGAGGCTCAGCAACAGCAGCAGCGACCGGACACTAGACCAGACGCTAGCGGCAAACCGACCGGACATAGGACAGTAGTGTCCGATCGAGTACAGAGAGGTTCCAGAGTGGTGAACTTGCGACCGGACGCTGGCAGCGTCCGATCAATGGATCGTGGCTCCAACGGTCCGGACGACCGGACACGTCCGGTCAGTAGCAGAAAAGCGGGATTTCGTCCCCAACGGCTACTTTCTCAGTGGGGCTTATAAATACAACCCCCAACCGGTAATTTGAAGTGTGTGGAGTTGAGGAAACATATCTAGGGTGTTGATACACCATTTTAGTGATCTCCACTTGCATAGTGCTTAGTGTTTTATTAGGTGATTAGCGTAGGTGCTTTGCGAAGTGCTTAGGTTGATTAGACCACCGCTTATGCGCTTGTTCTAGGTTTAGGCCTAGTGTTTAGTAAGGTTTGCATATCTCTTACCACTCGGTGCTTGCGCGCACCATTGTTATACATTGGCGGGGCTTGTAGTCTTGCAAGATCACACCAACCGTGGTTGTGGTGTGGCCGCCACCGTGTACCAAAGGGAACAAGACCCGCGACGTTTTGGCCGGAAGCTTGATAGTGAAGACGGTGGGGAGCATCCGGGAGAGGCTTGCCGGATGGCACGTCGGAGACCCACTTGCGTGTGGGGAAGGCCCGAGGCTATCCACGGAGTTACTCGATCTGAAGCTTGACCCTTACGAGGGATTCCTTGCGAGGGGCTCCAACGAAGACTAGGGGAAGCTTGCGTGCTTCTCGATACCTCGGTAAAAATATCAGAGTCGTCGACGAGAGTTTGCATATCTCTACCTTGCTCTTTAGCTTCCGCATTTACATTGATTGTTTTACTCCTTTTGTGGTAGAGATAGCAACACACTAGCAAAAATGTAGTTGCACATTTAGATAGTTTATCTTTTGCATATGTTTTGCTAAGGTTAGAAAAAGAGACCATAGTTTAGAGTTAGAATTTTAAGTCGCCTAATTCACCCCCCCCCCCTCTTAGGCGTCATGGTCCCTTCATCAGGGTTCGATGAGGTGTTGGACAGGTCGAGCGCATTGTTCCTCAGCGTGGGGTTTGGCGAGGCCCTAGTTGGCGTGATGCGTGGCTACGTCGGTCTGATGGCTGTGTCCGACATAGGGCATCGGACTTGAGTCTGACGGTTTTTATCATCTCTGGACCTCTCTGGATAGCATCGAACCCTCCCAGTGTGGAGTCCAACGGTGCGTCCGAGGCGTGGGTCTGACGGCTCTTTCAACGCGTGGCAGTGGACCATTGGCGGCAACGATCGTTTTGATTTGAATGAGGTGATGTGGCAGCACGTGGTTGGCCGTGGTAGGCGTCAGACCCAGGCGTTGGATGGTCCGATGCCCTGTGTCTACGGGTCCGGCGGTCACTTAAGTGGCCTAACGGTCACTAGCTCTTGGGGTGTCTATTTAAGTGAAAGGGTCGTTCTTGGGTCTTTGTACTTTGACATATTTCTCATCCCTTAGAGCTAAGCCACTCCTCTCCATCCACTCCTACTTGATTGATTCATCATTTGGTGGGATTGGAGAGCATCCAAGTGCATTGCTTGAGTGATTGCATCTAGAGGCACTTGGTGATTGTGTTTCGCTGCGGGATTCACTTGTTTCTCTTGGTGGTTGCCACCACCTAGAAGGCTTGGTGCAGCGAGGACCGTCGAGCGGAGGAAGGTGCTTGTCTCCGGCTCTGATAGTGGTGATTGTGAGGGGTTCTTGATCTTTTCCTGGTGGAAAACCAAAAGGTACTCTAGTGGATTGCTCGTGGCTTGTGTGATCCTCATCTTGTGTTGGTTGTGCTGCACCCAATTGTGGGTTAGTCGTGTGATGCCTATAAACACGTGAACCTCTAAGTGAGTGGATCGCCACAACGGGAACTAGCTTGCCGGCAAGCAAGTAAACCTCGGTGAAAAAATCATCGTGTCATCTTGTCCCGAGGATTTCTTGGTGTTCATTGTGATTGATTGACTTCATCTTGTGATTGGCTCATTCTTCGACACGGCAGTATAACTCACTATCCCTCTCGTGTATTTACATTTCTTAGTGTAGCTAAGCTCTTTAGTGTAATTAGTTTAGCTAGCTTGTTTCTTGTTTAGTGGTTAGTGAGGTTCTTTAGTTAGTCTTTGAGGGCTCGCTAACTTAGTGTAGTGACATAGTCTTTGTGTGCCTAGAGACTATAGAAACTAGAATTGTGGTAGATGACTTGTATTTTTAGTAAGCTAGCGCAACATTCGCTTCGCCTCATAATTATCTAGCCGCTTTGCTTAGTGCTGTTGTAGAAATTTTTATAGACTATTCACCCCCTCTGGCTATTAGAACCTTTCAACGGGGGCGGGGTACACATGCGGGGTGGGACGATGCAGACGGGGAAGGACTACAACGGGGGCGGGGTACAACGATATGAGATGTTCGATATCGTCCGACGGAATCCTATCCCATCAGAAGTCTGAGCGCCAACCATTCTCTTTCTTAAAAAAAAACTCATACGCGGCTCAAGGCCTTGGAAACATTTTGTCTCCTGCTTATAGTTGCATATGTATATACCGACGAAACAGCAGACATGTACTGATGTACATGCAAACGTGAACCGGGAGCGGGACAGCGATCTTGCTGGTTTTGCTGAAAGCGAAGGATGGAAGAAAAATAGAGCAGACTGCTTAAATTTGGCCGCAACAATGGCGCGTCCCCTGCTTGGCTTTGGTTTTCCAACTTTTGGCTTGCTCCCCAGCATGACCATGCCCCTCTCTCCTCGACGCTGGCAGCCAATCGTGCGCGCGCCTGTGCCGGCCGGGGGAGGGGCTGGGCTGGCCATGCACGCGCGCACAAGGCACGCAGCAACACAAAAGTTCCAAGGCCTCCCCTTCCTGTAGCAGTCGCGAGGCGGAGCGGAAGGCAGGCCGGTGTCCTGCCCTGCCTGCCTTGCGCGCGCGTCCTCAACCCCTCACGACCCATCCCGTCGTCCGTCGAGCACCGGCGCGGGCAGGCCATGCACGCGCCCAGCTAGCTCATCACACATCAGCGTCGTCTCGATCTTGACCTGCTGCTCGCCTCGATCGCCTGCTCCCGGCCCGCGTCCACATCGTCGGCGCGCGCCCGTGAGCGGGCTCGCGCGTGCACGGTTTCTCTTCGCATGCCCCTGTGATGGTCGGTGGGTTCCTGCGGCGCGGCCACAGCCTTGACAGGTTCCTGTCGAGGAGGCGGCGGGCCGTCTCGCCCAGCCCCTCGTTCTCGTCGTCGTCGTCCTCCTCCTCTTCGCCGTCGTCTCCGCGTGGCAGCAGCGTCAGGAGCGGGATGGCGGAGGACGACGACGACGCGCCCACCACGGCGCCACCGCCGCTGCCGCTGCAGAAACGAGTCCTGTCCAGGAGCCATGGCTCGCGGGCCACTCCTGGCCGGTCCCAGTCCCAGGACCTGCCGCCGGTGCCATCGAGAACCGTCCGCGACAGTGGACCGCCTTCAGGTGATGTGATGGGATGTGATCACCGTTACTGCATGCTAACCATCTGTGTTCTTCAATTCTCTTGCGATAACATCGATCTGGTCTTTTAATTTTATACAAGAGTTTCTCAGGGTGATCTCCGCTCTGTGCAGAGTTGGATTTGATGAAGGAGAAATTCGCCAAGCTGCTGCTTGGGGAGGACATGTCCGGCACGGGCAAAGGGGTGTCCTCCGCTCTCGCTCTCTCCAATGCCATCACAAACCTCGCAGCCTCCATATTCGGCGAACAGCGCCGCCTCGAGCCCATGTCTGCGGAGCGGAGATCGCGATGGAACAAGGAAATCGACTGCCTCCTCTCGGTCGCCGACCACATCGTCGAGTTCGCTCCCTCGCAACAAGTATCCGAGGATGGAACAAACATCGAGGTCAGCAATGAAATACTAAGCAATAAATTTCACCCTGCTACTGCACTTGTGACTTGTACACTGCATTTCGTCCTTATTGGATCTCCAATCAGGTGATGGGCACTCAGCAGCGCGGTGATCTCCTTGTCAACATCCCCGCCTTGCGAAAACTCGACGCCATGCTCCTCGTAAGCATGACCGTATCTTTCTTTCTTTGGAGCTCATCCAATCAAATATACAGATGCAACGGCGCCGAGTTTTTTTTTTTCTTCATCTCGGCGCTGTTTTTTTTCTTTTTTTCTGCCGTGGAATGGAACAGGAGTATCTTGACAGTTTCGGCGAGGCCCAGGAGTTCTGGTACGTGGCGAAAGAAGCGGACGGCGGTGAGGACGCTGACGACACGTGCAACAAATGGTGGATCCCGACGGTGAGGGTCCCCGCCGAGGGCCTGTCGGAGGCGTCCAGGAAGTGGCTTCAGCACCAGAAGGAGCTTGTAGGGCAAGTGCTCAAGGCGGCCATGGCCATCAACGCCGATGTCCTCGGAGAGATGGAGATCCCCGAGGAGTACATCGAGTCCCTCCCAAAGGTGATTCATCATGCATAAGATCCTTTTCCATTCAACAAGAGAGGCTGCTAAAAATTCACTAGATAACCCAAAAAAAAAAAAACTCAGACTAGCCTCTTCCTTGAAAATGTGCAGAATGGAAGGTCCATTCTTGGAGACTCGATATACAAAATCATAACCGACGATGTTTTCGACCCCAACGAGCTCCTGCAGTCCGTAGACCTGTCGACAGAGCACAAGATCGTGAATCTCAAGGACCGGATCGAGGCCTCCGTCGTCATCTGGCACAGGAAGATCTGTCACAAGCTCTCGTGGGCCCATGCTGGCGTCAGCTTGGAGAAGCGGGAGGAGTTCGAAGAGCGGGCGCAGACTGCCCTGCTCATCCTCAAGCACAGGTTCCCCGGCATCCCTCAATCGTCGCTCGACATTAGCAAGATCCAGTACAATACGGTACCGAAATAAAGAGCCTCAGTTTCCCAGCTCCGATCCTTTCCAGATTTCTGTCCATGGAGTCATGAACTGAATCGATGTGCTGTTTTTTTTTTTGTTTTTTGTTTCGTTTCAGGATGTTGGGTATGCCCTCTTGGAGAGCTACTCCAGGACACTCGAGAGCCTAGCTTTTGCAGTTCTGTCTCGGATCGAAGACGTTCTCCACGCCGACGCCGTGGCTTGCGATCCCAACAAGCGGACCAAGTCTAGGAGACGGCCTAGTCTAGAGTCTCCTGTTCCTGATGCCACCGCTGAAGCGCATCACGGCAGTTGCGTGCATTGGCAGGACCAAGACGCTGAGGACGGCGAGAAGCATCCGGATGGTAATAACGGTAGAAAGCTGAAGAAGATTCACAGGGTGGTGACGAAGAAGTTCCTTCACACACAACAAATCGACAATGTGGCGAGTGGGTTGAAGAGCTTCACACACAGATAGCAGCGGTGCTGTGAGTGAGGTTTGAGATGACCAGTTCTGCGTGCATGGACGGTGTCCATACTATTCGGAAACGAACATGTAAATAGTTCAAGTTTATATACAAAAATAGGACCACGGGATGTGGGGCTTGGCCGAGGGATGATAGCATGCGTTCCTGTCCAAATTTACTATGAACACGTCTGCTACCAGAAATTGTTGCACGGCGACTCGGCGAGCACATGACCCGTCAGCTCCATCGTTGCCATTGCGACGCAACCTCACGCCGCCATTGCCATGCCCGCTCGTGTTTGACGTTAGAGAGGGGTGCGCAAAGCTGCACTGCGTAATGGTCGTTGCCACGCATCCTCACGCCATTGCATAATGACATTTGAGAGTGCGCAAAGCTGCACTGCATAATGACATCAAATGGCAGTAAAATACTTGTGGTTCTCTCAGCATCAACTTTGTGTCGCGACGAATCGAAAGTTGCTCGAACCGGCGAATATAGCATACGAATACCAAATTGTGCATGACTCAACGACGACAGTTTCATATACTACGTGGAACTGATCTTGTCCGACGACAAGTTATTCAAAGATGAGTTCAAACTAGACTGACATCCACAACATGGCCGAGCTTTTTGAAGAGATCAAACTCCTAAAGGGCTTTCAGGATCTCCTCAGCACCGGAGATTGTGAACTGTCCACCTTCCTCGATGTTTGCGACAGTGACCTTGAGGTCGTCAGCCAGAAGAGCAAACCTTTTTGAGCGGACGCCCAGTCCTTTCTCTGTAAGATCAAGCTCAAGATCGAGTGCCTTGGTGTATGCTCCAGATCCGTCAGCAAGGAACTTCACATGTTTGTTCTCAGGGTAAGTCTTTGCCCATGCCTTCATGACAAATGGGTCGTTAACTGCGTATCACAATGCAGCAAATTATGTCATAGTCTGGCCTAGCTACTTTTGATCAAGCTCATAAGCACAACAGGGCAAATTGATGGAATTCAGTCGGTGTAATAGGAAGGGGTAGAACAGATTTACAGTTACTAAATATGATCAATGCTACATGCTAGCCTCCTGGCAGCAATTATTTACAGATGCACCATAATGCTTATGAAACATAGCAGATCATCACTTAGCATTTTGCTTTTTATTTAAATTTCAAACATTCAGTGATAGAGAAGTACGGGGAAAAAAATGCATGACAACATTGTGTAACATTACAGCAGAGGTACCATACAACTAGGCAAAGAACATTAAGAAAATCACAGTATCTGAAAGAACAATATAAGTTTGAGCGCACTGCTTCATATTCAGCTCAGGATGTTTGCAATGAAAAAATTATCAAAACAACTGTCTTTGCAAATACAGATAGGCAAATATATGTTGGAAGCATACCGCTGATAAGCAGGATCTCATCTACACCCTTGGCTTTGAGCTGCTCAGCCTGTGTAATGAAGCCTGGCACATGCTGGTTGCTATGAACATAGAAGAAATGCACAGAACAGAGAGCCTGAGTACTTCAGCTTTTCACAAAATAATATAAGGATTTCAGAGATACAAGAGCAATAGAACTCTTGGCTTCAGTTAGTGGAATTACCTTCAATGCAAATCTTTTTATAATTTAAGCAATTTGCAATTTTCCATTGAACTTCTCAAATTAAAGCAGCTAACCAATTTTACAATACTAATAAGCACTAACACAGACTAGCCAGTGATTCGTAAATAATCAAACAAAAGATAATACCTTTTGTTCGCACTAAACTGAAATCATAGGTTATAGTTAGACTAGATAAAATTCAGTAGTTACAAGAGGGAAGCTACCATGCATGAAAAATTCATGGGTTGTAGTTAGACTAGATAAAATTCAGTAGTTACAAGAGGAATGCTACCATGCATGAAAAATATACTGGCATGTAGTGATGTTATTCAATTTCCTTCTGTAAAGGGACAATTAATCAAGGAGGACCTGCCTACAGCCCTACACCATCACAATCCATTCACTGTGGGAGGGGGCCATAGTTGCATCCGCAGTTGCTGATCCTTCTTAAGGACCAGTATACATGCAGAAGGTTCTCACGACACATTATCTTCCCAAAGTTGTGGGACGGGTGCTGCTTGAAGGCCCAGATCTCAACAAGGTAGTCCTTATTCAAGCTGCACCGTTGCGTGAACTCAATAGACCCCTCCCTCCCCTTGAAGACCGTGGTTTACTAGCTGACCCAACGTTGACAGGTTCCGCTCCTCACTGCCAGCAATGCACCTGACGCTGACTAGGAGGTGGAACCGGTTCTGCTACACTTCAAGGCCGGACTATTTCACGATCCTCTCAGCGCGCAAGCATGGTTGCTCTTCTCTGTCAGGGATACCGCCTGCAGCAGATGTGCTGTCGATCTGGCATGGCTAAGACCGGGGGTTTGTCCCTAAAACTTCTAGTAAAAAAAACTGCTGTCGATCTGTTGCTCAAAACTAAATCGCTAGTTTTGAATCCGAATTGGAACTAGTTCCAAAAGAACCCAGATAATCCCCCTCCGCCCCGACGAGACCTAGAAAGACCTCTCTCCCCAAAAACACAAACACAGGGCCAAAAAGCTCGGAGATCTCCGAGAAAGTGGGAGGAAGAGACGGGCACGGGAAAAGGGCGTAGGGACCTGCAGGTCGGCGTGAAGGCGCCGGGGACGCCGAAGACGATGACCTTCTTGCCGGCGGCGAGCGCGTGGACGGAGACCTGCTGCAGCTGGTCGTTCTCGTCGAACCACCCGAGCTGGCCGTCGGGGAGGGAGTCGCCGACAGCGATCGGAGCCATGGCCGTGCAGAAGGGATAGGGTGAGGGGCAGCGCGGCGAGGAGAGGAAGCGCAGGCGAGTGAATGGGGACTTGATTGCGGGTAGTGGTGGGTGGCCGATGGCCTCGCCTGGAGGTTGGATGGAGTATTTGTTGGAGGCGCCTGGTGGGTGGGGGCGCTGCGTAGCAGACCCCCGTGTGAACGCAATGATTTTGGCGGATATGCCGGTATGCCGCGAAGCGAGCAGGTCGGGGGCCGGCCGCCCGGGGAAATTGGGCTCATTTTTCTATGCTACTAGGAGCACTAGACGGTGGTTCATGATAGCCGCCGGCTGAATTTCCGAATAGAGATACTCCATGTTTTTAGTTTGCATCGCAGTTGGCTCACATACACAAAACACGCAGAATCCACGACTACTTCTCTGCTGACCTCCGATAGCACCGGTCCCACTACCTCTCCTTCTCCATCTCCGACAGACTTAGAAGGGATTCGGGGGAGACAGGCTGGCCATACAGTGGGGATAGCGGGAGGCGGCGGTTAGGGTTCCACCGACGTAGGAGGCGCCAAGGCCAGAATGGGGCAAGGGCGTTCATGGCCATGGTGGTGGCCGGAGGGGAGAGGGGAAGGAGGAGGTCACCGCGGGCGGTAGGGTCTCGTCGGGGCTCCGCGCCCGTGGAGCTACGACGAGACCTACCACGCCGCGACGGGTTGGTGGGCGATGGCGGCGTGTTGGGCTCCAGGAAGAAGAAGAGGTGGGGTTTAGGATGAGAGCTCGAAGCCATTAGATGATCATATCAATGTAAAAAATTTGAGTGTTTTTAGGCAACAAAACACAATAGTTCTTGCTAGACAGATTCTAAGAAAATGTCTCACTATGTTGGTGTCGAAACGGCTAGACGAGACCTCTCAATGAGACCATGAGTGCACACACACGCCCATGCCTCCGTGGTCAACGCATTCAAGGCATGCAGGTACTATGCGGAGCGGCCTGCTGGGAACGGCCGTCACGGTCGTCGATCACGGCGGGCCGACCTACTCTTCTTGCTCAAGTTGAAATACCCCATGTGTCGGTGCAGAAAGTGATCAACACGTAAATATTTGTAGTTTTGTTGTACGTTGTGATCGGAGGTGGCCTAGCACTCCCCCTTCACAGCTACAAACACAATCAAGATAACAACTCATCAACAACCGCTACAACAAGATAACTTCACCGCGAAGGCATGCCATGTGCCAAGAACAACTAGAGGGGATTCACCTCAAACCACAGAACTTGCATTGCCATAGAGGAAGAACCACTAGGATATTTAACTAGTCCGTCACTCTTATGAATGTCAAGTCTCTGATCGTCATTACTACACGGGAACCTACATCTTTGCCATCGTAGAGAGGAGATGCACATTATTATCCTCAGTCATCCAAAGTGGAGGGTTGCCTGTCCCTGGCACAGAGCGACGCAAAAAGACCCTTTTGCCCTCGCCCTTCCCAACAAAACAGTTGTCTTCCTTCTCTTCCATTCTCTCCAACCGCTTGTCCGCGTAGGATGGAACCCTTGTCCTCACTGAACAAAGCATCTTGGTAGCCGGACGTTTGAAGAAAGGAACGCAGTAGGGGTAGAGACTAGGCTCCCCCTCATCCAGTGCGATAAGTGCGGGAGGGAGAGGGTGATTAGATCTCATGGCGAAGACAAATGAAAACTATGGTCATGTTTTCTTCAAATGCCCAAGAAATGAACCTAGGATAAGTATTTTGGCTGAGTAAACTTTTCTGGTTTGAGTTTGATTTGGTGGCAATGTTGATTCGTTTCACTTGTTTAGATACTCGCTAGATGCGTTTTTTTATGAGTGGCAAAGATTTTATTCGAAAAAAATTAGTGATTCAGGAATCATTGTCATTAATCTAGTGCCCAGATTTAACCATGTTGGGTGTACACAAGACGAAGAAGCTAATTCCATGCTGGGGAGGAGAAGGGTACTTGGGCAGAAAAGCAAGATAGAGTCCAAGATGGATGTCTTGATTGCAGCTGTTTGGATATTGAGTTTATTGCTTATTGATGTTGTTAGAACCATGTATTTTTTTTCAAGTAAGATGTAGTTGATGAAATGTTAACCATGTATTTGAAGAAACCATATGTGTGCTCTAAAACCTATGAAATGTAATGTTTTCAGGATCACAAAATCCATACAATACCAAGGTTCACAAATTCCATACAATACCAAGCATTGTAGTTCATGTATTCCATACAATATCATACAAAATACCAATTCTAAACGCCTTTCATGAGTCACAAGTTCAGGCCTCACATTTCAACCTTAGGCCTCTCATTACATTCAGTCCTCACACTTAGGCTTCACAAAATACATAGGGCTCTCATCAGTTAACTGGTTTTGCCAGAGAGGCGTTAATTTTGGAAGCTTTGGAGCCTCTCCTCAATACTGTCGGCTCCCACATCTTGTATTATTCATCTTTATATTTATTGTATGATCGTCATGGTCAAGGGTTTTCCACCATGCTACTTTCTGTGTATGCTATGTTACTTTTTATGGATGATTTAGCACGAGAGACATAATGATGCTGTAGGGGTGATGTGTACGCATGCATAAGGAGGAAGTTGGTGTGAGCAGGAGCGGAACCAGTGCCAGTGCTTCTAGAGCTGCAACAACCAGCCTTTTTTTTTTGATGAATCAGGAGGAGCCAGAGGCTCCTAATGCAAATAGAATAAATAAAAAGAGTACGAGTTACAAAAACAAGAGAGAGTGACAGAAAGCAAAGGAAGCTAAAAGGACCTAAGGGGTTCAGGGAACCGAAAAGGAAAGAAAGAAAATCCAAAGGATTACAGGAAGGAGTTTATCCATGATTCTAAAAGAGGAGCTATTCTGGCCTTTGCTCTATGCAGCAGTAAAAGAGCTTCCGATGTCACATATCTTTTGCAACCATCCACAGTGGGGTTCTTGCTTCTGAATATGACATCATTTCTTACCATCCAAATTCCCCAGCTGCAACACCAGCCTTAGCTCTAGAACCTCATATATGACCCAAAAGAGAGCGTTAGTCGTAAAAAAAATCAATCCATTTTCCATTAATTCACCACACCTTATTTAGTCCAGCGCGTTTTCATTGTAGCTTTTCTGGCCCCGCCACTAGATACGAGTGTGCATGTGCAAAGGAGTGATTGTGCGTGCAGCATGCGCGTGTACATAAAGAATATACAGTGGGGAACGAGCCGTAGCTCGAGTGGCACGCTGCCGGTCGTGGGTTTGAGCTCTGCTCGACCCACGATTTCCCACCGAGGGTTTTTCTCTATTTTCAACAGTGCCTCTCTTGCGATTGCGGCGCGCCCGTCGTCTACAGAGCCTTGGACGGTTTCAGTGATCTCTTCAAGGACGCGAACTTAGAATCTAGGTGTAGTTGTAGGATCTGTTTGTGTACGTATGTGTAAGTGTGTGTGGTGTGGTGTTGGTGTGTGTCTGATCATGAACATATACTACAGTTGTACCTAGATGAGAGGCGCAAAAAAATATACAGTGTGTTCGAAATTAAAAAAATAAGGGAAAAGAATTGCAATCTGCTCCATAAAACCTTAAATTTTAACGTGATTGTGGAAACATTTTGTCTCTTTTCTGGGAAATGCTACACGTACGGGCGCCACGCTTCCTAGGCCTGTGCACTACCAGCCCAATAGACGTGTTTCCCTTTACCTTCATTCTTTCACCATTTCCCAAAATAAAAATATGGCGACAAGCACTGTCGTCGCGGCGTTCTCTACAACTCGCCCGTCGCTCGCCTTCTCCAGCGGCGACCAGCCGACCACCTCCGCTTCCCCCGCCCCGGGGCGAGGCCTCTACGACGCTAGACTGTGCCGCTGGAGTCACGCCGGCCGCACGCCCTTGCCCTCATAGCCGGAGCGGGCACCAGCGTCCTCCTCGTCACCTCCTCCTACGCCTGGAGACCGTGAGGGCATCGAGGTCGCGTCGTACTTCACGCTCGCATCGAGGCTCCACACGCCCCAGTGCCCCCAGCCCCGATCAGCCCATTGAAGCGGTTATCGAGTTTCTCAATACGCCTGATATGGTGGCCGCCTCCCACTAGAGTGTCGCGCCTGACATGTTGCAAGTGTATGTTTGAAGTATTTTTAGATGTTCAAGAGCTATGTTGCAAGTGTTTCGTATGGATGTTGCAAAAGTAGATTGAGATGTTGCATATGTTGCAAAGTGTTCCAGAGGCATGTTGCAAGTTTTTCAGAGGCACGTTGCAAGTGTTTGTTCAAAATGTTTCATCTGTTTCAAACGTATGTATGTTACAAACGTTTTTCATCTGGATGTTGCATATGTTTCATGCATATGTTGTAAGAGTATGTTCAAAATGTTTTATCTGTTTTAGTGTTATGTTGCAAGAAGTGTTTTCATGTTGCAAGTTGCAAGTGTTTTATCTGGATGTTGCATATGTTTCACACATATGTTGCAAGTGTATGTTCCAAATGTTTCATCTACTTTAGACGTATGTTGCATTCAAGTGTTTCTTGTTGCAAGTGTTTCGTGTTTCAGAGGTATATTCAGAGAGTCATTGGGGCATGGCTCGGGCGAAGTGGGAAGGGCGCGGTGAGTCAGGGGCCGACGGATAGGGCACGCGGTGCACGTGGGGTCCTAAAAGCAGGGCGTAGCTCGTCCTCATCCTGGCTCCTGGGTCCCGCTCTCCCAGAGAGAGGGAGGGGGTCAGGGGGAAGGAGCGGCGGACACAGGGGCGGGGCGAGGCGGACGGGTGAAAGCTCTAGTTTGGTTTTGGTGAATTGATGAAACCCTAAGTGCTAACCTACTGCTCTAGTGATCATGAGAATAGGGAAGCACATTCCAAGTGGTGGAGCAAACGATGAAGTTCATGATGATGGTGGTGATAGCAACGGTGATGATCAAGTGCTCGGGCTTAGAAAAGAAGAAAGAGAAAAACAAAATGGGCTCCAGGCAAAGGTGATATCCATAGGGCCATTTTGTTTTGGTGATCAAGACATCTAGTGGGTGTGATCACATTTAGGATAGATAGCCATACTATTAAGAGGGGTGAAACTCGTATCGAAATACGGTTATCAAAGTGCCACTAGATGTTCTAACTCATTGCATAATCATTTAGATTCTAGTGAGTGCTAACATCCTTGAAAATATTTGTGAAAATATGCTAACATACGTGCACAAGGTGATACACTTAGTGGTTAGCACATTTAAGCAAAGCTAAAGTGTTCGCGCTTGAAGAAGAGGTGAAACGGGGGCGTCAGACCCTGCTTCACAGAAGCATCGGACCGGCCTCTGGCCTGGGTCTGATGGCTAACCCTGCTGGGGGTGCTGATGTGGCAGCTTGAGAGAGCTCCTAGGGGAGCGTCGGATCGCCTTAGGTCCGATGGCCAGACCTCGGACTCGGTCCGACGACTCTAGAACCTCTCGGTGTAGATTTGACTGGTGTCGGACCCTCAGCGTTGGACCGGGTGTAAGGAAAATGGACCCTTGGCTATTTACTTTGGATTTTGGTGTTTAATGACCAACACAACCAAATTGGACTAATGAATTTGCAAGTGATTGCTTTGTAGTTCAATAGGATGCAAGACGTGACTTGGACAAAGGCAACGTGATGATCCGATGATCAACACCTCAAGCAAGACCTTAGAAGCATAAGAGAAGACCTAAGATATCAAGCAAAGTCCAAGCATAAAGATAGGAACCAAGCCGCACGCAAGATCGTGAAAAAATGAGCTCACAGAAGCGACCAGACGCTGGACGAAAAGCGATCGAACGCTCCAATCAGAGGCTCGGCAACAGCAGCAGCGATTGGATGCTGGACCAGACGCTGGCGGCAAACCGACCGGACATAGGACAACAGCGTCCGATCGAGTACAGAGAGGTTCTAGAGCAGGCGAACTTGCGACCGGACACGTCTGGTGGCAAGTGACCGGACGCTAGCAGCGTCCGATCAGTGGATCATGGCTCCAACGGTAGGGACGACCGGACACGTCCGGTCAGTAGCAGAAAAGCGGGATTTCGTCCCCAACGGCTACTTTCTCAGTGGGGCTTATAAATATAACCCCCAACCGGCCATTTGAAGTGTGTGGAGTTGAGGAAACATATCTAGGGCGTTGATATATCATTTTAGTGATCTCCACTTGTATAGTACTTAGTGTTTTATTAGGTGATTAGCGTAGGTGCTTTGTGAAGTGCTTAGGTTGATTAGACCACCGCTTATGCGCTTGTTCTAGGTTTAGGCCTAGTGTTTAGTGAGGTTTGCATACCTCTTACCACTCGGTGCTTGCGCGCACCATTATTGTACATTGGTGGGGCTTGTAGTCTTGCGAGATCACACCAACCATATTTGTGGTGTGGCCGCCACCGTGTACCGGAGGGAACAAGGCCCATGGTATTTCAGCTGGAAGCTTGATAGTGAAGACGGCGGGGAGCATCCGGGAGAGGCTTGCCGGAAGACACGTTAGAGACCCACTTGCATGTGAGGAAGGCCCGAGGCTATCCACGGAGTTACCTGACCTGGAGCTTGGCCCTTGCGAGGGATTCCTTGCGAGGGGCTTCAACGAGGACTAGGGAGAAGCTTGCGTGCTTCTCGATACCTCGGAAAAAATACCGGAGTCGTCGACGGGAGTTTGCATATCTCTACCTTGCTCTTTAGCTTCCACATTTACATTGATTGTATTACTCCTTTTGTGGTAGAGATAGCAACACATTAGCAAAACCGTAGTTGCACATTTAGATAGTTTATCTTTTGCATAGGTTTTGCTAAGGTTAGAAAAAGAGGCCATAGTTTAGAGTTAGAATTTTAAGTCACCTAATTCACCCCCCCTCTTAGTCTTCACGGTCCCTTCAATTGGTATCAAAGCCAGGTTGGCTCAATTTGGACCTTTGGCTTAACCGCCGTTGAGCCGACGCTATTTAGAGTGGTTGGGATGGATACCTCTAGGCCTCCGCACTTTGACAGCACTAACTTCCCTTACTATAAGGCTTAGAATGGCTTGCCACCTTGAGACGGTTGATTTGGATGTATGGAGAGTCACTCGTGACGGGATGAAACCCATCAAGAATCCCGAAAACCCCATAAAGAGTGATGAAAAAGAAATGCATTTCAATGTTAGAGCTAAAAATTACTTGTTTGAATCTTTTAGCATAGATATGTTTAACCAAGTGTTCACTTTAAATATGGCACATGAAATTTGGTTAAAACTCTAAGAGCTCCATGACGGCACAAGTAATATCCGTGAGCAAAAACATTGTCTAGCTAAACAAAATTATGATTCCTTTACAATGAATAATGATGAGCTTGTTCATGATATGTATTCTCGTTTGAATCTAATTATCAATGAGCTCCATTCAATAGGATTAATAAAGCTAGATGATGCGGACATCGTGAGGAAGATTATCTCCATGCTACCACAAAATAAATATGCAAGCATCATCACCATCCTTCACAATATGGAGGACTTGAGCACCATGATCTCGGGCGTAGTCATTGACAAGATAGTGGCATTTGAAATGTCACGTAAGATGGGTCAAGAAGAAGCTTCTTCATCAAGCAAAGACAAAGCTCTCGCATGTAGCGAGAAAAAGAAGATGAAGGGCAAGCAAGTTGAGACAAGCTCAAGCTCAAGCTCCTCAAGTGAAGATGAAGAAGATGATGAGGACGATAATGATGATGATGAAGATTCAAGTGATGATGATCAATCTTTCTCCTCCACCTCCGAC
Source organism: Miscanthus floridulus (assembly GCF_019320115.1). Lineage (NCBI taxonomy): Eukaryota > Viridiplantae > Streptophyta > Magnoliopsida > Poales > Poaceae > Miscanthus > Miscanthus floridulus. Next base: position 95,590,047 of record NC_089585.1, read on the forward strand.
CTTGATGAAGAATCAATCAAATTAATCAACAAGGTGGAGAAGATGATCCAAAGTCTCAATGTCAAGGGTGTGCCCATCCAAATTTAAGATCTCATTTTTACCAATCAAAGAAATAAGCAAAGAAAGAGATGATGCTATGGATGCGGCGAATTAGGGCACTTTATGAAAGTTTGTCCAAACAAGCCCACACCCAAGACAAAGAAGAAGGCGTGCAAGAACCAAGCCCTCACATCAATAAGATCATGGGATAATTCTTCAAGTGAAGAAGAACACCATCACAAGAGGCGAGGTCGCAAGCACTCATCATCAAGCTCTTCTCGTGTGTACCTTATGGCACGAGGTAACGAAAGCTCATCCTCTAGTGAGAGTGATAGTGATGATGATATACCTTCTTATGATGAAATTGTGTAACAAAATCTTAATTATGCTAAAATTTACACTAGTCAACAAAAAAGCTAAAAAATTTAAAAGAAAACCTAGATAGTTCACAAGAAGCTTATAAAACTTTGCTTGAACAGTATAAGAATTTTGCTAATCTCAATGTTGAACCATCTACTAAAATTGAGCAACTTAAGGCTAGTGCAACAACAAATGCATGCACAATCAATGATGACCAACTTATAAAGAAAAATAAAAAATTAAAAGAAAAGTTAGCTAGCTCACAAGATAGTTATAAAAGTTTGCTTGCAAAAATGTAAACCATGTGCAAATATTATGATGAGCTAACTAATAAAGTTGTTAATCTTGAAGCCGTTAATACAACTCTCACCAAGGCAACTAAAAAGAAAAGTTCTATCTTTAACATGTCTAAAAAGGATGCCTCTACTTCTTGTAATGATTTATGTTTAGACTCACCTTTGTGCAACCAAGTTTGTATTGAGAAAGTTGTTGTAGATACATGCACACAAGAGGTTGCAAAGGAGAATGAGTAACTCAAGCAAGAAGTAGCTCGCCTCACTAAAGACTTGACTCAAGTGAAAGGCAAGATAAAGCTAGCCCAACTTCATCAAGATAACACCGTTAAGGGAGTGAAGAAGCTTGATGAAGGACAAACTGTGGTTTGCTACGTGTGCCACAAGGAAGGTCACAAGTCCTATGAGTGCAAGGTGAAGAATGGGGGAGGAGCAAAGAAGAAAGAGAAAAAACAAGCAAGCAAGCTCTCCAACACCTATACCAACAAGGTGGACAAGAAGGCCTCCACACCTTATCTCTTGAAGAAGAAGAAAAATGACAAGGTGGTGGCCATCAAGGTGAACAAGCAAGCCAATAATGGGGTCAAACGCTTTTGGGTGACAAAGGAGATCATTTCCAACATGAAAAGCACCAAGAAGGTTTAGATCCCGAAAGGGAAGTGAGAAGTCCAATGGACATCGAGGAATTTAGAGACTTGGCAAAGCATGGGTGTATTTCATGGGGTGCATCATGATGGTCAAAATCATTGTCAAGTGGGTTAGTGAATACTATGGACCCAAATTCCCCTTCCCATGTTAGGTAACTAGATTCAATTTACTTTAATTGGTATTAGATCTAAATTTTCCTATAATTGGTATCTTTTAGCATCTAGTTACTCTTCATGTCTAGGCTTGCATTTGCATTCTTATATATTTTGTCATGCATACACTAGGTATTTCATATGGTAGGCTTGCTCGGTTTCATTCTTATTACTTGGAGCAATCCTATATGGTTTAAAATTGTTTTGGAGCACGGCACATAGCTTTTCCTTCAATTATTCATCTAATATGTGCCAAAGTCCAAATTGTAGATAATTTCTTCCGAATATCGCCTTTGAAAATGACTCTCACATTCATGTGATGTCATCTTTCAAGTGGTATTTTTTATTCTAAAATCAATGTGCATTTTTCCTACAAGTAATCCATACTTGTGTGCACAAATTTAGAGAGAGGTTACTCTACAAGTTGGATGCTTTGAGACTAACACCTTTTTCAAGCTTATCATGTGTGTAGTAGTCTCATTGCAAGGAAAATAGAGTCCCCGGAGTTAAGCATCATACTCCAAATATCCATCACCGATTGCAAGTGGTAGAAATCATATTGATTTCTATATGTGGTATTTCTAAATCAATATCATCATATTGATTTCATTTTGATATTTATATGCTTTCTCCGTGTATTATATAGATTAAATTTACTTGTGCAATACTTTGTCAATTATGCATATGCTTTGCCTTCTATCATATGTATGCATATATTTAGGGGGAGCTTAGTCTTTATAATGAGAGAGTCAAATTTTATGATCTATTTCACTCTACACACAAAGGATCACAAAGTTTGACCCTCCCTTGTGCTACTAATGTCTTCCTTTTTGTGTTTGATTCCAAAGGGAGAGAATTTATAGGACCAAAAGCAAGCATTAATTTGTAGTAATGGTCCGAGAAAGAGAGGATAGTTGATTATGGATTAGTCTATGTAATGAGGAGAATTTGTAGGAAGCAAGGCTTAAATCCATAATGCCACATGGAGACATTTTGCAAGGGCAAGATAAGTGTTCAAGTGGTATCTTCTATTCTTACAAGTAGTATCTTTTAGCATCATATAACCTTGCCCCTTGCATTGCATCCTAGCAAGTAGACAGTTTTTAAATTCCAAATTCTATTATTTGCTTGATTTGGTCGTGTTGTCATCAATCACAAAAAAGGGAGAGATTATAAGGAAAATGGACCCTTGGCCCATTTACTTTGGATTTTGGTGTTTGATGACCAACATAACCAAATTGGACTAATAAATTTACAAGTGATTGCTTTGTAGTTCAATAGGATGCAAGACGTGACTTGGATAAAGGCGATGTGATGATCCGATGATCAACACCTCAAGCAAGACCTTAGAAGCACAAGAGAAGACCCAAAATATCAAGCAAAGTCCAAGCATGAAGATAAGAACCAAGCCGCACGCAAGATCGCGAAGAAACGTGCTCATAGAAGCGACCGAACGCTGGACCGGACGCTGGACGAAAAGCGACCGGACGCTCCGATCAGAGGCTCAGCAACAGCAGCAGCGACCGGACACTAGACCAGACGCTAGCGGCAAACCGACCGGACATAGGACAGTAGTGTCCGATCGAGTACAGAGAGGTTCCAGAGTGGTGAACTTGCGACCGGACGCTGGCAGCGTCCGATCAATGGATCGTGGCTCCAACGGTCCTGGACGACCGGACACGTCCGGTCAGTAGCAGAAAAGCGGGATTTCGTCCCCAACGGCTACTTTCTCAGTGGGGCTTATAAATACAACCCCCAACCGGTAATTTGAAGTGTGTGGAGTTGAGGAAACATATCTAGGGTGTTGATACACCATTTTAGTGATCTCCACTTGCATAGTGCTTAGTGTTTTATTAGGTGATTAGCGTAGGTGCTTTGCGAAGTGCTTAGGTTGATTAGACCACCGCTTATGCGCTTGTTCTAGGTTTAGGCCTAGTGTTTAGTAAGGTTTGCATATCTCTTACCACTCGGTGCTTGCGCGCACCATTGTTATACATTGGCGGGGCTTGTAGTCTTGCAAGATCACACCAACCTGTGGTTGTGGTGTGGCCGCCACCGTGTACCAAAGGGAACAAGACCCGCGACGTTTTGGCCGGAAGCTTGATAGTGAAGACGGTGGGGAGCATCCGGGAGAGGCTTGCCGGATGGCACGTCGGAGACCCACTTGCGTGTGGGGAAGGTCCGAGGCTATCCACGGAGTTACTCGATCTGAAGCTTGACCCTTACGAGGGATTCCTTGCGAGGGGCTCCAACGAAGACTAGGGGGAAGCTTGCGTGCTTCTCGATACCTCAGTAAAAATATCAGGAGTCGTCGACGAGAGTTTGCATATCTCTACCTTGCTCTTTAGCTTCCGCATTTACATTGATTGTATTACTCCTTTTGTGGTAGAGATAGCAACACACTAGCAAAAATGTAGTTGCACATTTAGATAGTTTATCTTTTGCATATGTTTTGCTAAGGTTAGAAAAAGAGGCCATAGTTTAGAGTTAGAATTTTAAGTCGCCTAATTCACCCCCCCCTCTTAGGCGTCATGGTCCCTTCATCAGGGTTCGATGAGATGTTGGACAGGTCGAGCGCATTATTCCTCAGCGCGGGGTTTGGCGAGGCCCTAGTTGGCGTGATGCGTGGCTACGTCGGTCTGATGGCTGTGTCCGACATAGGGCATCGGACTTGAGTCTGACGGTTTTTATCATCTCTGGACCTCTCTGGATAGCATCGGAACCCTCCCAGTGTGGAGTCCAACGGTGCGTCCGAGGCAGTGGGTCTGACGGCTCTTTCAACGCGTGGCAGTGGACCATTGGCGGCAACGATCGTTTTGATTTGAATGAGGTGATGTGGCAGCACGTGGTTGGCCGTGGTAGGCGTCAGACCCAGGCGTTGGATGGTCCGATGCCCTGTGTCTACGGGTCCGGCGGTCACTTAAGTGGCCTAACGGTCACTAGCTCTTGGGGTGTCTATTTAAGTGAAAGGGTCGTTCTTGGGTCTTTGTACTTTGACATATTTCTCATCCCTTAGAGCTAAGCCACTCCTCTCCATCCACTCCTACTTGATTGATTCATCATTTGGTGGGATTGGAGAGCATCCAAGTGCATTGCTTGAGTGATTGCATCTAGAGGCACTTGGTGATTGTGTTTCGCTGCGGGATTCACTTGTTTCTCTTGGTGGTTGCCACCACCTAGAAGGCTTGGTGCAGCGAGGACCGTCGAGCGGAGGAAGGTGCTTGTCTCCGGCTCTGATAGTGGTGATTGTGAGGGGTTCTTGATCTTTTCCTGGTGGAAAACCAAAAGGTACTCTAGTGGATTGCTCGTGGCTTGTGTGATCCTCATCTTGTAGTTGGTTGTGCTGCACCCAATTGTGGGTTAGTCGTGTGATGCCTATAAACACGTGAACCTCTAAGTGAGTGGATCGCCACAACGGGAACTAGCTTGCCGGCAAGCAAGTAAACCTCGGTGAAAAAATCATCGTGTCATCTTGTCCCGAGGATTTCTTGGTGTTCATTGTGATTGATTGACTTCATCTTGTGATTGGCTCATTCTTCGACACGGCAGTATAACTCACTATCCCTCTCGTGTATTTACATTTCTTAGTGTAGCTAAGCTCTTTAGTGTAATTAGTTTAGCTAGCTTGTTTCTTGTTTAGTGGTTAGTGAGGTTCTTTAGTTAGTCTTTGAGGGCTCGCTAACTTAGTGTAGTGACATAGTCTTTGTGTGCCTAGAGACTATAGAAACTAGAATTGTGGTAGGATGACTTGTATTTTTAGTAAGCTAGCGCAACATTCGCTTCGCCTCATAATTATCTAGCCGCTTTGCTTAGTGCTGTTGTAGAAATTTTTATAGACTATTCACCCCCTCTAGCTATTAGAACCTTTCAACGGGGGCGGGGTACGCATGCGGGGTGGGATGATGCAGACGGGGAAGGACTACAACGATATGATAAAGTGCGGTGCGTTTCTGATGAGATGTTCGATACCGTCCGACGGAATCCTATCCCATCAGGAAGTCTGAGCGCCAACCATTCTCTTTCTTAAAAAAAAACTCATACGCGGCTCAAGGCCTTGGAAACATTTTGTCTCCTGCTTATAGTTGCATATGTATATACCGACGAAACAGCAGACATGTACTGATGTACATGCAAACGTGAACCGGGAGCGGGACAGCGATCTTGCTGGTTTTGCTGAAAGCGAAGGATGGAAGAAAAATAGAGCAGACTGCTTAAATTTGGCCGCAACAATGGCGCGTCCCCTGCTTGGCTTTGGTTTTCCAACTTTTGGCTTGCTCCCCAGCATGACCATGCCCCTCGTCTCCTGCCCTGCCCCGCCTTGCGCGCGCGTCTCACCCTCACGACCCACCCTCGTCCGTCGAGCACCGGCCGGCGAAGCAGGCCTGCCTGCCCTGCTGCCCGCGCGCGTCATCACGACCCATCAGTCGTCGTATCGATCTGGGCAGCCTGCAGCGCCCACTCGCCACTCGATCGCCTCGACTTCCTGCTGCTCCCATCGCGTGCACGGACTTCTCGTCCATGACCCGTGATGCGTCGGTGGGTTCCTGCGCGTGGACAGCCTCGACGGTCTGTCTTGTATCGATAGAGCTTTTTCGAGTTGTTCAAGGGTCCCTCTACGCAATTCTTCCGAATTTCGAATAGTACTTAAGATCCTCTGTTTTCGATTATCTAATAAATCTTTTAATGAAAGTAGATTATCTTGGAGGCGGCGGGCCGTCTCGCCCTGCCCCTCGTTCTCGTCGTCGTCCTCCTCGCCGTCGTCTCCGCGTGGCAGCAGCGTCAGTAGCGGGATGTCGGAGGACGACGACGATGCGGCCACCACCACGGCGCTGCTGCCGCCACCGCCGCTACAGAAACGGGTGTTGTCCAGGAGCCACGGCTCGCGGGCCGCCACTCCCGCCCGGTCCCAGGAGCTGCCGCCGGTGCCATCGAAAACCGTCCGCGACAGTGGACCGCCTTCAGGTGACGTGACGTGATGTGATCACCGTTACTGCATGCTAACCATCTTCAATTCTCTTGCGATAACATCTGTGTTGTGTTGGGATTGGCTGCGCTGCGCTGCAGAGTTGGATTTGATGAAGGAGAAATTCGCCAAGCTGCTGCTTGGGGAGGATATGTCCGGCACGGGCAAAGGGGTGTCCTCCGCTCTCGCTCTCTCCAATGCCATCACAAATCTTGCAGCCTCCATATTCGGCGAACAGCGCCGCCTGGAACCCATGTCTGCGGAGCGGAGAGCGCGATGGAACAGGGAGATCGACTGGCTCCTCTCTGTCGCCGACCACATCGTCGAATTCGCCCCCTCGCAACAAGTATCCGAGGATGGAACAAACATCGAGGTCAGCAACGAAATTGTGACGCCGCTAATTTCGGCCAGTTTCACCCTGCGATTGCACTTGTGACATGTACGCTGCATCTCTTCCTTATTGGATCTGCAATCAGGTGATGGGCACTCAGCAGCGCGGGGATCTACTTGTCAACATCCCCGCCTTGCGAAAACTCGACGCCATGCTCCTCGTTAGCATGATCTTTCTTTCGAGTTCATCCAATCAAATATACAGATGCAACGGCGTTATTTTTTTTTTCTCTGAATTCAACTTTGTTTCTTTCCCTTCCGTGGAACAGGAGTATCTTGACAGTTTCGGTGAGGCCCAGGAGTTCTGGTACGTGGCGAAAGACGCAGACGGGGGCGAGGACGACGACGGCACGTGCACGTAGGGCAAAAGTTGAATGAGGGTCCCCGCCGAGGGCCTGTCGGAGGCGTCCAGGAAGTGGCTTCAGCACCAGAAGGACCTCGTAGGGCAAGTGCTCAAGGCGGCCATGGCCATCAACGCCGATGTCCTCGGAGAGATGGAGATCCCCGAGGAGTTCATCGAGTCCCTGCCAAAGGTCCTTTTCCTTTCAACAAGAACGAGGCTGCTAAAAATTCACTAGATAATAATAAAAAAAACTAGTAGTCTCTTTCTTGAAAATTATGCTACTACTCATGCGTGTTGCAGAATGGAAGGTCCATTCTTGGAGACTCGATATACAAAATCATAACCGACGACATTTTCGACCCCAACGAGCTCCTGCAGTCCGTAGACCTGTCGACAGAGCACAAGATCGTGATCTCAAGGACCGGATCGAGGCCTCCGTCGTCATCTGGCACAGGAAGATCTGTCACAAGCTCTCGTGGGCCCATGCTGGCGTCAGCTTGGAGAAGCGGGAGGAGTTCGAAGAGCGGGCGCAGACTGCCCTGCTCATCCTCAAGCACAGGTTCCCCGGCATCCCTCAATCGTCGCTCGACATTAGCAAGATCCAGTACAATACGGTACCGAAATAAAGAGCCTCAGTTTCCCAGCTCCGATCCTTTCCAGATTTCTGTCCATGGAGTCATGAACTGAATCGATGTGCTGCTTTTTTTTTTTTTTTGTTTCGTTTCAGGATGTTGGGTATGCCCTCTTGGAGAGCTACTCCAGGACACTCGAGAGCCTAGCTTTTGCAGTTCTGTCTCGGATCGAAGACGTTCTCCACGGCGACGCCGTGGCTTGCGATCCCAACAAGCGGACCAAGTCTAGGAGACGGCCTAGTCTAGAGTCTCCTGTTCCTGACGACGCCACCGCTGAAGCGCATCACGGCAGCTGCGTGCATTGGCCAGATCAAGACGTTGAGGACGGCGAGAAGCATCCGCCGAATGGTAACGGTAGGAAGCTGAAGAAGATTCACAGGGTGGTGACGAAGTTCCTTCACACACAACAGATCGACATTGTTGCGAGTGGGTTGAAGAGCTTCACACACAGATAGCAGCGGTGCTGTACGTGAGTGAGGTTTGAGATGGCCGACCAGTTTTGCGTGCATGGACGGTGCCCGTACTATTCGGAAACGAACACGTAAATAGTTCAAGTTTTTTATATACAAAAATAGGACCACGGGATGTGGGGCTTGGCCGAGGGATGATAGCATGCGTTCCTGTCCAAATTTACTCTGAACACGTCTGCTACCAGAAATTGTTGCACGGCGAGCATATAACCCGTCAGTTCCGTCGTTGCCATTGCCACGCAACCTCACGCCGCCACTGGCCATGGCCGCTCGTGTTTGACTTTAGAGAGGGGTGCGCAAAGCTGCATTGCATAATGGTCGTTGCCACGCATCCTCACGCCATTAGCATGGCCGCTCGTGTTTGACATTTGAGAGTGCGCAAGGCTGCACTGCATAATGACAGCAAATGGCACTAAAATACTTGTCGTTCTCTCAGGATCAACTTTGTGTCACGACGAATCAAAAGTTACTCGAACCGGCAAATATAACCGTACAAATTCCAAATTGTGCAGGACTCAACGACGACGGTTTCATATACTACGTGGAACTGATCTTGCCCGACGACAAGTTATTCAAGATGAGTTCAAACTATGACGTCCACAACATTGCCGAGCTTTTAGAACAGATCAAACTCCTAGAGGGCTTTCAGGATCTCCTCAGCACCAGAGATTGTGAACTGTCCACCTTCCTCGATGTTTGCGACGGCGACCTTGAGGTCGTCAGCCAGAAGAGCAAACCTTTTTGAGCGTACGCCCAGTCCTTTCTCTGTAAGATCAAGCTCAAGATCAAGTGCCTTGGTGTATGCTCCAGAACCGTCAGCAAGGAACTTCACATGTTTGTTCTCAGGGTAAGTCTTTGCCCATGCCTTCATGACAAATGGGTCGTTAACTGCATATCACAAAGCAGCAAATCATGTCAGTCTGGCCTAGCTACTTTTGATCAAAGTCATAAGCACAACATGGCAAATTGATGGAATTCAGTCAGTGTAATAGGAAAGGGGTACAACAGATTTACAGTTACTAAATATGATCAATGCTACATGCTAGCCTCGTGGCAGCAATTATTCACAGATACACCATAATATGAAACATAGCAGATCATCACTTAGCATTTTGCTTTTTATTTAAGTTTCAAACATTCAGTGACGGAAAAAAAATTGCATGACAACACTGATAACATTACAGCAGAGGTACCATACAGCTAGGCAAAGAACATTAAGAAAATCACAGTATCTGAAAGAACAATATAAGTTTGAGCGCACTGCTTCATATTCAGCTCAGGATGTTTGCAATGAAAAACTTATCAAAACAACTGTCTTTGCAAATACAGATAGGCAAATATATGTTGGAAGCATACCGCTGATAAGCAGGATCTCGTCTACACCCTTGGCTTTGAGCTGCTCAGCCTGTGTAATGAAGCCTGGCACATGCTGGTTGCTATGAACATAGAAGAAATGCACAGAACAGAGAGCCTGAGTACTTCAGCTTTTCACAAAATAATATAAGGATTTCAGAGATACAAGAGCAATAGAACTCTTGGCTTCAGTTAGTGGAATTACCTTCAATGCAAATCTTTTTATAATTTAAGCAATTTGCAATTTTCCATTGAACTTCTCAAATTAAAGCAGCTAACCAATTTTACAATTAATAAGCACTAACACAGACTAGCCGTGATTCGTAAATAATCAAACAAAAGATAATACCTTTTGTTCGCACTAAACTGAAATCATGAGTTATAGTTAGACTAGATAAAATTCAGTAGTTACAAGAGGGAAGCTACCATGCATGAAAAATTCATGGGTTGTAGTTAGACTAGATAAAATTCAGTAGTTATAAGAGGAATGCTACCATGCATGAAAAATATACTGGCATGTAGTGATGTTATTCAATTTCCTTCTGTAAAGGGACAATTAATCAAGGAGGACCTGCCTACAGCCCTACACCATCACAATCCATTCACTGTGGGAGGGGGCCATAGTTGCACCGCAGTTGCTGATCCTTCTTAAGGACCAGTATACATGCAGGAGGTTCTCACGACACATTATCTTCCCAAAAAGTTGTGGGATGGGTGCTGCTTGAAGGCCCATATCTCAAGAAGGTAGTCCTTATTCAAGCTGCATGCACCGTTGGGTGAACTCAATATACCTGGTGAAGACCGTGGTGACCTTGCTGACCCAACGTTGACAGGCTCCGCTCCTTACTGCCATCAATGCACCTGACGCTGACTAGGAGGTGGAACCGGTTCTGCTACACTTCAAGGCCAGACTATTTCACGATCCTCTCAGCGCGCAAGCATGGTTGCTCTTCTCTGCAGGATACCGCCTGCAGCAGATGTGCTGTCGATCTGGCATGGCTAAGACCGGGGGTTTGTCTCTAAAACTTCTTGTAAAAAAAAAACTGCTGTCGATCTGTTGCTCAAAACTAAATCGCTAGTTTTGAATCCGAATTGGAACTAGTTCCAAAAGAACCCAGATAATCCCCCTCCGCCCCGACGAGACCTAGAAAGACCTCTCTCCCCAAAAACACAAACACAGGGCCAAAAAGCTCGGAGATCTCCGAGAAAGTGGGAGGAAGAGACGGGCACGGGAAAAGGGCGTAGGGACCTGCAGGTCGGCGTGAAGGCGCCGGGGACGCCGAAGACGATGACCTTCTTGCCGGCGGCGAGCGCGTGGACGGAGACCTGCTGCAGCTGGTCGTTCTCGTCGAACCACCCGAGCTGGCCGTCGGGGAGGGAGTCGCCGACAGCGATCGGAGCCATGGCCGTGCAGAAGGGATAGGGTGAGGGGCAGCGCGGCGAGGAGAGGAAGCGCAGGCGAGTGAATGGGGACTTGATTGCGGGTAGTGGTGGGTGGCCGATGGCCTCGCCTGGAGGTTGGATGGAGTATTTGTTGGAGGCGCCTGGTGGGTGGGGGCGCTGCGTAGCAGACCCCCGTGTGAACGCAATGATTTTGGCGGATATGCCGGTATGCCGCGAAGCGAGCAGGTCGGGGGCCGGCCGCCCGGGGAAATTGGGCTCATTTTTCTATGCTACTAGGAGCACTAGACGGTGGTTCATGATAGCCGCCGGCTGAATTTCCGAATAGAGATACTCCATGTTTTTAGTTTGCATCGCAGTTGGCTCACATACACAAAACACGCAGAATCCACGACTACTTCTCTGCTGACCTCCGATAGCACCGGTCCCACTACCTCTCCTTCTCCATCTCCGACAGACTTAGAAGGGATTCGGGGGAGACAGGCTGGCCATACAGTGGGGATAGCGGGAGGCGGCGGTTAGGGTTCCACCGACGTAGGAGGCGCCAAGGCCAGAATGGGGCAAGGGCGTTCATGGCCATGGTGGTGGCCGGAGGGGGGAGGGAAAGGAGGAGGTCGCCGCGGGCGGTAGGGTCTCGCCGGGGCTCCACGCCCGTGGAGCTACGACGAGACCTACCACGCCACGGCGGGTTGGTGGGCGATGGCGGCATGTTGGGCTCCAGGAAGAAGAAGAGGTGGGGTTAAGGATGAGAGCTCGAAGCTGTTAGATGATCAGATCAATGGTAAAAAATTTGAGTGTTTTTAGGCCTCAAAACACAAGAGTTCTTGCTAGACAGATTCTAAGAAAATGTCTCACTACGTTGGTGTAGAAACGGCTAGACGAGACCTCTCAATGAGACCATGAGTGCACGCACACGCCATGCCTCCGCGGTCAACGCATTCAAGGCATGCAGGTACTATGCGGAGCGGCCTACTGGGAACGGTCGTCACGGTCGCCGATCACGGCGGGCCGACCTACTCTTCTTGCTCAAGTTGAAATACCCCATGTGTCGGTGCAGAAAGTGACCAACACGTAAATATTTATAATTTTGTTGTACGTTGTGATCGAAGGTGGCCTAGTACTCAATGACACATGGTTTATACTGGTTCAGGCAACGTGCCCTACGTCCAGTTTGAGTCAGTCGGTGACTTTATTCCTGAGCCCAGGTGCTCGAAGTTTGCTGTGGGGTTACAAACGGAAGGGAGAAAGATGGGGTACAAGAGGTCCGGTCGGACTCTGGTCTGAAGGGCCGAGAGTGACAGGAGCTCTGCTATGTGCTAAGTGTTTGAGCGTGTGCTCGAGGTTTGAACCTAATGGTTCTGCTGTTGTGTGTTAGTGAACTGATAAATCCCATTATTGGGAAGGGGTGCATCCCCTTTTATAGATGAAGGGGACGACCTCACAAGGGAGAGAGAGAGAGAGAGTATGTATGCTACTAAGTCTTGTTGCCCACACCGGCGGGTACCAAATAATGGTAGGCGCCCACAATACTGTTTAATATCAGATGCACGTGGGAGGTTGCGTCGTCTTCTTCTGGTATGGCAGACGTCGGTGCCTACCATACTGTTGATGTCTAGAGGCATGTAGGGGGTTTTACCATGTTCGTCTGGTACGGTAAATGCCGGCGTCCACAACACTGTTGATGCCCAGAGGCATGTGGGGGGAGCCTTACCGTGTTTGTCTGGTATGGGAGTTGATGGCGCCCACAACACTGTAGGGAAAATATCGACGCCTACAACACTGCTTGGGTTCTGTCATGCCAGAAAGATCGCAGGGTACTGTCCTATAGATGTACATGGTACGGGCCTTAGTATTGCGGTTGACTTGAGTGCTCTGCCTTACTTTCTCTGTCCGTTTCCTGGTCCTTACCGAGCGGGCGTCCCGGTCGTTTGGTCCCAGTCGGCTCTGATTGTGCCAGTTGGAGAAGAGCTGTGAGCAGGGGTTCGGCGCATCCCCGGTCGGAGACGCGGGTCGGAGTCGGAAGCGGTATTTGGCCAGACCTTTCGGTCGGAGAGGCTGGCTAGAGTCAGATGCGAGCGCTGTTCCTCTTAGGCCAGGCCTTCCGGTCAGAGAGGCGGGCCGGAGTCGGAAGCGAGCATTTGTTCTGGCTTAGTGAGGCCTTCCGATCAGAGATTGGATTGCCCTTCTGGCCTGTCGTTTAGGTATTTGGTCCGGCTTAGGAGTTACGCGTCGTTCGCAATGTTGTCTGCTGGGCCGAACCTTCAATGGGAAGCCGGTACATGAGGGACCCCTGATTTATGAACCCGACATCGTGTGTACTGTGCTTGTACTCCATTTTCTTGAATGGTGGAGTTTGAGATTGATACACTCCCCTGCATGCTATTCCTTGAATCCTCGTGTCATATCTAGACCCCGGCTATCATGGGTGTTGGACGAAGCAAGGATTCATGGCAGCTATTCTAAGAGCATTTCAGATGTTCATTAGAACTCTCTCGATGAAGTGGCAACGGTGCCATCAATACACCTTTTTGAATTACTGAGATGTTTTTTCCCGATCACCAATAACATATGGACCTTACTTAATGGGGAAACTTATGTTTTCTCCCAATACAATTAGGAGATAAAAAAATCCTCTCCTACTTCGAATGTTCATTAACAGATACATCAGAGAAAACAAAATGATAATATGTTGGGGGAGTTATGGTTGTTTATGGTAAAATCTTTTGCTTCAATACTCACAACAACGATAGATTTTTTTAGAGAAAAAAAAGATCTACTAGAGTTGCTATATATTACCTAGTGAACAGAAAGCGTCTCTCCTACTGCTAGTACATCGGGGGAAACAAAATGATAATGCGAAAAAGGACCAGAAAAATAAAATCGTGGCAGGCTAAGCCCAACAGATTTCGAGTCTGTCTCCTTAACCACTCGGACATATCGACTAGTTGTGCGGAGACGAAGGATGATCACTTCTATACTAATATACATGAGGCATATATATTTTTGTCTCGATTACATACACGGACCATATTGTTGTAAAACTCTATCCTAGAAGAAAACAAGGCGGAGAAATCATAATTCTAGTCCGTTTGTATATGGGTTCTTACCTAACTCTTAGACCTTAGCAGGACTATATATATATGTGGGAGCTTTTTTTTTAATCACCAATATTCAAAGAATAAAGAATAGTATCCCTATCACTTGTGTCTATGTGTTCTACTTTTATCTACTATTTTGATTATGAGAGACGGAGAGGAGAAGGTCCTAACCGCTGGCAACATGTTTTATAACACGTTATCAGTGCTACAAGCTCTTCGTCGACATCGCCGTTGAAGCCGTCGCTGATCTTTGATGCCGGTGCTTGTATCGTCAATATCCCGCCGTGACTACTTCGACGACGTCGACGTCCCGACGTTGTTAGCGAAACGGATCTGCTACCTCTATCTACTACTAATCTATACTGCATCGACATGCCCAGGCACCGTCGTTATCAAGCAGGCAGATCTACGACAATGCTAAAACACCCTACGTGGTATGTATCTACTAACCACTGTCCTACGCGGTATGAATTGAGCCAACGTGTCAACCATTGAGCCGATCTAGTTTTCACCTAGAATCTGTACATGCAGTACATGTTTTTTTACAAGTAGTGCAAGCACACGAACTTGCATTGTAGTGCACGGCAGCTAATACCGTACACGCAAACAATCAGTTTTCTTCATCAACGACCAGCATGTCGCCACCTGCCTAGAAGTGCCCCGGCCTCGTCAACTCGCAGTTGACCTCCTACGGCAGAGAACCATATCTGGGCAAACAATACATAATTAAAACCGATCTACTAGCTAGAAGCTAATAGATCAAAATACTCGTTGATGTATATGGTACATATTTTTTATTTATCCATATATATTTATTGGTTACGCTGGCAGAAGGATGCAATACAGGTAGTACATTACGACTGTCAGCCACCAGCCACCGCCTAGTAGCAGGCAACGCCAATCTGAATTATTGGCCTCTTGTAGTCTGGAAGACACGAAATATGGAACAAGCATGTGAACGAAAAAAAAAATGAATTACACATTACACATCGATGGGTTAACAATGAAGATCAATCTGGTCATTACATACATGTACATTGATAAGCAAGCAAGCAATTTTAATGAGTTCTGTGTGTGCCGTCTTGAAGCACGGTAGATGGCCAGATGCTATCATCCTCGCAAGGAAGTTCCTGCATGTAGCTTGCCAGTTGCCACCGTGGACGCTGCCCCTGCATGATGGCCAACACGCTAATAGTGCACAGTGGTGCCTAGTCCGTTTTCCCGCCGTAGTATTTCGCTGATATAGGAGTTCCAGCATGAGCTCATTGGACGTCGCTCCGCCCGCATGCGGCTGTCGTCAGATTTTGGTTCTCGGCGCTACGGTTTTCATCATTGAGCGGCACGACCCATATGCATGGGTTTTCGCACCATCGCCATGCTAGGCTTGCAGCCATGGCGCCGACATTGAAGGTTGACCATCCCGAAGGCTACCGATCTATGTGCTGCAATCCTGTACATGAAGGGGATTAGGCTGAAATAATACGGAATTTTGGATATTGTTTGCATATGGTGCCGTGGAAAACTCCTATTTTTTCCTAGCAGAAAATTATGTGTAGGCAATTTAATAGTAAAAGCCTTCTATTTATTTTGCAGTATTTGATTTATGTTCATGTATCTATATCATGTGTTGATATTTTTATGCACTTTTGAATGCATTTATTTATCACACATTATGAATTATATACCATATAATTGCAAGAGTAAAATTTTGAATGATTACACTAGAAACATGTTATAAGGTATATGAGCTCTCTGAATCTTGTAGACCTGCGACTTATTACCATTGAGAAGCTCATATTTGTTTTCCCTAGCATAATAAATTTTTGGGATGAATGAATGCTTGGTATTAATTCTGAAAATTAGCATGTATCATAATTGGATCCTAAAAATGCTAGGATGCTTCTAAGAATGTTTTGAATAACCGTCCACTACTTTTTTGCACCTTCCTACTTGTTTACATGTAGTAAATTTATATGCACATGGTCCAATTTATGTTAATAAGCATGCCTTAAAGGAAGTAGAAATATCCTGGAATTACTCTGAATAGTATAATTATTTGTTATGGTCATTATTAAATCCATGTAGAATATTTTGCTACCAATGAAGTGTAGTGAATTCAGGATATATATATTTCTTGATTACTCTCTAGAATGAGTATATGGCCGAGAGAAATAACAAATGCATTGTGGGACTCACTGCATGAAAAAAAAATCCCAAATTATGATTATAGAATATCATATTGCATGGAAAGCCGAATTTTCAAGCTTCTATGCCTATAGATTGAGGTATAATGTTGCTCTATAAACAATAGCTTGAAGCTTTGTATTGAATGTCTAGATCGAAGACAAGATGGTAAATAAGATTTTATCAATGTATATGCTCGAAGAAATGTCTCTTGTGTATTGAATATCAAAGAGAAATGTAATACATGAAGTATTTGAATTTACCATAAAAATTTACTCAAGTCAAAATTGAGTTGAAAGTTTTAGACAACTTTATAAACCAGGATATTGTCAATTTCAATAACTTTGAATATGTGGCCTGCATATGTTACACTCCTTGAAGGCTTGTGACTATATATTCACAACTATTGAGAATAAAGTATGAAGCTAACGTCTGTCATGTATAGAAGTTAAGACATGCGAGAATGGATATTATTTAGAAAATTTAAATATTTTCTTGAAGAAGAACTTTAAGTATGTGCTTACAGACTTGTTTTGTCTTTGAAATTACAATCCTGAAGCATTGGTACTGGTGGTGGTGGTGCTTTAAGTTTTAATTCCCGTTGAATTAAGTGGATTATGTAAACTTATAGAAGAGTTAATGTTTACTTTATTAGCTTGAAGCCTAATATGAAGCATTAAATATTCTTAGTTGCAATTCTTACATGCAGTAATGTGTGTTAATCTTGCATGAAATGAATTATAGATTTATATATTTCACATATAAATAATTGTCTATTTTGCCTATCTATCATTTTTTTGCAATGACTTATCCACAAAGAAGCCTCAATTAACTATGAAGGTTATAGTTCTTTGTGCACTACTACCATGTAGGTAGAAAAGAAACTTAATTTTCTAGAAGCACATGAATAATTGGACTATACTGGCATATTAACTAATCTTAGAAGGATTAATTTAGTCGAGAAATTGTATAATCTTAAAACTAAGTATTTAATACTTTAGCCCGAAAACTAGAAGTTTATGTCCTACCTTGAATATGTTGTTGTACACTGAATAGTACACTTGATATGTGATTTTCATGCCAGTACCAATGAATACTAGAAGTATGATTGGATTCTATAGAACATTACAAATGATTATTCATAGTTGATGCAAGAAGCATATTAATACTTGAAGTAACTATGGCATGAGAGAGAGAAAATTTTGGGTAAAGGTATAAGAAAATATGAGTAATACATATTTAATAGACATAGCCTTTCTAAATCTATCTTTAAGTGCATGTACAGGACTTGAAGTCCTAGTCGCGTCCCTTCCGGCCGAGTTAACTTTCTCTGCATTACACTAATTGCAAGCAAGCTTGTAGTTTTGCATTTTGTTGTTATCTATTACATTAGATTGAATACCAACATTCCACATAACACTTGAATGTGTATCACTATGTTGTGCTCTCGTCGAGCTACAACTATCTCTACTGCTACATGAATATTAGCATAGAAGCTATATTTATAGCTAGTAGTTACCTTGCACTTCCCCCATAATTAGATTGGCTAGCTAGTACGCTATATCTATCGTTCCTATTGAACTAAGAAATATCTTGCTTTCAATGGATCGCATGATAAGCAATAAATTGGTCTAGGGCTAAGTAGCCTAAGATCAGGGAGAGTTGCTTAAATTAAAATTGGCTAAACGGAGAAGTGACTCAATTGAATGGGATGGATTATAGTGGAAATTGAGTTAATAGATAAAACACTTAAGGATGATTTGAGATTTATGAAGAAAAGACATTTGGTTAGAAAATTATAGAAGAAATTTCATATAATTTTGAATGTTGCGTATTTATACATTTGAAGTATATGATCCATTTTTTTAATTATGTATGAGTAATTGGATTAATTTTTTTGACCAAACAATGAAGAAGCTAGACAATGAAATAGTAGCGATATGTGCAAATCAGTGGGAGAACATCCCTAAGTTTGTAGGAACGCTAAACATTTTTAAATGCACTTTATGTATTCTAGCTCGCTGCATTTAATTAATACTAACCCCCGTGTTAAAATATGTGCGTGAATATTTCCCATAAAATTTCATCATAGCATATATGAATGGGCCTCCGCTTGTAGTTAGAGATGCATGAATTTGATTATTTTAAGCCCATGATAAGGGATATCTTTTGAAGTATGCTATTAAAGATCTAATATTGGCATTAGGGGGGAGAGAAAGCCTATTTTGAATACCAAATATTACTTTCACAGAAGAAAAATGATCTAAAGAAAATATTTCTCGAAACTAGAAGCATGAATAATATCACACACTAAATCAAACAATAGTTTGACTAATGCTCTTGTGAAGCCTGAAGCGGAGCATATGCCAGATATTTTTGAAAAATAAGAGGAGTAGCTTGAAGTTATAAACCAAAAGTTATATTTACTAGTAGTAAACTAAATATTATATACTATCAAGCTAAAATCTATGGGACACCTG
The DNA here is from genome assembly GCF_019320115.1 of Miscanthus floridulus. NCBI lineage: Eukaryota > Viridiplantae > Streptophyta > Magnoliopsida > Poales > Poaceae > Miscanthus > Miscanthus floridulus. The sequence goes on from NC_089585.1 coordinate 95,608,853, forward strand.
TGGATTCTAGTTTAATGTATACTTGTCAAATAAAATAAGAACAAACTCCTCCATTCTCACGAAGAGAACACCCCATGAAGAAGGTTAAGCACCTCATGAAGAGGATCATCGTGAAGATGAAATCCAACACACTAGGCACGCACATTATTAGTGTTGGGTATGCAGAACAACAAATCATCTCTTGTTTGGGAAATGATAAAGCGATAGAATAATCTCACATTGTGAGAATATTGGGAGAAAATAATAGTTGTCGACAACGCTACCTCTATAATTACAAATGTTTCTCTTATGAGAACCCGGATCCAGAAACAAAGTCCATGGTAAAGTCGCTTGTAGCGATATATCGGGTCAATGAAGAAAGCAATTGAGGTTGAATCTCTAACTAGGAAGAAATAAATGTTCTGTTATATCTTTGGCAAATGAAATGAATGAATATGAAATATGCAGTTAGTAAGTGGATTATGAAAATCCATATAGTTTCTGAAGAATAGAAATCGCAAATATGGAAATTAAATCTCATACTAAATATTAAGAAGTCTGAGGTAGAATATATTCCTGAATGAATATTGAAGTCTCAAGAAGAACATGTCCTAGAAGGAAAAGAGTCATTGAACGACTTTGTAGTGAATAACACTATTTCATTATGTATATCACATAATAATATCTGATGTAGTAGAGAATATATATCTCATAGAAGTGAATTGTTATTCACAGAAAATGAGAACATCCTTGAAAATAGTTAATCCATGAAGGATTTACCAGTTGATTTTTGAATAAATACCATTAATCCTTGAAGTGAATATAGACCCGAGAGAAAGAAAATGAGGAACACTAAACACCATTAAGGTGTCATACAAACACTTAGAAAGTGTATATTTTGTAAAGCTACCAACAAAGTGTTGATATCCGCAAAATACCATATATGGTATAAGAACAATGGTGACTTTGATAATTGAATTATCCCCTAAATGCCAAATGCAAGACTGAATTTATTATTTAGTGGTACAATCAAAGTCCTGAAGATTTGTAGAACATATAATTTGAAAATCCACTAAGAAAGAATTATAAATACTCAAACTTTAGTATAAGTTTGATACACTTTCTAGAAGATATAAAATATTGTAACTTATTTAACCCCATAATCCTCTGAAATAATTTATTATTTTGAAGGATAAATTTTATTTATTTTGCATAACTAATAAGTGGTCATTTATGCATGAAGCATATTGTTCTTGTTTACTCTATTATAGTTCATAGAAGAATTATGAGCTAACTTTTTAAAAGACCCACGGCGGCAAAGTGACCTACGCGGCGCACTAGCAGTAGCCTATGCTTCCCCAATATCTACTTTTAAACATCTAAATCAAACACTTGCAACATGTCTCAAACAAATGAAACACTTAAAAAATACGCGTAAAACATGCTTATATAGCCATAGCAACATGTACAACACCAGATCTACTTTTGAAATATGCAGATGCAACACTTGCAATATATAAAAGAAGACAGATGAAACACTTGCAAAAAAAATACCTGAAAAACACTTGAAACCATAGCAAAACATACGCAACATCCAAATAAAATAATTGCAACATATGTGTGAAACATATGCAACATCTAGATAAACACATTTGCAACATATGTTTGAAAACAAATGAAACATTTGGAACATACGCTTGCAACATACGTGTGCAAACCATTGCAACAAATGCAACATCCCGATCTACTTTTGCAACATACGTATGAAACACTTGCAACATATCTCTAAAACATCTGAAACATTTGAAATGTACGCTTGCAACATGCGCTTTCAGCGTGACATCTCTTTGCTATTTGAGAGAAATGGAGATTCGTCGGTGTGTGAAGTTCATCGGTCTAGAGCTCGCCGCTAGCGCGGAGCGACCGGCCAGGGGTGCGCGATAGCTATCGAGCGCGGTAGCGGGAGCAGAGCTGCCCTCCGTTTCTTCGAGCCTGGCGATGGAGCTTTGCATTGTCGGCGGACCGGCTAAGGGACACCGCAGCCTTGGAGCGGACTGGGCATGGTGTAGCTGTGGACTGCCCAAGTGGCACGATGGGGCGGCAGCCGGAGCGAAGCTGCCCTCCGTTTCTTTGAGCCCGACGATGGAGCTTCGCATCGTCGGCGGACCAGCCAGGGGACATTGCAGTCTTGGCACGGACTGGGCAGGGGGTAGCTGCGGACAAGCCAGTTGAGCACGATGGGGCGGTGGCCGGCCACGGGGCACCGTGGATTACGGACTCCGGGGGCCCTGGCGAGGCCGGCGGCCAGCAGAGGAACCCATGGTTGCGGCATTGCGGAGCGCGGTCGCGGTGGAGCACGATTTTGCGACGCTATGGTGGAGAGCCGGCGCCTTCTGAAGAATGGAGCAGGAGGATAAAGTTTGAGGCGAGTGGACAAGGGAATACGCCGGTTGGGCTGATGCCGCGGCCTGTGAACGCAACGTCCGGACGATCGGACATCTGACCAGAGCATTACCGTTAAGTTTTGAGTCAATGAATCAAACTCCTGGCTTTGATGAACTTTTCATCTCCGTCCAATGGATGTTTATCATGCATTGGTCGTTCTGTATTTTTTTGCAACTAAGATGCCGATCTTTGAAGAAACATTGAAGTTGGCAACGATGCTGCGAGGCCTGACTCTAACCTGACGGACCCTCAGTGAAGTGAAATTTTATGACGTACTTGCTTTCACTTTCATTTGCCTAAGTGCATATTGTGTTTCGCGTTAATCGGAATTCATAGTCAACCAACATGACAAATGTCAAAAGATAGATTGGTATAGTAAGTAAGCTACAATTCTTGAACATTATTAGTATTATTGCGTATTGACATTCTACTAGCAGTACTTCATACGCTAGCCCGCGAAATAAATCGTGTTCAAAGAACAAAAAAAAATTAAGGAAAGAAAACTAACTACAGTATAGTATATCTGGTCGGGTCCTGCCTACTCTCCACATCACGATTCACGAATTCCGATGGATGGATGGATGGATTCAACTGCCGGGCGTGGGAGCCAGGAGCCTGGGACTGGGACTGGGAGGTGGCACATGCGCAGGGGCACGGCAGTAACAGCATGCACCGGGGTTCCTCTTGCTTCTCGACGACGAGTAGGTGCAGGAGGCTACCGTAGCACACGTCCGCGCCGAAGAGGTGGAACCGGCGCTGTACGAAGGCCCAGATCTCGACGTTGTCCCTCTCCTTGAACCCGCACTGCCGGATGAAGTGGAGGTACCCTTCCCCCTTGACGATCGTGCCGAGGCTGCTCTCCCACCGCGACATCTGCACCTCCTTGGCGCCGGTGTCGAGGCCCACCAGCTTCACGCGCAGCCCGCCGTGCACCTTCCCCTTCTTCTCGGGTTTCTTCATCTTCTTCCCCTCAGCGGCGCCATTCTGCTGCGGCTCTGACGGTCCAGGCTGCTGCTGCTGCTGCTCCTGCTCCTGCTCCTGCCTCGGCTGCTTCTTCTTCGGCACCGGGGATGGGTCCTCGAGGAGGTTGGCGGCGTCGAGCTCCTGGGGGCTCAGGATCGGGCGAAGGCGGCGGTCCACACCTTCGCGCGGGATGCGGAACCGGTTCTGGTGCGCGTCCAGGTCGGTGCTCGTCACGCAGTTGTCGCCGATGAAGTGCACGGGCAGGTCGGCGCGGAGCCCCAGCGCCACGAGGAAATGCCTGCGCAGGTACGGCGGCTCTTCTCTGCCAGCACCCGCAGCGGGCGGCGGCGGCCGTAGCTGCAGGGGCGGGGCGCTACTGATGGGTGCGACGTCAAGGACGGTCATCCCCGCGTACGGAACCATCGCACCTGACGCCGCCGCCGACGATGACGATGACGACTTGGCCATCCTCACGGACACGGATATATAGCATAAGGTTGCCTGCTTTGACCCGCCGCCGCCTGATAGCATAAGGTTGCCTGCTTTGACTTCTCGTATGTGGCCCTGTCCGCCTTAGCTCATTTGGGCGTCTTCTTCAGCGCGCACGAGCCAGGCGCCCTGAGGAGGCTTCGATGTCCTCCGGCTTGGACCCGTACCCGCTCGTGAGCAGCTTCAGGAAGCGACCTTTGTGGGTGGCGATGAAGGCAAACCTAGTAGTGAGGTGGCCACTGATGGCTCCAAAAACCCAACTGCCAGTCGAGCCCGCGGCAAGCGCGCCGGACGACATGGTGAGGTGGTTGCCCATGGTAGGTGAGCGTAGCGCGAGAGGACGGTGGGGAGGTTTAGGGGTGAGGGGATAGCTTGTCATGGACCCATAGACAAGGAATGGTTTAACCTGAGTATATTTTAGACTGAGTTTATGCAACATACTATGAATTATAATCCAAGCTATCACGTCTGTTATGCAGGAAAAATGCTTCGTATGTGCTTTGTGATGTGTTAATGCTTGCTTCATGGCATGTGAACAATTTGTTTTTTGCACTCCACGTAATATTTTTATGGGCCCTTATGAATCTTGTCACAATGTACTTATGGTCCTCAGTCCACTTGAGAACAAGCATAGCTTCACACCTACACTTAGGCCTTGTTTGGAACTTTGGATGTAGTCGGATTCACATCAATCTACATGTATTGGGTGGATTGGAGTAGAACTTGAACTAAATTACACCCTAATCCACCTCGACACATGTGGATTGAGATGAATCCAATGACATCCAAATAAGGACCTTAGTGATTCTTTTCTCATACCTCTTCTGCTTGCTACTGGATTGCATTTTCTCTTACCACGAAACCTTCTTTTGCACAAAAGAAGCGCTTGCACAAGACCGCACCATCAACATCTTTGTGCTGCCCAACACAGACTAAAAAAAACACATGATGAGCATATCATTTATAGAACTCCTTCACTTACTCAACATCTGCAAAAGTCGACATCATCCCAATGTTCGGTTTCAAGGTGTCATCACAAACACAATATGGAGTATAAGATGGACCCCACAAAATACACAATAGATGTAAAATAACACATCTATTATGAAAAGATACCTAATAAGTAATAGTTGTATACTACACATAACGGGATGCTAATGGACTTTTGTGGTGTGGTGCATTCATGAGCTAGAATAATGGCGCAACTGACTCCACGTCAGAGTGTACATCACTAAAATCCAATCGACTAACCATGCTAACTTCACCCTCAAAGATCATAGTAGCTACAAGACGACAGAATCAAAGGGGGGAAATTACAAAATAAATAAAGTGGACACAAAAGAAACAAATGGTTGATTATGCTGACAGAACTAAGAATATTGCATTGTGGTAACTTTTTTGCTGAAATAAAAGTAACAGATAGCTCAAAAGTGGTAAACCAATCCAATCATGGAATATATATATATATATATATATATATATATATATATATATATATATATATATATATATATATATATATATATATATATATATATATATATATATATAAAATTGGTGCCACAAATAGAGGACATCAACTTAAATGGACATAGAAGGATTCTATTGTCTAGACAACAGCTAACCCCATTTATTTTCTATAAGCTACAATATATGGGCCCCTAAATGATCTCAAATAAAAAGTTCATTTATTATAAAGTTTTAGATATCGTTGAGCTCTACAATTTTGATATAAATTTTGTCTTTCATCCTGTCGGGGTTATGATACCCCGGGTATCTCAAGGCACCGATAAGTCAGCCACTCGGGCAGCCCACGATACCAAAAGCTAAGTTTAAGCCCAAATGACCGAGGCCCAGCTAAGCTAAGCGGACAGAGCCAATCACTGAGGCCGGGGTCGGTCATGACCCCTCCATTCTACCTTAGTCGCGCGCTATGCAGCGGCTCACAACCTCTCGTCATCCCGACCCCCGGGAGGAACGGGGAGAGTTCAGGTCCCGCCGAACACGTCTGCCCTGACAGAAGCAGGCACGCCGCATTGACCCTGCAAGGACCGAGGGGACAGCGTCACCTCGGTCCGGTTAGACGCCACCCCTGCGCCACGCAACAGAGACAAGACAACACTGCCAAGCGGTGATGGCTGGTACGGAGGGCCACCATCCAAACATGACTCGACAAGACGTGTGTATGATTCCACCCACTACGAAATGGGATCCACGACAATGGCCTTGACTTAGAGGCCATTCAAACCGACGCGGGCCACAACCCCGAAGCTCGGGATCGTGGCCACCAATTCCGCAAGCAGCAGAATGGCCGACGACCCAAGGCGGCTACCTACTCTCGTATGACGCCTCGAGACGATCAAGAGGCGATGACGAAGACCACAACAAGACCACATCGCGTAGGACGGCTAGCGAAACACCACAGTGCCCACAGTGCCGCCATGACAGGCATTATGGCACCACGTCATGCCATGTCACGACGTGAGCATATGACCATGATGTGAGCAAAAAATAAACTAATTTTTATTGAACAAAAATGCTATCGCACATATATGTGACGCGTAAATAAAGTTTGAAGTACAAACTTTATAGATGACAGTGAACTAGTTTCTGTTTAAAAATGATATTACTAGCTAGTATTTCTATTAGCCTAGAAATTACAAATTGAAATCAAGTTCAGCTCAAAAACTTAGAAAATTTCCAAGTTTATCAATAGCTAGACATTGCTGTCTCATATGCCATCTTGAGCATGGTGAAGATGGTTGGCTCCTAAAGCAACCATTTAGTTGTTTTGGGCGCTTTAAAATTCATGCACGACTCAGTCTTGGGCTGGTTGGCCGCGTGGGCGCGGTCACCACGCTCGGGCGCTCGGCGTCGCCGCATTGGTCGCGCATGGGGGCGCTGCCGTGCGCGGCCGACCGTGGCTACCTCTGGCCTGGTTGTGGCCCGATTGCCTCTGGCCCCGCTGCGTAGAGCTGCTGCCACCTGCCCTGCGCCACGACGAAGTCACTGCCGGCGGTATCACCTTGTCGTTGCATCCGTGAAGTGCTGCCTCGCCGCACTGCCGACCCGCCTCATGCCGTGACACTGCCGCTGCTGTCGCATCATTGTCGCGTTCGCGCCTGTCCGCTGTACCCTCTGCGCATCTACCGACCCAGTTCAATGTCGCCACTATCGCGAGCATGTGGCCGAGCTCACCGTCGCCTTGTCATTTAAGACACTACGAGCGGGCCACGCCGGTCAAAAATGTGCGCGCCTGTCTGCTAGCGTCTACACGTGGGCCTCCACGATCTCGCTGACCGCATCCTGCCAAGGCGAGGATGAGCCGAGCCACCTGCCGTGCCCCGTCTCTCTCTTTCTCTTTCTCTCTCTGTCGTCGCCACGAGCCACGCCATCCAATTTACCCAGCGAATGATCACCTCCAATCAATTCATCGTATCCACGGCTTCACCATCATGTCCTCTCGCTGCCCAACCCTACCTAGCCTTGAACCGTGCACGACCAAGGTCCAATTTTGGAGTTTCCTCGTTGTCGTGCCGATAAGGCCACGTCCGACTGTGGATGTGGGCAGCCCTCCTACCATCCCTCTCGAGCGAATTCACCTGCACAACTAGCTTCACCTTGCCTCCCTCTCCACCCTGCGTGCCTTAGCCGAACCGCTACCACCTCCCCATCGTCACTGACGCGACCGTGCCACCATGGTGCGCCGCCGCATAGATCGGCCGCACGTGGCAGCCCCCCTTCTTCATCCTCCACCCCAACTATCACCTCGGCTAGGTCCACGGTAGTCTAAGGTGCTCTAGATCACTGGGGAAGCTGCGCCATCGTCACGGATGGTCGTGCGTCGCTGTAGCTCGCTGCATCGCGTCCCGCCACCCCTCGCCACCGCTTAGCATAGTCGCTTGGGTCAGAGATGGTGATCGACCCATTAGGTGGGCCCGCATAGGTCTTAGGTGGCAAGGGTAGGCGCTCAGTGTCACCGCTCGTCGCGCCGCCATGCACTGAGTTGCCGAGGGTGTGCGTGGGTGAATTAGGGAAAAGTCAAGGGGTTAAGTGAGAAGGTTTGAGAGAGGGGGAAATAGTGTCAGTACTCAATTCTAATTCGGGAGAAGTGCGAGGTCTATTTTACAAAAATGTCAGTGCGCGCGAGATTTCCCCACAGCGGGTCATCTCCGCGTGGGCCGGTGTCACGTGGGCCACCCGGGAGAATTCATTTTTCTTTTTCATAAGGAATTAGAAATAGTTTTCTAGTTTAATTTTTGAGCTAATCTTTGGTAAATCATATAAAATAATGTAGGTTAAAAATTGTGAAATAAATTTTGTTAGATTCCTAAAATTGTGCTCTATCTGTTAGTATATTTAGTTCATATATATACATGTTGATACTAGGAGCTATTAAATCATTTGAGAGTGCTTCATATTATTAGGATAAATATTGTAGAATTTTTTTGTGGTAAATTAGTGATAGCTTTAGTCCTAAATTTTTTATTGTAGCTTTATTGTATTATTATATGCTCACTGTAATTTTTGTAGCTTTAGAATAGACTAAGCATTAGGGTAGTTAAATGCTCTTTGTTTCAATATACATTAAATTATTAGTAGAAATAAATATATATTCTTCATTTGTAAAGCTAGGTGTTTGTTAGTTGAACCCAACACTTTGCTTGGTAAAAATGATAGTTAGCTTAGTACCTTAGTCATTAGAGCTAGCTTAGTAGCTTAGTATACGTGTTCTTATTTTAAGAGTTGTTGTTGCATAAATGCTAAGTGTTGCATTATTATCGCATGCATGTAGAGAACGAGTTGGCAGAGATCGTGACCACCGGCGATTATGAGTTCGAGGAGATCATCGAGGAGTATGAGGAGGAGATTCTCGTGCAGGAGGAGGTCCTGGAGCCGCCACTGACTGACTCAGCTGACACCGCGCCTGCCCAAGGCAAGCCCCGGTGCATAACCCTTATTTTTAATAATCACTGAATATATATATATATATATATATATATATATATATATATATATATATATATATATATATATATATATATATATATATATATATATATATATATGATGTGCATTTACGTTACATGATTTTTTTGGAAACCACATGCATAGATACACCTGTCTTAAGAGTCTTACTAGTGCAGGTTCGAGTAGATGCTATGCTTAGGTCATCGGTAGCGTGAGTAACCTGTCATTGCTCACAATAGGGGATTATTATTACTCTCATAATAAAATAATGAAAGAAAAAATGGAGATAGGGCAGGGATATGGTATGGGTATTGGTGGGTGTAACAGGTTGTGTCCCGCGGCCAATGGGGCTTAGCTTAGTTACACTGTTTTCCCAGTCCGTGTCGATTAAGGACCGTCCATTGCTGTGGATCGTCGTCTGGTCAAAGACTTATTATCCTGAGCACATACTTGCTTATGAGGGCGGGAAGGCTCGTTACGCTCTTGTTGTGGGTTCCAGCTCTTTCTGGACTAATTGATTGGAGACGAGGACAGGTGAAGGTCTAAGCACCATACTGAGACCGGGTCTCAAGTGTGGTAGCTTGGAGTCTAAGTTTGGACGGGGACCTAGACCCCGTGACGGGAGTGGAATGGGTTGGTCTTGTTTTTGCTTGGGGTACAAATGGGGCATGTGTTTCATGGTACCCAGTTGGGATACATTGGTTCGTGAATCGCCATTTCTGTGAGACAGTACGACTTAGCTATGGTCTAGCACCATAGTAAGAACTGGAAGATAAAAGATGGTGACATGGTTCTGATTGCTTAACCCTTGCTTGAAAGTAGAACTTGTGCTTACCTAGAATGGTTAGCTAATGAAGTAATCATTACTGCTAATAAAACTTGACTGTAAGGACGAACTATTAGTAATGCTTTTTGCAAGCAAAAAGAAAATAGCAAAACCATATTGCCTATCATACTCCTTGTAGTCGAGATACTATTCCCACTAGTTGGGTAAGTCTTGCGAGTACATTATGTACTCAGGGTTTATTTTACCCCTGTTGTAGGTGCAGCTTGAGGAGTAGCTCTTGTTTGGAGGATTCTTCTGGTGGGCATAGATAGATCCTTGTATCACTTTCGTTAGATGTTTATTTCTATTCCACTGTTTAATTATCGCTCTCTAAACTTTGGTATTATAATAAATGATTTCTAAGAACTCTTGTTGTATGAAATAGACTAAGTATTGTAAGCTCGTACTCATTATTGGATCCTAACGGTAAAACATGGATTGTTTCGAGTTCTCCCTTGGGGTGTGCTTGATGTAACTGTTTGATGTAGCTCAGTTTCGAGGTGCTTAGTGTCTAGTGGAAGACGAGCGCCTCCGAAAGCGTGTTATTTCAGGTGGTTCTGCCACAATCTACGGCTAAAAGACTCATAAGAGACACCCCCACAAGGAAGATGTTATGACTCACACAGACCACGCCCGGTTGTACATGACATGAGATGCTACAAGCCTAGGCAGCAATCCTTGGCTAACAAGGGCGTCCTGGGCCGTGCTACCACCCAGAAAAGCGGTCGCGACATGGTAACTACTACTTATCCTCGAAATAAGCTAGAGGGAAGGTCATGGAAAAAGTGCTCAAAGCCAACTACCCACAACTCAAAGAGATGAGTTGGCGACTCGCTCTAGATCATAGCCCTAAACTAGCGAGCCCGACCCCAACGTCCAAGCTCGGGGGCTCAAAATAACCTCAGAGTGAGCACTCACGGAAAAGAGGCTTCTCTTTTTCAATCTCAGAAACAAGTGCGGCTAAGCCACATATACAAACATCAAATCTACAACCACCACATGGTGGCATCCCTAGTACGCCCTAGAGATCTTCGCTATTGCCACGAAAGGATAAGGTGGAAAAGAACACCACAACAGCCTTCCCGAAGCAACATGACTCCCGAGGCACAAGAGCAGAAGGAGAAGCACGCAGGTCACGCCAGCTCAAGGATGCCCGAACGGGCACCCATGGGCGTTCACAAGCACCATCAGAGCATGGGCAAGGGACCTTGGGGTCAAGGAAAACCCATCTCGTCCAAGATGGGGTTACCTGATTGCCATAGAGCACGCGTACCACGGGCACATCCTCCCCTGCTCGCAAATCGCCTTCTAGCACTAGTCGTTAGGAGAGGTAGCACCGGCCTCCGGCTATCGCAAGTGACCCCCTAGAGGGACGCATGCTTGGAACCTCGTGGTTCTCTTGAAACTCCTCACTCTTCTTCTGTCTCTAGCATAGCCTTTTGAAATGGCTAGGAGCAAGTTCGTAAAAGTGACTATGAGTGGTTCAAATGGAAGGAAGGCCCAAATTTATAGGCCCAAGGTTGGATTGAGCAGCCTAAAGTCACCGTGCCATGTGGTGCACCTCAGGAGGCCACAACCAAAGTCAGATACCTACGTAAGGTCAGGAAAATCGAGACCTTCCCAAAGGCAGGGCCGATACAGCGTTGATAAGACCACTTGGCCCTGCCTGAGTTATGAACCCCGATACGTAGCACACTAGCACGGCAGGGCTTAGCAGTTAGATACCGCATCGTTAGGGCGCCCTAACAAAGTAGGACAAAATAACCACCTACCGCATTGAATGCACTAGCCTACAAGGGGTCGAGCGATGAAGCTCGGACAAGCCACGATTGCGAACCCACGCTCGGCACATGCATATCAGCTCTTTCGCGATTACTTCATGATCACAAAAATGCTTGAGGGCTACTATCGGGGTTATGATACCCTAGGTATCTCAAGGCACTGATAAGTCAGCCGCTCGGGCAGCCCATGATACCAAAAGCTAAGTTTGAGCCCAAACGACCGAGGCCCAGCTAAGCTAAGCGGACCGGGCCAATCACTGAGGTCAGGGTCAGTCATGACCCCTCCATTCTACCTTAGCCACATAGTATGCAATGGCTCATGACCTCTCACCATCTCGACCCCCGAGAGGAACGGGGAGAGATCAAGTCCTGCCAAACACGCCTGCTCTGATAGAAGCAGGCATGCTGCACTGACCCTGCAAGGACAGAGGGGACAACGGTCACCTCGGTCTGGTCAAACACCACCCCTGCGCCACGCAGCAGAGATAAGACAACAGTGCCAAGCGGTGACGGTAGGTACCGAGGGCCACCATTCAAACATGACCCGACAAGACATGTGTACAATCCCACCAACTATGGGATGGGATCCACAATGATGGCCTTGACTTAGAGGCCATTAAAACCGATGTGAACCATGACTCCAGAGCTTGAGATCATGGCCACCAATTCCATAAGAAGCAGAATGGCCGGTGACCCAGGGGTGGCTACCTACTCTCGTATGATGCCCCTAGATGATCAGGAGGCGATGACAAAGACCACAACATGACCACATCACACAGGATGGCTGGCAAAACACCGTCATGCCTAGAGTGCCGCCATGACAGGCACTGTGGCACAACATCACACCATGTTGCGATGTGAGCACAAGACCATGATGACAACCTATTGGTATTTATTTACTTGTCACTTGTTTTGGTAGCCACCTAATGTATGTCTACATCTCTTAACATTACTTAACCAGGTTGTCATCCCTAGTGATGATGCTAGAGATACTTGTTGGTACTACTTAGTATTACTACTAGAATAATACTAAGTAGCTCTTTATTAGTTTATGTGACTAGGAAGAATATATATATGAAAGGGATCTGCAAGCGCACAGATAATATACCATTATGGCACTTCACTCGAGAGTATTCTAGGTATCGTTATTTATATTTTTACCATAGGGAAAGGTCTGGCAAGAAGACACATGAGTTAAACAGGTTCGGGCCATAAACACGATGTAATACCCTACTCCTGTGGTCTGTTAGATTGTATTGGCTATCATATGATATTGAGTATGTTGGAGGGGGTCCCTGCCCACCTTATATAGTCTCAGGGGTAGGGTTACAAGTCGGTTAAATCTAGGAGATAACCGAAAAGTAATAACATATTATAGGAATCATAGGATCATATGTAACCTAACAGATCTCGTAGTATCTTTAGGATATCTTCCTAGTATCTTGCGGGATGCGCCGAGCAGCGCCGTGCCCCACAAGGCTTCATCTTGTGGGTTGGGCCACCCCTGGAGGCGTAGCCCATGTGGTCTGCCGTGGGTATCTAGAGTCGTACCCCCATAGCTAGTCCCCGAGCGCCTTGTATCTGTTGTGCAACGCCATCTTGAGCTTGTCCAAGCAGGTGCGAACAAATTCAAGCAGTCAAACTCATGGTCCGACCACCGTGATGAGTCGCCGAGCAGTTGTGAACCATCATTGAGCAGTGTGAACCGTCGCCGAGTAGTGTATCCCAAGTTAGACTTGCCATAAGGATGTAAGGAGCTCAAGTCCAAAATAAAAAAATTTCCTCACAGTGGACCAAGTGTGCCCACTTAGAGTTCAACCACGAGAAAGGGAGATAGCCTTCTTCAACTTCAGGAGGCACGAAGTCTTCTAGATTAAAGCATACACACTCACTGCAAGGTGAAGTGTGCCCACTTAGTCCCCAAGCCTGACAGTAGGTGACATAGTCACATGGTGCCAGGGTCCAAAGTAGAAGAAAAATAGAAAACTAGCTAAGCAGGCAGCCAGTCCCTAGGCGTAGCCCTGAGATGAGACAAGCACATTCACCGCAAGGTGAAGTGTGCCCACTTAGTCCCTGAGCCTGATAGTAGGTGATGTTGTCATGTAGTGCTAGGGTCCGAAACAATAGTCAACAGAAGAAAGTCCCCAGTGTGGTGAGGAACCAAGTCGTATTGATGACGCAGTCCCCGAGCCGCAATTAGAAATCTTAGAGAAAACAAATCGTGGAGAAAAAACTGGAGTAACAGTTGTACAGCAGGAGTTACTGAGCCTTAATAAATTGTGGAGAAGTCGGTGAATATTCGGTGAGCAGTAACAAATTGTGGCGAAAATGGGCGATATGGGCTGCAGTTCCGCGAAAGCCTAGGTAACGGCCCACCACGCTGTTTCAGAGAATTCGGAGAGGCACAAATCATGGAGAGGTTTCCTAAAACCCTTAAATGCGAAAAGTGGGGGGTGCTATATAACCACACCGCCGCACCCTGTGCTCCCACATTTGCCACTTTGCCATTTCATCTTCCTCCTTAGCCCTCACACTTCCAGATTCATACATGCTTCTGCCACCAATCCCAAATCAGATCTGAGAGATGGTGCCAAAGTAGGGAGTTGGAAACCCGAAGAAGGCGGCCGCTGGAGCTAGCCGTGACAATGAGTGGGTGCCATTGCTCATGGGGGAGGTAGAGATCAACACGATGGTAGAGGTGGGCGTTCTTCCGGACCGTGTCACTGCCAGATGGCGGCCGGCCAGTGGTGAGCTTTTCCATTGCCTCATACCGATGAAGCTGTAGTTTTTGAGGATTACTTCTGGCGCCGATTAGGATTTCCCATCCATCCTTTCTTGAGGGATCTACTGGAGTTCTAGAGAGTTAGTCTATGCAACCTCCACCCAAACACCATCTTACACATCTTAATTTTTATCCACTTCTATGAGGCATATCTCGGAGTTCTTCCCCACTTCAACCTCTTCCGTCATCTGTTCTAGCTAAAGAAGAAGGGTGGCGGTGGATCCAAGGTGGTCGGAGGCGTTTATCTTCAACTCTGTGATAGAATGGTGGGTGAGTACATCACTTTACCACTGAACACCTTGCTGAAGGGGTGGAACGCTAGGTGGTTCTACATGAAGCAGAGCCATCCCGCCATATGCTGTGACATCGACCATGTTCTGGAGAACCAGAGGAGCTAGTTGGAGAAACCGAGCAGTGCTGATATGGAACAAGTGAGGGAGCTCCTTGGCCTAATAAAGGGCATGAAGATGAACGATGGACTGGTGGCGATGAGCTTCATAGTGCGCCGCATCTAGCCCAGCAAGGAGAGGGCCCACATGGGCTTTGATTTCAAGGGGGACACTGACAGCACCCAGGAGAGGATGGAGAGGCTATCGAAGGACGATGTGATAGGTCAAGTAGCTGAACTATTTGCCCCTAACGCATTGTTCAGCATGTAGGGGCTGACGAGAGCCTTCACCTGCATGAATCCACCACCTTAGGTAAACATCTCAATTGTTTGTTCCTAATCCTTTTTTATCATGTACCATTGCCGAGTAGTGAACTAATCCACTTGTGGAAAGATCCATTCGTAGGAATGAGTGGCGTACTTTTCAGGCGTGCCGAGGAGTGATTGGCCAAAAGCAATGGATGCCCGGCCAATTACTCAGCCTAAGGAGGGTGCCGTCAGTGCCTCGTTGGAGTCTGGAGGCATGGACGCTGGTCAGACGGAGAGTCCTCCCCTAGTATCGAAGAAAGTCCGGGGGAAGAGGGCAGCGACAAATGAGCCGGCCTAGAAGAAGAGGAAGATGGTGAGTGCTGCTCCCCACAAGCCGGGTGACATCTTGATTGGCGATGACCAGACCACTTGAACACAGAGTGCGGCAATGTTCGAGTGGTCAGATGATGATGGGGCTCCAGTGGCTCATCCTCCGACCACTAAAGCGCCTCCACGCAAAACACATGTGGAGGTACAATCGAAGGAAGGGGACAAAGTCCCTGAGCATTAGGTAAAGGGAGTCCTCGAGCAGCGGGCAGAAGAGATGCCAATAGTGGAGGCCATGAGACCTCCACCTCAGGGCACGCGGGTCAACCCCAGGGCCGTGCCTGGGGGCTCAGGTAGGCATCGTCGGTTCAAAAAAGTGTACTAGGAGGCCGATGTGTATGTATCCTTGCCTTGGACTTATTTTCATGTCATATCCTTATCTTTGCGGTGATTGACGAGCTAATCTGATGCAGAGCAAGGCGTATGGAGGATTTAAATCCATCTGTCTAGACCAGCGAGCAACCAAGGGCTAGTCCCAACGTGAAAGCAATGCTGGCAGATCCTATCCTAGAGTCTCTAGGTGCTCAGCGGCCTGTGGAGGAGTCAACCGCCGCTACTAATGAACTTGGCAGTGGAGAATGGTTGGCGTCGATGGCGGGCGAGCCAGCGGCGATGCCCGAGGCAACGGCGGGAACCACCAGGTCGTCGGAGGCAGAAGCTAGAGTTGTCAACATCGCGCTAAAGTTTGGAGCGGAAAAGCCGGTGGTGCCCAAGGAGTAGATAGTGCCCGAGGAGCAGACAGTGCTCCCTAAGGCATCGAAGGGCATGGTTGCACTTGCTATGCAGCCATCGAGCCCCCTGGTGGTGCCCCCTGCTGTAGAGGAGGACGAAGCTGATGAGATTGAGCGTGAGGAAGCTCGCCCTCAAGCTGTCCGGATCCTCCACATGAAGTTGTGGTGGTGGAAGAGGAGGACACCACTAGGGAAGTCAGAAGGCTAGAGTCCACCCTTTCCACGGGGATGAAACATATCAGGATTAGTATCGCATCGGCAATGTCTGTCTGTGTCATCGAAGACAGGAGGTCTTCATAATCTTGGTGCTTTTGCAGGGCATAGCTCGAACTACCAAACAATAGTGACAGTTAATCAAGAGGATGGAGCCCCTCACTGAGGAGAACACAAAGCTAAAGGATGCGATGAAGCTTATGGAGAAAAACATCCAGAGGGCCCAATGCGAGCGCAATCTTGCCGAGTCCAACGCGCGGGATCTAGAATACCAAAAGGGGGCCCTATTTGAGCAGCTGGCGACCATGTCCGAGCAGTTGCGTGGCAGGTCCAAGTAGCTGGCCACCATCTCTGAGCAGCTGACGAGTGTTTCCAAATAGCTAGAGCGCAAAACTGAGCAGCTAAGAAATGTCTCTGAGTAGAGAAAAGGTACGGCGGATCGGTGAATGTGCTTTGCATTGTTGCTGACGACCATTATGCTTGTAGAGCAAGATGCAAAGCTCGGCCAGCTACGCCAAACCATCGAGCAACTCCAAGAGAAGGAGAAGGCATCAGGGCGAGTGGAGAAGCTGGCCGAGGAGCTGAAAGGTGAGTAGTTCATGGTCGGAGTTGTTGCTAGAGTGATTTCTTTTGTTTGACGGATCTTTGTGATGCCTGTAGACTATCATTGGAGGGCCAAAGCATAGTTCGATGTGCTAGAGCAGTAGGCCAGAACCCAGAGGAGCAAGCTCAATGCCATTGTTGCCAGAGTCAAGCTGGTGCTCGACTACATCGACATGGAGGTGGCTCCTCAGCTCGATGGCAGGCCACCGCACCTGGACACCATCATTGATAGATGCAAGGCAGCATGGGAGAACTTCAAAAGCTTCAACTACGATGCCACCATCACCGCCATTACACATGCCCTAGCGGTGGTCCTATCCCACTATCCTATCATTGCCCTTCAAGCGATAGGGGCTGGATTCACCTGAGGGACGTGCATGACAGAGCATCAGCAGTTGGAATATGAGGTGGAGGACACGGCGAAGAAACTGGCCGGCGACGTCGACCTATTCGGCGAGATGGACGGCGATGGCCAAGCCCAATGACCTGCTCGAGGAATAATATGTAATGGCTAGAGAAGACAGTTAAAATGCGCGAGGGCGCAAATAAACATTTATGTATGTGTATAAATGTTGTAAAATGACATGTGCATGTTTATGCAGTTTGCTAGTATTTTGGTGAAAAATCATTGTAGTGTTAACCCTAACACGATCATACATAGTATAAGTAGCGTCTGAGCAGTTAGTTCTTTTCTAGGCTCTTGGCCTTGGCTAACTCGTATTCCATAACATCGAGCGTGGAGCCCGTGCATATGTAGGAGGAACAGGCGTGACCAAGGAACCACAGCTGACCACCCATAACGTAGAGCGCGGAGCCCATAGTATGTGTAGGGAGATATCAGAGACTAGGTCTTCTCCATAGAGCACATAGCAGAACGTGTGTTGCTCGGTAGTTGGTGAAATATCTTAGAGATATGGAGAAATATGGCGGAGCGTTTATGCAGATCATGTATTAGAGTTTGTTAAGTAGTAGCTTAGAGCTGGCGACCACAAATAGAGACAAATTATGGTGACAAAAACTTCATTCAATATGGAGTGGAGAGTACATATCTGGAGCATTTCAGGGATAGAAACGTATATGGTGCTTGATGTGCCATGAATTGGGAATATCAATTCTGTCCAAGTCACATAGCCGGTAAGACCCTAGTTGGGTAACCTCTTTGACCACATAGGGCCCTTCCTAGGGGGAGGAGAGCTTGTGCATCCCTTCGGTTTTCTATTTTCTATGGAGAACGAGGTCGCCGACAGCAAATGAATGACCTTTGATGTAGCGGTTATAATATCTTCACAAGCCTTCTAGGTATTTGGCTGTGCGGATGCAGGTGATCAGGCATTCTTCTTTGGCCCTGTCGACATCCTCTATCCGAATAGCTGTGGCTTGCTCTTCATTATAATGTTCCACCCTAGGTGCTCAGAAGGCAATGTCCGCTGGTAGTATGGCTTCTGAGCCATAGACCAAGAAATATGGAGACACACCGGTGCTGCGACTAGCTTGAGTGTGCAGTCCCCAGACCACAACTAGGAGCTCTTTGAGCCATCTGCCTAGATGCTTTTTCTCTTTCTGATATAGCCTCTTTTTGATGGCATCAAGGATTATGCCGTTCGCCCATTCGACCTGGCCGTTGGCTCTAGGATGGGCAACGGAGACGTATTTGACGGAGATGCATCGGTCTTCGTAGAAGTCCCAAAAATGATGACTAGTGAATGTAGTTCTGAGGTCGGTGATAATGTTGTTCGGGAGACCAAATCTGTGGATGATATCTTCGAAGAGCTCGACTACCTTCTTTGCAGTAGCTAAAACAAACGGTTTGTATTCGATCCACTTGGAGAACTTGTCGATGGTGACATACACATACCTAAAACCAACTAGCGCTAGTTTAAAAGGCCCGATCATGTCCAGTCCCCAGCATGTGAAAGGCTAGGAAGCTAGGATGGTCTGCAGTTCTTGTGCCAGCACGTGTATTTGCTTGGTGAAAATTTGGCTTCCTTCACAACGTCGGACGAGGTCTTCTGCGTCGGTGATAGCCATGGGCCAGTAAAAACTAGCTTGGAAAGCTTTGCCGACTAGGTTTCTTGAGGCCGAGTGATTGCCGTAGGAACTAGAGTGAATTTCAAGAAGTAGTTTCACTCCCTCTTCTTGGGTGATGCATTTCTATAGTATCCCTTCCTTGGTACTTTTCCACATCAAGTTCTCGTCTACCAGCACGTAATGTTTGCTTCAATGGATAAGACATTTAGTTTTAGTCTTGTCGGCGGGTATGTCGGTGCTGGCGAGGTTCTTGATGAACTATTCCCCCAGTTAGTGGCCGGCGAAGGTACTGTAAGTACCAGCTGCTCGGTAGGGGGGATTTCTTGAACTTCCTTCTGTTCCTTAATGGATGGCGCAAAGAGATCTTGAATGAAGACCCCAGGTGGAATCGTGGTGCGAGAAGATCCTATCTTAGATAGGTGGTCGGTGAGCTGATTTTGATCTCATACCACCTGGTGGTACTCGATACCGTAGAACTTCCCTTCGAGTTTCCTAATTTCGGTGTAATTGAAAGGACCTTGATGTTGCCTAGGAGACCTAGAGGGGGGGGGGTGAATAGGCCTATAAAAATTCAACTCGAAACTCTCTTAGAACAGAGGGCGGCACTGCCGGCCTTATAGGGCAGCACTGTCGCTCTTCAAAAATAAAGCAGACAACATTGAGATTTCACAGATAGTAACCTGACCCTCTCAGCTGCCCAATCCTGCAAATTCAACTCGAAACTCTATTAGAACAGAGGGTGGCATTGCCATCCTTATAGGGTGGCACTACTGCTCTTCAAAAATAAAGCAGATAGTGTTGAGATTTTACAGATAGTAACCTGACCCTCTCAACTGCTCAATCCTGCAATAGAAAGCCAAAATCCAGTTCAAAGACTGGATACCACAGAAATCTCACACAAGAGAGGATCAAGCTACCAAACCCTAACAACAGCTAGCAAAGAGCTGAACCAGTAAGAACACAAAGTGAAGCATGCGAGACACAAAATTTATCCTGTGGTTTAGCTCGCCACCAAGGCTTGCCTTGCCCTCGTTCTCAAATCAAGAGAATGAACTCTTGAAGTGAGGGGTAATTTCTTAGCTGTAGGATGAGGTTACAAACCTCCCAAGGCTACCACATGAGTTGGCAAGCACAAGGGCGACGCCTAGCCGGCTAGGAGCAAGCTCCAAGAGTAACAAACCCTAGAACCGTCGGCCAAACATGAACCAAATGCTCTTAGACTTTGGGAATCAGTGGATCTGCTCTCCAATTGAGTTTTTCTGTCCTTTCTCTCAAGTTTTGATGGTGGAAATCAAGGATTTCTTGGGAGCTTGAAGGAGCAACAATGGAGGAGAGAGGTGAGCTTTGGTCTGTTCAGTTTCGAACTAAACCGTTGGAGAAGAAGGCTCTATGTTGTGGGCTGGCCCAAATGGTATTTATACCTCTTGGGTCCCAATGGTCGTTTATGGGTGACACTGCCACCCTCATAGGGCGGCACTACCGCCCTAGCCAAAACAAGTAGAATCTAGAGATTTTTGGCTGGCTGCTTTGGCTGGGTAAGAGGATATAGATCTGTAGTTTTGAGCATATGGTTGCACAGTTGACCAACTGTACTAGAATCCATCTTTATAGTACGGCTTTTCCTAAACTCAAATTCAAAGCATAAAAGAATGTAAATGCCTTTGAGCTGGTTGCCACTTCATTTGGCAACTGAAAACTTCTATTATCGAATATGTTTTCCTCATTCTCATTATACCTTGATTATGTGACTTGAACCATTTCCATACATATGAGTTCACCTTCATGGCTTCAAGTCACTTCCACTAATGATTTGATCCTCAACACAATATGACTCCTCATAGCTTGATTAGTACCTCGACTCAATGCAAATACTCTCTTCTTCACCTTAGCCATGGTACCTCGGTCGCCAAGCCATCGCTTGCCCTTCACCTTCGCTTAGTACCTCGAAGCCCTTTCCTTGCTATCTTCACCCTATCAAGCCATACTTAAGTCACATTATATTAAGCATCCATTAAAAAACATTTCTTCAATATTTTGATCCTTGCTTGAATATTTTCTAGATATGAATGTTGAGATCAATCAAGCTTCAGTTTGTCTCACATAGAGACATACATGGATCAACATCAATATGGTCAAGCTAATTCATGATTCCTTATTCCCTTCTCATTTTGGCTTGACATTCCAATTCATCTTTCATATATTCATCCATGTAAGCAAACCAATGTAGAGACTGACTTATATCCACTATACATTGTCATTTACCAAGTATGTTTGCTTTCACATGATGCTATGATATCCCACAACATAGAAGCCATTTCATTGATTCTATTTGCATTGTTGTCTTTTGCTTGAACTAGATTGCTTCCAAAAACTTCCAATACAACAATACACAGTTTGGCATTCACTTTAACACAATGTGGCATATCATCAAGTTTGCCTACTAGTTGAACCTTGTATACACTTGTTAATACACAACCCACAAGTATATGCAATAGGCTCAATTTCCTGTTCAACACTTAGCAAACTTATTAGACCTTTAATTGTGTTGTCATTTAATTTACCAAAACCCACTAAAGGGCTAGATGCACTTACAATCTCCCCCTTTTTGGTGATTGATGACAACACAACTAAAGCTTACAAGAGATTGATAAACATTAAGATTTTGAATCCTATTATATAGTGAGCTCCCCCTAAATGTGTGCATTGAAGGAATTCAAATTTTGGCCTCAAATGCCAAATGCACATATTTAAGATGAAGTGTGGGAACTCCCCTATATCTTAGCATCCATGGGGTGCAAGGTGAATATGATAACCGTGATGCTCATGATAGTTCATGCACTCAAAGATTGCTGACCAGCAGAGGGCGGCACTGCCGCACCTGCCTGACCAGCACAGGAGAAAACAAGCATCACTCAAGGCATGAATGCCACACACTAGCATAAATGGTCCTTATCAAGAGCACCAATTTAAACTATCCTTGCACACACCACAATATATATATTTTTTAAACCTTATATGTATGCCTCTCCTTTACCCCTTTCCATCCTCATATCAATCTCTCTCCCCTTACATTCTCCCCCAATATTTCTCCCCCTTTGGCATTAATCTCCAAAAAGGATCTCTCTACCAAAAGGAAGAAATGATGGTCGACAAGTAAGGGTAAGAGTAGGTAAAAGTTTAGCATATGGCATTTCTCGCCTATTTTCTACCAAACAAAGTATGCAACTTTTAGGTCAAGATTCTTGAGAGGTTAGCATATTTGGCTCATACCTCACTTAGATGACAGTATAACATGAGACAAACTCATGCCATCACCACAAGAGGTATCAACCAAATATCTAAAGAATTCTCTAATCGCCACCACAAGAACAAACTTATGGTGTGACTCAAAAATTGCATACACATGCACACACTAGCATGTAAAGGCCTAGATGCACAATGGTAACACATGAGTTCATGGAGCGATATACCTTTGTTCTAAGCCTCATAATCTTCACCATGAAGATGATTTCAATACTTGGATTTAGTGCTTTGATGGGACTAGTACTTCTTTATGCAAGATAATTTCATTTGTGCCCATCTCTCATCATCATCATTTTCAAGGAGATATCATAAACTTGTGCTTGATATCAATTGAAAGTCCATTGCTAGCTCTTGTTGTCATATTGAGATATCAGCTGAAGACATATTTCTTGATATACCAAGTTAAAGATTATCAATTAATACCAATTGAAATATGGTCTTCATAATTTTGACACCAATTGAGAGAGTCTTCACAAGGCTTTGTAATGTTTTGGTCGTTAGCAGCTAGCCCAGGGGCCATGGGATGAGTATATATACACCCAAAACCAAAACTAGCCATTGGAGTTCAAAAATTAACCATGAAAACCTGTACAGGTGCGGCACTACCGCCCTTATGTGCGGCACTACCGCAGCTCTCAGAAACAGTACAGGTCACCTCACGGAAAACGTCATATCTCTTTACTTCGAACTCCATTTTTAGTGATCTTGGACTTTCTGGAAAGCTTGTTTCGAGAGCTATCTAGCCCAACCAAGAGAAATCTCAAGATCAACAAGTGCAAGTGTTGTTCTATTGAAAGGATCTTCACCAGTTGATGCCAATTGGAATGAATGCCCGTATCTCATAATGTCACCTAGGAAATGCTCATAAAGACAAGAGATAGCATCAAATTGCACAAGAGAATTTCACAACTAGTGATCATTTTGGATGTGGAAGGCATGTAGATCACTAATTGCAAAACCTTATAACATAGACTAAATTCCCCTTTTTTGATAGTGCATACATATACATGTGGAAGCCAAGAACATAGGCACTTTTGGTCAATTAAGTCCAAACAAGGGAATTTAAGCTATATTATGGAGAGTAGCTACTTAAGAGATAAAAATACAATCCAAATGAATATGAGAGATAACCAATTTGGATTGAGTAATGTAGCATACTCATGAGAGACTCATTCTCAGCAAGAGACTACACAAATTCACTAGAAGAAAAGGTTAGTCTTAAAAGACACAAGGCATAGGATGGGCTCCCCCTTAATATGTGCATCAAGTGCTTGAATTACTTGTGAAATGCACTAGAATCAGTTTAAGAGTCGAGGGAAGTTCATCCTATATCTTGGTCAAGGCATGATAAATTTACAACAATTGAAATTATGCCAAGGAAACATACCACCACCAAGGTAGATAGATCACCACATAAATTTTCATCGATATGATCATCATAGGTGAGACTTCAATGATTTGGATGGCTATAGTTCTCACTTGATGAAATGTGGTAAAACTGAGATTTTGTGATCATCCAAGATCCATATTACTTTCTTAGTTCTTTCTTTACCTAAAGCAACTCACACAGAGAGCAAAGGTAAAATTCATAAAATTTGCAAGTTATGAACTAGGAGTTACCACTCTTTGTTGATAAGATCCTAGGAGATCAATGGGATGGATCATAGGTACTTGATGAGCACTTAGAGAATAGAAATAGCAATGAAAGCCCACTCTTCAATTATTTTCTCCATCTCATCCAAATCTAGGTCCATTTAAAGGATTGGGACATTCAACATTTAAACCAGGAGCACTTGGTTTATAAAGACCGAGACCTCCTAGAATAATTGTGAAACACCTAGAGAATCCAAAGGAACTACCCATCCTCCTTTTTCCATATGTGGGACTGCACATCAAACACTTGAAAGAAACCAATAATCCCACAAGATATAGGCTAAGCTCCCCCTAAATTTGTGCATACAAGAGTACACAAAGTTCACTTAAGCACAATAACAATATGAGGTCAAGGAAGTGACTTGCACTATACTTCAACTGATTTGAACTCCTTGAAACTGCTTGCAATTCAATAGTTTCAGCTGATTACTTCTTGTTCCAACTAGTTGCAATCACTTGTTGCTGCTTGTACTCTGATTGCAACTTATTTGGACCCTTGTGTGAGTTCTTTTCTTTCATTGAAACTCCTTTAGACCAAATTTATATTTCTCATATTTACTGATTCTTCATGACCAACTTGAGAGCTAACTCAATCTTGTTGCCACAATGCAATCCAATTCCATTCAGTCAGTTTTCAGATTATGTCATCCTCAGAAAGGAAAAAATAATCCATATCTCTCAGACCACTAGCCCAATATGCATGAAATTTGGTAGAGATCTTCATCTATGAGCCCTCTAACTTCTCTAAAAAATTTAGCTCATTTGAACTCCATTTGGTCTGTGAAAATAATTTTCTACCAGAACTGCTCAAATCTGAAACTACACTGTTGAAGCTGACAGAAACCAACTCAAAACTAATTTTCTTCAAAACCAATCTGCATACCAATTGTACAGCAACAAGTATTAGATGTGTATAGCATGCTCACAAAGTTTCAGGTCAATTTATCAGTATTTGAATCTCCAAATCCATGCTTGAAGGCAGTTAACTCAGATTTGATGATCGATGATTCTTCTTCTTTTCCTGTCCAATCTTTGAGGTGATTTCAGTTGAGAATACATACAAGATGTTATATCCATTCAGTCCTCTCATCAACACTCGTAATCTTGTGAATTCTTCTTGTATAGCTTATTCAAATCAAACTTAACCTTGATTCAAGCGAAACTAAAACTTTTGATCTAAATGGTCTTTAGCAGCAACATCTTTCTTTAGGTGAAGAATAACCTTTAAGCTTGTGAATTAAATTAGCACAACATCTTCTTATTGATTTTCTATGAATAAGCTCAATCACAAGAAGATATTAGTAACACAAGCACTAGTTTTCCATTTAGTAACCATTTATATGTGGATGACAAGTGGGTTACCAAAATGGAGAAACCTCATAACATAGACTAAATCTCCCTTGATGTCTCATGCACATTATTTTGAGTGGAATGTAAATGTAAATGTGCATGGTTGGTCATTTAAGTCCAAAGGGTAGATTTAACCCATATTATGGTGAGTGGCTAACATAGACAAATCTAATCCAAATTAGCTAGAGAGAAAATACATCACATGGTTTTGGATTGGTAGCCTTCATATAATAGCACACTCTATTTGAGAAACACATTCTCATTTAGTGAGACTACATAAATCACTTAGAGAGAAAGATTAGTCTCACAACTCTAGCCATAGATTAAAGTCTCCTTTTATAAGTGCTCTAAGTATTTGAATTTCTCACATAACACTTTATTCATTTAAGAACTTGAGATTTTCACTCTATGTCTAGGTCATGGCAACAATAGTATAATCAATTTGAACTATGCCAAGAGATACTCATAACCATTATAGCATGTAGATGCCCATAAGATGAGAATGGGAATTTGGCAATCTAACATATGACAAGATTCCATCAAGTAGGAAGTTCTTGACTTGTGAGTAATAAGTCCTTTTACTTGACTTGAGCTTGATTCTTTATTCTTGGCCATTTTGAAATCCACTTGTATCCTATTTTGCTTGATGTGGATGATCAATTCAATTTTGATCATATTTCTATTCTATGACCAGCAACCAATGAATATCCTCAAGTGCTTCTATTATCCTAAGTGGCTACACAAGACACAAAGGAGTTTAGTTTCAAATAAATTGCACTTGAGATTTAGATGTTACCACCCTTATTGATTATAATGGATGAGGTGGTCTTTTCATCTTCATCTTGCACATATGAAGGTTGTAGATTTGTCCATGAACTAGAGTGGAGTCAGCTGCTACTATGTAGGAGGGATGGCACTGCCACCCTGCTGATTTGCAGCAGGGGTGTGCTGCACCTCTGCATTAGAGTTGTCAGCGGAATTTGGTATAGCAGCAACTTGAGGAGCTTCCACTTTTGTAGCATGTACTTGTGGTCTTATATCATCAATGGCCATTTTCTTAATTGCCCCACAAGGTGGTTCCTCATTACCTACAACATGAATAAGATCTTGCTCTACTAGAGAGCCATTAAAAGCATCATATGGCAAATGATTCATTTAGACTTGAAGTACTCTAGCCACTCTTAATAATTCACAAACACACATATATTTGTGAACTATTAGAGACTACACACGTCAAGTGACAAGCTAGCAAGGGTTAGGTACTAGTTACCGAGGTGAATATGAAGTTTGAAGTATTTCCATTGATTCATTTTCGGGTCAACCATATAAGAATATGCAATGTGAATTGATTGATAGCTTGAGTGAATATTTTCAATCAACTTGCTCAAGCACCCCGAAGCTTCATATCACCTTCAAGTACCTACAACACTTACTAAGCACAATTTGGTACCCAAACTATGTTGGGTCCATTATGGTTAGTCACAAGAGACTTAGGCACCCAAATGGCCTGTGTGCTAGCACATGGTGAACCAATCACCTTTCTAGCACAAGTTTCATTTTTGGGCCTCCTAAGCATATTTAAATCAATTGACAAGTTGAGCTTAGAAGTGTTACCCATGGGACAATCCTTACTTAAATGTCCCTTTCCTTTGCAAGTGTAGCATAGGCGGTTCTTGTTCTTTCTAGCCTTCTCTTCTTGCACTTTGCTTGCTACCTTGCTAATGAACCTCTTTGTTGATGATGACAAGCTTTCACTTTTCTTATTAGGACATGAGCCAATTTCATGTCCCTTCTCATGACAACCATAACACTTCCTCTTGCTTCTTCTTGTCTTGTTCTTTGGAAGTGTGGCTTGATCATCGACCTTGTTGGAACACATAGAAGCATTGTGTCCCATGTTGGAGAACTTGACATGAGCCATCTTCTTCTTCTCTTGGATCTTGCTCACGCCCTTCTCTTCTTTCTTCAAGGGGCAATCTCTGACATGGTGACCATCTTTCTTGCACTTGAAGCAAGTGATGAGAGTCTTCTTTGATTGACGTTGCACCTTGATGGCCTTGGGAACTTTCCTGTTCTATCTAGGTGTGGCACTGCCGCAGTCTGTGCAGCTGGCTGAACTACTGCATTCTGGACAGATTGCACCTCTTTAAGTATCCCCTTCACTTTGCCATTGTTGGACTTGTAACCCTTTTGATAAGGCTTGATGCATGCGTCGGTTGGTCCCTTCTCAAGCTTCTTCACCATGTCTTCATGGTTATCTTGAGAAGGTTGAGCATTACACTTGCCCTTCCATTGAATCAAGTCCCTTTTTAGCATTTCAACTTCTTCCTTGAGCTGTTCATTTTCTTTTGCAATGGAATCATCACAAGTTTCTACAATTACATGCTCAACGGAAGGTTGGCTTGCTTGAGAGCAACACTTGTTAGCACATGATAAAATAGATGAAACTTGTGTATATGTGCATTTGTGAGTGTGAGGTTGGTATGATTTTACCGTTGTTACCACAACCTCATGAGCAACTTCTAGCATGAGATGAGACTCCATAAGCTTCTCATGAGAGCACAAAAGCCCATCATGACTTTCTTGCAAAGTCTCAATTTTGCTAGTAAGCCTTTCCAACTTATCTTTGAGCATATAATTCTGATCTTCTAATTGAGCAACACAAGATAGAGAGTTAATAGTATGAGTTTGCTCAATTAACAAGTTTTCATACCTTTGGAATAAGCTAGCATGAGAGCACTTAAGCTTTTCATGCTTTTTGGTCAACTTCTCCAAGCATTTGATCTTTTCAACGAGAAGCTCTTCTTGCTTGTAGAGATCTTCTTCTTGCTCTTGAATCTTCTCTATGAACTTGATCACTATCAACTTGTCTTTCTTGCTTAGATGTGCAAGGTGTTGATTGATCTCATCATCATCACTACCACTGTCACTGTCGCTCTCACTCTCACTTGCCACTTTCTTCTCTTTCTTTGCCATGAGACCGATATGCAAAGTGGTATAGAGAGTTGAGCTTCTTGATAAGGTGGATTCATCATTTGGCTTCCACCAATCACAAGTTTCTTCTTCCTTCAAAATATTAGTCTCACAAGAACTAAAGAAAGTAGAAGTACCACATGTAAAAATATTGTTCTCACCAACTATTTCATTACCATCCAATAAGTCATATGTTGGTGAGAAAGTGGATGTGGCATGATCAAATAGGCCTTTTGAGAGAATCACTTGAGGCTCATCATTTGTCGATGAAGTTGAGCATTCCTCAAGTGGTTTTTCTAATGAGAGGTTGCTCTCTTCACATTTGGAGTTGTCATACATTTCCTTGAGCATGGTCCAAATGATATGAGCATCACCAAGTGGTTTACCATCTCCAAATATGACAGCATCAAGTACATTTTCACTCAAAGCACTAAATAAGACATTAGCAGCTTGAGCATTGAGTTGTAAGCATTTCACTTCCTCTCTAGATAAGTAGATCAAATCATCATGAGGAGGTGAAATGCTCACATCTACAATTTGCTCTATTTGAGGACCCATGGTCCTAAAAACATCAAACACACTAGCAAACCAAGATGTATAATTTGAGCCATCTAAAAGTAAAAGTTCTAGAGATACCTCCTCACTTGTCGACATCGTTCTCTCAAGGCAGTTAAGCCCAAAATTGAGAGCCAGGCTCCGATACCAATTGAAAGGACCTTAATGTCACCTAGGAGGCCTAGAGGGGGGGGGGTGAATAGGCCTATAAAAATTCAATTTGAAACTCTGTTAGAACAGAGGGCGGCACTGCCGGCCTTATAGGGCGGCACTGCCACTATTCAAAAATAAAGCAGACAGCGTTGAGATTTCATAGATAGTAACCTGACCCTCTCAGCTGCCCAATCCTGCAAATTCAACTTGAAACTCTATTAGAACAGAGGGCGACACTGCCGGCCTTATAGGGCGGCACTACCGCTCTTCAAAAATAAAGCAGATAGTGTTGAGATTTCACAGATAGTAACCTGACCCTCTCAACTGCTCAATCCTGCAATAGAAAGACAAAATCCAGTTCGAAGACTGGATACCATAGAAATCTCACACAAGAGAGGATCGAGCTACCAAACCCTAACAACAGCTAGCAAAGAGCTGAACCAGCAAGAACACAAAGTGAAGCACGCGAGACACAAAATTTATCCCGTGGTTTAGCTCGCCACCAAGGCTTACCCAAGTCCACATTGTTGAGGCATCCACGAAAGGATTGGCTCGCCACCAAGGCTTGCCTTGCCCTCATTCTCAAATCAAGAGAATGAACTCTTGAAGTGAGGGCTAATGTGACTTGAACCATTTCCATACATATGAGTTCACCTTCATGGCTTCAAGTCACTTCCACTAATGATTTGATCCTCAACACAATATGACTCCTCATAGCTTGATTAGTACCTCGACTCAATGCAAGTACTCTCTTCTTCACCTTAGCCATGGTACCTCGGTCACCAAGCCATCGCTTGCCCTTCACCTTCGCTTAGTACCTCGAAGCCCTTTCCTTGCTATCTTCACCCTATCAAGCCATACTTAAGTCACATTATATTAAGCATCCATT
The DNA here is from genome assembly GCF_019320115.1 of Miscanthus floridulus. Lineage (NCBI taxonomy): Eukaryota > Viridiplantae > Streptophyta > Magnoliopsida > Poales > Poaceae > Miscanthus > Miscanthus floridulus. The sequence goes on from NC_089585.1 coordinate 95,638,564, forward strand.
GAAAAACATTTCTTCAATATTTTGATCCTTGCTTGAATATTTTCTAGATATGAATGTTGAGACCAATCAAGCTTCAGTTTGTCTCACATAGAGACATACATGGATCAACATCAATATGGTCAAGCTAATTCACGATTCCTTATTCCCTTCTCATTTTGGCTTGACATTCCAATTGATCTTTCATATATTCATCCATGTAAGCAAACCAATGTAGACACTAACTTATATCCACTATACATTGTCATTTACCAAGTATGTTTGCTTTCACATGATGCTATGACATCCCACAACATAGAAGCCATTTCATTGATTCCATTTGCATTGTTGTCTTTTGCTTGAACTAGATTGCTTCCAAAAACTTACAATACAACAATACACAGTTTGGCATTCACTTTAACACAATGTGGCATATCATCAAGTTTGCCTACTAGTTGAACCTTGTATACACTTGTTAATACACAACCCACAAGTATATGCAATAGGCTTAATTTTCTGTTCAACACTTAGCAAACTTATTAGACCTTTAATTATGTTGTCATTCAATTTACCAAAACCCACTAAAGGGCTAGATGCACTTACAGCAATATGCGTCCATCTTCTCATAGCAGGACCAGTCTTTGTTGAGCTGGTTGATGATTAGCGCAGAGTCTGTATACCATGATGCATTTGATGCCGAGCTCGAATGCTATACGAAGCCCGTGGAGACATGCTTCGTATTCAGTGGCGTTGTTGGAGGCTAGAAAATGTATTCGGAGAACATATCGGAGCTTGTCTTTGGTCGGCGTAATGAATAAAATGCCCGCACCAGCACCGTTGATGTTAAGGGCGCCGTCGAAGTACATCACCCAGTTCTCGGGGCAAGTAGCAGGGATGGGATCTTGGATCTTGGTCCACTCGGCGATGAAGTCAGCAAGCGTCTATGACTTGATGGTAGGCCTGCTTCTGAATTCAATGGAGTAAGTGCCGAGCTGAACAACCCACTTGATGATGTGGCCGTTGGCCTCTTTGTTGCGGAGGATGTCCCCTAGAGGGAACTCGGTGACCATGGCGATCTTGTAATACTTGAAGTAATGGCAGAGCTTGCGTGACATGATCAGTATAGCGTATAGCAGTTTCTAAACTTGAGGATAATGAGGTTCGGGCTCATTAAGGACCTCGCTCATGAAGTAGACCGGACGTTGCACCTTATAGGCGTGCCTGACCTCATCACATTCGATGACGATAGTTGTGCTAACGAAGTGAGAAGTGGCAGCGATGTAGATCAGTAGAGTTTCATCTGGTCGAGGCGCCATCATGATCAAAGGCTTTGTTAGAAACAACTTAAGCTACTCGAAAGTTGTGTCTACCTCATCCAACCAGGAGAAGCGCTCGGAGGCCTTGAGGAGTTTGAAGAACGATAGTCCCTTTTTGCCGAGGCGTGATATAAAGCGGCTGAGAGCAGCCATGCAGCCTATAAGCTTCTATATGTCCTTTACACAAGTTGGTCATTTCATGTTGGTGATGATGGAGACCTTGTCAGGGTTGGGCTCAATACCATGGGCGCTCACGATGTAGCCTAGGAGTATATCAGATGGAACTCCAAAGATGCACTTTGAAGGGTTCAACTTCCATTTGTACCATTTTAGGTTGGCAAACATTTCTTCGAGGTCGCCGATGAGATTATCGGTGGTCTTAGACTTGATGACCACATCATCGATGTATGCTTCGACATTGTGACTGATCTATTGATTGAGGCACATTTGGATGGCCCTTTGGTAGGTCACCCCAGCATTATTGAGTTTGATGGACATGGTGGTATAGCAGTACGCACCAAAAGGTGTAATGAACAACGTCTTGATCTGGTCGTCTTCCTTGAGGGATATCTAGTGATAGCCAGAGTAACAATCGAGGAAGGAGAGCAGTTCATGTCTGGTGGTGGAGTCTATAACCTCGTCTATCCGAGGCAGACCGAAGGGCTCTTTAGGGAAGTGTTTGTTAAGATTAGTGTAATCAACGCACATTCTCCATTCTTTATTCTTTTTTTGAACGAGAATAGGGTTTGCTAACCACTCAGGATGATACACTTCTTTAATAAATTTGACAGCTAGGAGCCGTTTTATTTCTACCCTAATAGCCTCCTTCTTATCTGGCATGAATCATCAGAGTTTCTGTTTGATCGGTTTGGTGGTCGGTGAGACATTCAAGGAGTGCTCGATCTTCTCCCATGGTACCCCTAGCATGTCTGTAGGTTTCCAAGCAAACACATCGGCATTGGCACGTAGGAAGGAGACAAACACGCTTTTCAATTTGGGGTCGAGGTGAGCCCTAATCTTCATAGTCTTGGAGGGGTCATCGAGGCCGAGGCCGACCTCCTTTGTTTCCTTGGACTTGGTGGAGGCACGAGGAAGCTCCAGCGCTAGGATCTCTATGTCGTCGGTGGGCACCCTCTTGGCATCGGTGACCAGGCTAGCCATCTAAATGGAGAGGTCAGTGGCTTCATCGAGGGCAAGACTCTCTATCTCACAAGCGTAGGTGATGGAGAGGTTGGCCCGTAGGGCTAGAACTCCTATAGGCGAAGGCATCTTCAGCACCAAATAGGCATAGCATGGTATGGCCATGAACTTGGCCGAAGCTGGCTGACCAAGTATGGCATGGTAGGCGGTGTTGAAGTCAGCGACGTAGAAGTTGATGTGCTCGACGCATTAGTTGCTAGCCGTGCTTAACTGTACTGGTAGGGTAATCTCTCCAAGCGGTTTGGATGCCCTGCTAGGTACCACACCCCAGAAGGAGGAGTCTAAGGGTGTGAGATCTCCTATCCCAAGACCCAGCTCCTTTAGGGCTCTGGCGAAGAGGAGGTTTAGAGCGCTCCCACTGTCAATGAGCACTTTTCTGAAAAACACTTTCTAGATGGTTGCATCAAGGACAAGGGGGAATAGCCCTATGTAAGGGATGTCCACCCACTGGATGACATGCTGAAGGTGATGGGGACCTTAGACCAGGGACGATAGCTGGGGTTGGTGCCGATGTCTTCTGCGTTGACGGCGAGCACCCGGCGGGCGGTGAGCTTCCGATCTCTTCTACTCTCGATGGTAGCGAGGCCCCCGAAGATGGAGGCGACCACTTTGTCATGATCCTGGAAGGCATTGTGGTTGCCCCCAAGTGGTCGGCGGCCTCCGGCTCCATCATTGTTGTCGTTGTCTGGCTTTTTAGCCTAGAATTCCTTAGCCAAGCCAAGGCAGTCCTTCATCTTATGCTTGCTATTTTTGTGGAGAGGGCACGGGCCTTCGAGGATCTTCTTGTATTGCTCATCATAGTTGCGCTTGGTGCGAGGTTCTTCAACAGCGATGATGATGTGGTCTGGTTGGCAGCGGTGATATTGACCAGATTTGGATCCTTCTGGCCGATCACGGCCACTGTCCCGACGGTGACTGCGGTCATTGTAGCGGTGGTTGGTATGACGCTGGTCGTTGGGTCGCTCGTCACTGCATCGAGTTGGGCGATGAGTGCCCGCATCCTCGTTGAAGTGCACTTTGGCCTCTTCGGCGTCAACGTACTGATCGGTGTTTGTTATCATCTTGCCGATCCCCTTAGGCGGCTTCCAATTGAACTTGGAGTGGAGGTCGTGGCAATGGAGTCCTTGGACGAAGGCGGTGATGACCTCTGCTTCTGTGATGTTGGGAATAGAATTCCTCATCTCAGAATAGCATCTGATGTAGCTACGGAGGAGCTCGGACGGCTTCTGGTAAATGCGGTTCAGATCATGCTTGGTGCCCAACCGAGTACACGTGGCCATGTAGTTGTTGGTGAAGACCTTCTTCAGCTCTTCTTAGGATCCGATGGAGTCCAAGGCGAGGCTTGTGAACCAGTTTATTGCAGTTGGCGTGAGCATGATGGGAAGATAGTTTGCCATGATGTTGGTATCTCCCTCGGTGGCACACACAACTGTGGCATAAGCTTGTAGCCACTATGTGGGGTTCATCTGTCATTCGTAGGGCTCAACACCAGTGATTTTGAAACCATGGGGCCACTGGAGTGTCCGAAGAGCCCTTGTGAATGCTTGAGACCCTTCGGGATCATCGCCGTCGTGATCTTCGACATTGCCAATGTTGAGTGGCTGGTGGGCTAAGTCCAAATTACCAAACTCTTGCTCGTACTCTTGATGGTGGCGTACTTCTTCTTCATGGAGAGAAAAACAGTGCTCGTCGGCACATCGTCGCGCGTCTTGGAGATTGTTGAGGTGCGCTCGGACGTCCTGGTCGACATCCTAGTCATGCTGGCAAGGGTGGTCGATGTGGTTGCCCATTGCTCCCCCTTGGAGAGGTTGTCCATTGTCGTGGTGCCAGTCGACGAAATGACTTTGGCTGGGCAGCAATTAGATCTTGGCACGGTGGATTGGTGAATCGAGCTCGTCGAGTAGGAAGATCTCTAATCCTGGCAGATCTTGTTGACCTGGTAGGGAATCGCTTTAAGCATGGCGGTGACCTTGGTGACCTCTGGTGTCTGTGGGAACCAGGCGAGCTTGTTGGCGGCCACAACCAAGTTGGCACTTGGGGTCTTGTAGATGTCGTGGTCGTCAACACAGACAAATTCATCGTGGAGGTTGCATTAGAGTTGGTGTGGACTTCCTTGCGAGTCGAGCTGATCATTGCGAGCAACCTCGGCTAGCACAAGGGCAGCTTCATTTGCTTAGCGCTGTGCATGGTTGGCATTCCTATTGATGTGGACAGCACGGTCCTCCTCGGTTTCCCCATCCCATGGGGGATTGTCGACGCTAACATTGAAAATTCCACCTCCACAGAAGGGAGGGAAAGGAGGTTGTATGGCGGTGGTTTCGGTGATAGTCTCCGTAGAGCCCTAGGACTCAGAGTCTAGATTCTCCTCTAGGATGGTTTGGAGGGACACTTCGGGGCGTCTACCGACATGTGGCATGTTCATAGATGGCGAAAGCTGGTCGGCGATCTGGTCGGCAAGAGGTTGGATATCTCCCACCTGGTCAGTGAATTTGCCCCTTAGGGCATCTTGATAGGTGGCAACAATGCTAGTGAGCCCAAAGGGTAGGGCCATAACCCCTAGAGTTTCCCGATTAGCATCCAATAGATCTAGATCGGATGATGGTCGGCGCTGAACCAGAGCGGTTAGAGCCTATTCTACGATGGAAAGGCAATTGGTGAGCTTCTGGCCAACCTGATCGATGGATGCGATCAGATTGTCATTATTGATTTGCCTCCTTGGGTAGCAGGGGAGCGAGTGGCGAATTGTTGACGAAAGCAACCTCGGAGGTGGTTTCGAGATCGGATCTATAGTCATAGGTGTTGGGGTGATTGGCGCAGTATTGATCTACACCGGCTTGATGAGCTCTCCGACTCCGTCGGCGTTGATGATCCACGAGATCAATCCGACCATGAAGAACTGGCTAGGCTATGGGAGGGACAAAGAGCCTGCAAAACATACCATCTTGTTTGACATGGAAACAGCACACACACCCCCACCTAGCGCACCAATTATCGACAGAATATCATCGACAGTCCTCTGAGGGGTATCCTACAAAGGTAGATTGATTGGCAGAGATACGTGTAATTGAGAACAAGAAGGCAACAGAGACACACGAGTTAGATAGGTTCGGGTCATTAGCATGACATAATACCCTACTCCTGTGGTCTGTTGGATTGTATTGGCTATCGTATGATATTCTGTGTGTTTGGAGGGGGTCCATGCCCACCTTATATAGTCTAGGGGGAGCAGGGTTACAAGTCGGTTGGATCTAGGAGATAACCGAAAAGTAATAACATATTACAGGAATCATGCGATCATACGTATCCTAATAGATCTCGTAGTATCTTCAAGATATCTTCTCGGTGTCTTGCGGGACACACCGAGTAGCACCGTGCCCCGCAAGGCTTCGTCTTATGGACTAAGTCGCCACTAGGGGCGTAGCCCATGTGGTCTATCGTGTGTATCCGGGGTCATACCCCCTACAGCGTGCTAGGTAGGGGCCTTTTGCGTGTCTCAACATCCACACCGGGCCTTGGATGGCTAGTCACAACATCAGCTGAGTCCTGGGCACGCATGTGCACTTCGAGAACCTGAACTTCATCGTCATGATGGAAGGAGAGTTGGTGCGGACTCCCATCGTCGTCCAACCTCTCCACTCCATCGGCCTCGACGCATTTGCTGAGGCGCTTGAGGAACTACAGCTGCACGCACCGAAGGCCCGTGCCCCGAGGAGCGACCAGCTCCTCAGCTTAGACTACGGGAGGTTAGAGCGCTAGCTCGGTGCCTTCCTAGGACCCCAACCATCCTAGGAGAACATGTACCATCTCGCCTTCTCGTTCGCTAACATCATGACATAGCTCACCAGAGGAGAGCCGCTGTCCCCGGAATACCTGATCCAGAACGCTCCGACAGCGCTCCCGTCCAGTCTCTGCAACGCCGCGAAGACCATTGGCCACCTTATGGTGCAACGCATGCCTCCATCCCCTATGAACAATGAGTTCATGGGGATGATAGAATATGTCGTGGAGGCTTTCCATGACCTCCTCGTAGGAGAATCGAAGTCACCCTTCAGCTCTAACTCTAGCAGGGGGAGCCACCACCCCTCTCGTGAGTGTTTCATGGCCGATACCCCCGAGGGACATGTCGAAAGTATCCACGAAGAAGAGGCTACCCCAATGAATGACCTCGACAATGGGGCCGACGAGGATGCTGGGGCCCCACCTCACCTGCGGGTGGAGCAGCTGAAGGCCCGGCACCAAGAGCTCAAAGAAGCACGACTCTAGCTCGAGCAGGAACACGTGAAGCTAGAGCAAGAGATCGAGTGCCATGGAGACGGTGGGCGTGCATGCGCCATGGCCCATGATGTGAACCAGAGGATCATCGAGAACGATGAAGCGCTCCCACACTTCGCCTAGGCAAGCTAGAACATTGCTGTTGCAGCGGCCTTGCTCTAGGGGCTTCTAGGGCCCACGATGCCCAAGGATCATCGGGCCCATCATGAGATTTGCACGCTACTCGAGCGTGCGGTGGTGCAGCAAGCTGAGAGCTTGTTGTCCCGATGATGCAAGCTCAACACCAGCTAGCGCATGCCCTTAGAGCAACCCAACAAGGATACGTCAGTCCACCAGGCGCCACAAGGCGGCAGGCCGCGTGCCGCGGTCCCGGTGCATGAGCATCTTGGCCACCACCATGACGCATGGGACCCCCTCGATGCCTGAAGGCATACCCACGGTGATGCGAGGGAGGGAGCTTGCCATGGCTACCAATCTTGTTGTGGTGGACGCTATGACAACGGTGAGGACCGAAGCCCGAGCCTTGACTTGCTGGGACCTCAGGCCTTTGGCCGACACATTCTCAATGTCGTATTCCCACCATGGTACCGACCACCAACCAACATCCTAAAATACTCTAGGAAAACGAACCCTAGACTGTGGCTCAAGGATTATCGGCTTGCATTATCCACAACCTTCTATTATTCTTGGCCAATTCGGTACAAACATGGTTAGGACACCTTCCGCCCAACAGAATCCAAAGTTTGGTGGACATGAAAGAGATCTTCGTGGGGAACTTGCAGGGCACATACAAGCATCCTAGGAACCCATGGGATCTAAAAAACCACCAATAGAAGGCTGGGGAAACTCTTTGTGGGTACATCCAGCGCTTCTCCCGGTAGTGCAATGTGCTGCCCGACATCGCCGATGCTGACGTCATAGGAGCTTTCCTATCTAGGACCACCTACGAGTCCCTAGTCCATAAGCTTGGATGTAAGAGCCCGCGAACCACCTAGGCGCTCCTTGACATTGCCACTAGCCATGCCTTAGGCGAGGAGGCGGTCAGAGCGATCTTTGACCACCTCAAAGGCAAGGCAAAGTGAGACAAGTACGCCAATGAAGGTGCCTCCAACTGTCCTAGCAAGAAATAGAACAAGAAGCGGCATGAGGACTCGCTCGTGGCTGCCGCCGACCACAAGGGGGTTAGAAGCCCACAAAGGGTACCCCGAACCACTTCAAGAAGCTGCTCGAAGAGCCATGCCCAAACCATGGTTTCCCCATCAAACACTTATACAAGGACTGCGGCCTCATGAAGTGGTTCTTGTTCGGAGGCTCCAACAAGGGGGAGCACAGGGGGGACCCTAACCCGGCCATAGAAGACAACCGAGGAGAAGGATGATGGCTTTCCAACACTGGATGGATGCCTCATGATCTTCAGAGGGTCGGCGGCCTATGACTCCAAGCATCGCTAGAAGCTTGCGCACTGTGAGGTCTATACAGCCGAGCCAGCCTTGCCTACCTTCCTTCGATGGTCGGAGTCCGCCATAACCTTCGATCAGACCGACCACTCGAAATGCATCCCATAGCCAGAATGATATCTACTCATGGTTGACCCAATCATTGGCACAAAGCGACTCACCAAGGTACTGATGGATGGAGACAGCAGCATCAACATCATGTACGTGGAAATGCTCGATGCCATGGGCATCGACCAAGCGTGCATCTGGCCGACCGGGGTGCCTTTCCATGGCATTGTGCCTAGGAAGCAGGCCGTACCACTCAGGTAGATCGATCTGCCCATCACCTTTGAGGATCCGTCCAATTATAGGATAGAGACCCTTACCTTCGAGGTGGTTGGATTACATGGAAGCTACCATGCCATCCTGGGACGTCCATGCTACGCGAAGTTCATGGCCATCCCCAACTACACATATCTAAAGCTGAAGATGTCAGGACCGTGCGGGGTCATCACCATTGGCACCTCCTTCCAGAGCGCCTAAGAGTGTGAGGTCGAGTGTTGTGAACACATCATGGCAATCGTCGCCTCTAAGGAGCTTACGGCCATCATTAAGGAGGTCGCCGAAGAAGCACCCGACCCCAAGTGGCTGGATAGGTCTTTCGAGCCAGTGTAGGGCGCCAAGGAGGTCATCATAGACCCCAGCAGCTCCAAGAGCAAAGTGGTGCGCATTGGCACCACGCTTTCCTCCAAATAAGAAAGCACCCTTATCAACTTCCTCCACGCCAACAGAGACATCTTTGCGTGGAAACCCTCGGACATGCCAGGCATTTCGAGAGAAGTCGCTGAGTGCGCCTTGAAGATTAGGCCAGACTCCAAGCCGGTGAAGCAGCGTCTGTGTCGTTTCGATGAAGGGAAGCTTAGGGCCATCGGTGAGGAGATTACGAAGCTTTTGGCAGTCGGATTCATCAGGGAAGTATACCACCCCGAGTGGTTAGCCAATCCCATTCTTGTACGAAAGAAGAGTGGCAAATAGAGAATTTGTGTTGACTACACGGGTATCAACAAAGCGTGTCCAAATGATTCGTTTCCTTTGCCATGCATAGACCAAGTAGTCAACTTGACCTCAGGGTGCGAAACCCTTTGCTTCCTTGATGCGTACTCCAGGTACCATCAGATCGCGATAAAAGAGTCCGACCAGCTCGCGACATCTTTCATCACCCATTCGGATCGTCATGCTATGTCACAATGTTGTTCGGTGTCGCACCCGGTTTTTCGAAGAATACCAAGCACTAACTATATCTGTGCCTAGGATGTCCACACGACACATATAGCGACAAATATGGAGAATATCAAGAACAATGCTTTATTATATATCAAACATAATTACAACAGGACTTACAACTGTTACAGAAGCATAGCGGAAACTATTCTTAATCTTCTCTTTGGGACTCCATACTCCATAGGGACGATTGACTGGTTGACCACAAGCCTAACTCCTCGTCTCCTCCAGACAAGCAATCTGGTACCCATCCGAGATTTTTATCCAAAGTATAGAAAAGTAAAACAAGCGTAGGTACATCTCGTACTCAACAACATAACATGGGGTTCATGAGACTCAAAAGGCTAACACTGGTTTAACTGCGATTGACTTTTGATTATCACAATTTTAGCAATTGGGTAGCAATTAGTTTATCCATAAGCCCATAAACACATGATCAGGTAAACATGATTAATGAATAGCATAAACAATTAATCATTAGAACAATTAATCATTAGTGATCATCTCTATTCCATAAGGGTTCTAAGGCCACTCGTATCCTTGAGCACGGCTGTTATAATAGTTTTACACTCTACAGAGGTTGTACACTTTCACTGTGAGTCATAATTTACCCTTTCTCCCAAGGTGATCAGCCTCTTGATCCACTACTAAGGAAGGTCGGCAGGGTTCACTATGAAGCCTTTCAAAGGTTCGTCTAACAAGTTAAGGCCGCTAAGGTTTTAGTCGTTTAGCCATATGTGGCCCCCCTCTAGGAGTGGCATGCGTGGGCATGCAACACGGTACACACATCCTAGCAGGAAAGGAAACATACTCCCTTGCACCATAAAGGTAACCACTAACAAGCTAGAAAAGGTCCTCGTACTGACCTAAAGCTAGAGTCATATAGCCATCACAGTTGTACTGTAAGTCCCGGATGATCACTTACAGATAAGTCCTTAGGGAGATGAATTTAAAGCATTTAGAAAGTAGCTAAACACTCTAGCCCCCTGTTTCCATGTTACTAAAAAGTCATGTTTTAATATTTATTGCATATACCATTAGTCAAGTTACAAGATCATGGTTTTGGTTAAGCACTAGCAAAAACTACCCAATGAAATATCCCAAGGTTATCAAGGTACAAGATATCAAATATCTAGGGTAACCTATTTAGCAACAAGATAAACACATGCAATATGAATTAAGTGATTAAAGGTGAATAGGTAACAAGGATGGTCCCATGCTATACTTGCCTTAAACTTGCTTTTTGCCTAAAACAACTTGCTTAGAGAATCTTCAGACTTCATCTTTCAATATTGCAGCTTCTGGCACTCATCTTCTGGTCTCCAACGCTTACGTATGGTTCACTTCTACTCGTACAAACACCAAGCACAAAGAGACATACAAACAGACAAAGCAAAGACAACTAAGAACAATACACCAATCAAAACCAAAAGCTTTTAAATAATATACTAAAAGAAAGGGCTCGTCGCTACAATCACGGGAACGCAAGAATCACCGATAACGGAACTATCGTTAAAAAGAAACAACTATCGGGATTTTATATTATAAAAGAGAGAAAAAACCTATATGCTTGATTTATTTTAATTGAGCAAAACTATATGAAGCATATTAATTCAGATTACATAAAATCACATTTTATTTTAAAAGCCGAGTTGAACTAGTCATATTTTATACATAAACATGCACGTATCATTTAATCAAATTAAACTTTAACTTTGCATGAGAAAAATACATGTGAAAGCATCTTAACTGACTTTATATAAATCATGTTTAAACTAAGCAAATTATAATTAATAAATACATATTTAAGTTGACATTAATTAACAAGTAATTATAAAAGGTGGATACTGTCCTAGGTTGCTGTTATTTAGAAACAAGTTTACGTAATCATTAATCAAATTAATATTTAAATTATAATATTATGAATATGTGACATGATAAACGTTGCTACTAACGCGTACCTTACATTGGCACGATTTAACACGACAAGAACGAAGTTAACCCTATGTAGTTGCTTTTAATTAAAAGCGATTGAATAAATATAAATTAAATTAATACCTTATATTAAAATTCAGAAACACTTGTTATATTGGATGACGCTGCTAACACGTATCACTCATTGTGATGAAACTCGCGTAATCGAATCGAAATCAAAAACCTATATCGACTTTAATTAATTAGTGATTAATTAATTATAGACGCAATTAATATTTTAATAAAATAAATTCATAAACATGTGATATAAAAATTAATAGCGCTACTGCGTAGATCTCGACGATACGAAACTAACGCAATTGGAACGAAGCTAAAACGATTAAATGGCGGGGATTAACAATAGGATGGCAAAACTGTAATTACTGCACCTTCTACCTCACTGTTCTTCTTCTTGTCTGTCTGCTCTTGCGTGGACTACGTACGTGACCATGGTGGTGCTGTTGTGCTCGCGCAGAGAGGGCTGAGGACGGTCGGCCTGGCCGGCCAGCAGTGGCACGCGGCCGCACTCAGCCTGCCTGGGTGCGCAGGGTACGCGGCCCTCACGGACGGCCGCGGCAGCACGAGGCGCCGGCGACAGCACGGCTGCTGCACCGCGAGTGGAAGGGGCTGTGTGCTGGGGCGCGGGACGGGCGGCGTGGGGATGCGGCGTGGGGCCTGCCGGGTGGTGGCGCACGGGGTCGGGGCGCGGAACCTAAGAGGAAGGGTCGGTCGGAGCTGCCGCAAACAAGAAGAAAGGCTCCCATGGTGAGTTCGCCGGAGAAAAGGAGAAGGGATGGGAAAACAATAAAACAGGCACGGATCCACAAAAAGGATGGCAAGACGGTGAAGAGGAGATCGGGACGAACCTCGGACTGGTGTTGGTTTTCGCAGGGGACTTCGGAGATAGCCGGAAACGCTCGCCGAACGTTCACCGGAAAAGTTTGTCGGAAACAAGATGCAGAACTTCGACTTTAGATCTAGGACGATAGGAGTGGCGGCTGGGAAAACGGATCATACTTATGGAACCAGCGCGTCGAGGGCTACGTCGGCGTATATATATATATATATATATATATATATATATATATATATATACACACACACGCAAGGTTTGAAGATTTTGGAAAATGAAGATATTTTAGGAAATAATTGATTTTCGGAATTAAAATAATTAAAGAAAAACTTAAATTACTATTTAGGCTCCGAAAAATATCCGTGAGCTCCGAAATATTCCATAAAAAATCCTAGGGATAGATGGAAGGATAAGGAACACAGCCAAAGTGGTTTTAGCTCCTGAAAAAGACTTTTGGATTGATCGAGGAAAAAGACAAAGCTCTAAGAAATAGGAATTTAATCCCGAAAAAGGTCAGAAAGATTTCCAGAAAGAGAGGCATCGTTCTAACGCGTCTTAAAACCTTTTCCAAACCTATTAATTTTGAAAACACAGCATCTTATCTAACTTTTATTTTTACAAGTTTTCAAATTCTTTTAAAACCACTACATGAAAATAATATTTTGAAGATTGAGATTTGAATTTATTTTCCAAACCACTCATCACAAAAGTACCAATGCAACGACATGTTGCTACCCTTATGTTGGATTTTAATTTAAATAAAATTTTCTTTTACCTATGTTTTTATGAGCACAAAACAATTAACAAAAATCATTTTACTCTTTTTAGAAAGTAGCTAATTTTAGGGTGTTATATTCGGTCTGAAAAACGCAGGGGCTATATACCAGTGTTGTATGCTCAAGTGTTTCGGGGACCTCATCGGGCGAACCGTTGAGGCCTACATCGATGACATTGTGGTCAAGTCCAAATGGGCTGACCAGGTCGTAGCCGACCTTGAGTAGACCTTCGCAAAATTCCGAGCCAATGGCATTAAGATCAACCTCGAGAAGTACGTTTTTGGGTCCCGAGGGATATGCTGCTGGGTTTTATCGTCTCCGACCATGGCATCAAAGCTAACCCAGAGAAGATCTCGGCCATCACGAGGATGGGCCCGATTTAGAACATAAAGGGGGTGCAGCGAGTCGCAAAGTGCCTCGCCACGCTCAGCCGCTTTATCTCGCGCCTCGGTGAACGAGATCTCCCCCTCTATCGGCTTTTGAAGAAGGCTGACCGCTTCGAATGGACGCCCGAGGCCCAGGAGGCACTTAACACGGTCAAACAGCTTCTAACGAAGGCCCCGATCCTGGTCCCCCTAATTGACGGGGAACCACTTCTGCTCTACATGACGGCCACCACGCAAGTGGTCAGTGTAACAGAACCACCCAATTTATATAAGATCAAGTACGGATCTCTTTATTATTTTATGTGACTAGAAAGAATATACATATATATATATGAAAGGGGTCTACAAGTGCACAGATAATATACCATTGTAGCACTTCACCCGAGAGTATTACAGGTATCGTTATTTATATTTTTACCACAGGGAAGGTCTGATATGGACATGTATTGATAAATTATGCTATTGATAGAGAAGTAAACCATAACCAATATTCTACTCATAATAGGGGTAAGTCAAAGAGGTAAATGAATATATGAATAATGCATAATAACTAATCATTGATCACTCAGAGTATTCCTTTCTATGGCATTAGCATGGTTAAGTAGAATATTAGAGGAATAATTCCTAAGTCATTCTTAATTATAAGTCAAAGCATACATTGATTAGTGTAATTACACCTAGTAGTCATGGCTAAGATCAACTTCATATCTACACATAAGGGATATTACTAAGGAAGATTAAGAACAGATCTTGTCTTCCTTCGTAACTAGATCCTACTTGTATACCTATATTCGGGGAGTGGAGTACAAAGGACTCAACGAAAGTGTCACATCCGCGATCTACCACATGGCCTGGAATATAGGGTGTATCCGCATATAAACAACGTATAAGCACCACGCTTACACAATGTCGACCAATCACCCCGTGTACTTTTGGAGCAAGCGTTATACAAACTTATGCATGAACATGATGATAATCTAACTATACTAAGCATATGATCAAAGTAGACGAACATTATAACTAGGAATATGATAAATATGAAGATGAATGTCATAACAATTGTAGCAAACATATAAAAGTAATGAGAGATACAAAAGAGAGGGGGTACAAAGGTTATACCACACAACGCTCTTGACACAATCGGGAATCTAAGCAAAGCCTGCTTGCCTCCCTCTAGACCTAGCCTAACTAGCTCTGCCCTAGAATATGGTGGAGCTCTGAGGCTGATTAGGGTTTTTGTTTTCTCAAATGACTTATGCCTTGGTGGGTGGTAGGGGCTGATATATATATAGGCCAGAGCGTCAATCCTGAGCCCTCGGATCAAACCGACTTGAATAAATGGCATAGATGCAATCTAGGAGGCGGTGGAGAACCGACATAACAATGGAGGACTGACAGGTGAGCCCTAGGGGCTGGCTAGCCTGCAGGTGGGGGCGTCTCACCCTCTGCTTCGGTGTGGTGTCCTCTCGAGTCTTTTGGAACCTTCTGGGGTTGTTTTCGCTGTGGATAAGCGCGATTAAGTCTGACATCTAGGTCCACCTTGATGGTTTTCTAGATAAACCCTGCAAAAAACATAAATTTACCAAAAACTCATATAATTTGTTAGTTTAAATTCCTTGACCGTCGTTGGTGATTATATTTATGCCCTTATACATGTTATATTGATGGTTTATAGTGGTTGTTAACTACCGTCAACACAACCATGCCAAGATGTGCACCACAAGACGGCGTTACTTACAAGCCAAGTTAGCTAGGCTCCCTCCCTCAGGCTCATGATCCCTCGATCGGGAGAACCTCCTTCTATGTATGCAACTTGGCCCTGAACTCTAAATAAGGGCAACCAGGGCACAAATCCCCTACCATTCTCATTCTCTCCATTCTCACCGGACTCTCGATACTCTTATTCGGGTAGTCCATCTCATAGCTCTAGCACCATCTCCTATCTCTTCTACCATTCTTGCACCCCCCCATTGTAAGAACTTCAGAGCATTCAAGCGAGGAACATGCACTCGATCATCTCTGAGACTAGACGTAGGGCTCCGGCCCGAACCAGTATAAATCATTGTGTCTTTTGGATGCTATCATTGTCTTCCTAGAGCAGCGCGGTATTCATATAAATTTACTAGTCCAATTTATAAAACACCGACACATTCGATTTTACGTAAAAAGTTATGAATTTATTTGTGTTGCAGCTATTTTTAAGGGTGGTTGACTTAGTCAGTTGACCTTGAAACTCGATTTCTAGGGCAAGCATCGAGAAATCACCTATTTTTAGAAACGGTTCTCTTAAGCCGACTAACCATAAAAATAAATATGGAGGTTCACGTGGTGGGCTGGCTCGATCAGCCCTGCCTCCATGGCACCTTCTCAAAAGTGGTAAACTTATTTATATATATATATATATATATATATATATATATATATATATATATATATATATCATGCATGCCAAATTGTGGTAAAAAAAATTGGTGTCACAAATAGAGGACATCAACTTAAATGGACATAGAAGGATTCTAGTGTCTAGACAACAGCTAACCCCATTTATTTTCTCTAAGCTACAATATATGGGCCCCTAAATGATCTTAAATAAAAAGTTCATTAATTACAAAGTTTTAGATATCGTTGAGCTCTACAATTTTGATATAAATTTCGTCTTTCATCCGATTTTACGTAAAAAGTTATGAATTTATTTGTGTTGCAGCTATTTTTAAGAGTGGTTGACTAAGTTAGTTGCCCTTGAAACTCGATTTCTAGGGCAAACATCTAGAAACCACCCATTTTTAGGAACGGTTCTCTTAAGCCGACTAACCCTTAAAATAAATATGGAGGTTCATGTGGTGGGCTAGCTCGATCGGCCCTGCCTCCACCTTCAAGTCCAGTGAGGAATGCACAGACTGGCGGTGATTGCTTATTCTTTTGTACGTGTGGTTTAAGATCTTGCACATGCAAATTCACAAACTAGTCGGCAATGAAGGCCAAGCCGCCGGAAGTGATCTCGTCATCCAGCGGCATCCGGTCATCGTCGGCGTTGATGCTGATGATGACATCCATCTGAAACACAACAAATCTATACGCAAAAGGCCCCTCTGTACACAACAGTCTGTACACAATAAATCTGGCGCATCAACTATCGGAAGAATCTACTCCAGCAATACCGATCAGTGTATTCGCGTACAGGAAATCAGATGGGTAGCACATGAGACATAGAGGTTTATACTGGTCCAGGTATGTTGTGCCCTACATCTAGTTTGAAGTAGCTCCCTCTGTATTCATATGCTCGGTTATAGGGGTTGTTGATTGTAGATATGAGCTATAATGTAAAGGATTGGATCTCGATCAGGGGGTCCCTACCCCTCATTATATAGTCTGGGGTAGGGTTACAAGTTACAACAGATCGATCCGCTAATAGATGTGTTTCCTAGTTTATTATATGAACCACATGACAAAATAATTCAATCCTATCGTCTAGATATGACGATGTTGGATATCCGAGAGATTATTATCTCCAAGCCTACTGATGCATCCGGCATACGTGGGTCCCTTTCTCGTCGTCTTTGACCCAGTAGTCAGGCATGGGCCGGATACACGGGCGGTGAGGTATCCCTGTCCCATATATACTTACTCATTCCGTCCCAAAATAAGTGTCGTTCTCGTTTTTTGAGGTGTCAAACGCTTTTAACTTTGATCATATATAATATATATATATATTTATTTATTTATTTATTCATTGTATTTATAGTAACATTTTTAATATATAGATGAGATCATTCTCTATTTTTATACAATACAAAAACCCGATTTTAAAAATTAAAGTTGCTCAACTGTTTTCCACTTGATAATTTAGAAGTTTTGTCCGATGTGATACTTCTGTGCCGGCCGCCGGCCTCCCGCCGTTGAAGGAGAAACGGAGGAGAGGGCGCCGGCAGCAAGGCGAGCTCCGCGCGGACGCGTCATGAATTTGGGGCAAAGGAGGCGCCGGAGCCCGCTGTTCCCGGCCGGAGGAGGCGTCCCGGCCGCGGTGGCGCACACATGCGCCCATGAGGCCATGGCGGAGCCGCAGCTCGCACGCGCGCCCATGAGGCCGCAGCGGAGCTGCTGCTCGCGCGCGCCGGCGAGGCCATGGCGGAGCCGCAGCTCGCACGCGTGCCCATGAGGCCGTGCGGACCGGCTGCTCGCCCGTGCCGGCGAGGCCGCGGCGGAGCTGCTGCTCGCGTGCCTACCCGCGAGGCCACGGCGGAGCTGCTGCTCGTGCGCCCGCGAGGACGCGGCGGAGCTGCTACTCGCGCGCGTGCCCGCGAGGCCGCGACGGACCGGCTGGTCGCGCGCGCCGGCGAGGCCGTGGCGGAGCGGCTGCTCGCGAGCGCCGCCATGCGTGGCCAGCTCAACGGCGGCGCGCGGCGTGGCCAGTTCGGGAGCGGCCAGCGTGCTCCCGCAGAGCTGCTCGGCTCGGCTGGAGGTGGTCCGGCGGCCACAGGCACTGGCGGCTGCGACCGCGTCCTCGCCGCGACGGGCTAGCACCGGCGGCGGCGACCGGGGAGAAGAGGCGCGGGAGCTGCGATGCGCCGATAGGGAGGCATGGTGCGGTCGTACGGAGGAAGGGCGCAGCAGCGGGGCGACGGCGTGAGCTCGACGGCCGGCGGCAGCGAGGGTGGGTTCGTCTGGGAGGCTGTCTGGCTCGCTGACGAGGACCGCGTCGCGGCGGATGGAATGGGCTGACCAGTTGGGCCAAGGGCAATTTGGGCAAATCATCACTTTTCTTGGCTGAAACCAGGGCGCGGTGTCTTCTGGCAATTCAAAGTGGAAACACAGTGTCCAGCAACAACTTTGCTGATTTGGAGTGTCCACCAGCCGTCGGTGCTCATTTGGCATGTCCCGTGGCCAATTGTCCCTTTTTATAAATCTAATTAAATTTGAGAAAGTTTGACCGATGTGAATACCAACACGACACTTATTTTAGGACAAAGGGGTATTAATGCACAGCTATTTTCATATTTTGAGCCATTTGCATTTTGTTATGTACGGTGCAACACGTATATCGGTCATTCTCATCGATGCTGAACCGAATTAAAAGCATTTTAACATAAAAATGTGTCGCAACGAAGAAAAGTACTATATGCTGTAATTTTGCATTGAAATCAAGATCAGAATGATATATAGCGATAAACACGACAAAGCTGGAGTAATAAGATATATACATCTGCCGAACATTATTGTGCATCCTTCTAGCGTCGATTATCATCCAGTTTCGTATGTTATTAGCCCGCAAAAATAATCTATGGCTTTGAATTAAAAGGAAACCAACGGTATCGAGAAACGGATCCTGCCTAGTACGTACGCTCTCACGAGCTCATGATCGAAGGATTGACAACGGGTGCAGGTGGGTGGCGGCAGTAGCGGCACCGTTGCGGCTGCTCGTCGTCTTTCTTGACGATGAGCACATGGAGGAGGCTGTCGCCCACTGGCGGAGCTACGTGGGGGCTATAGTGGGCCATGGCCTCTCCTTGCCTCCAGTGATTTGCTGAAGCCCCTGTCCCTACATGAGCTGTGAAGTCTGTGAGTTAGTTGTAAATCTATCTATGCTCTAAGTCTACGTGCATTGTAAGCCAACGGCCAGGATCAGCCATGCATGTCTCAACGTAGACATAGCAATCTAATAGCATTCCCTCCATTTTAAAAATAAAAAAAGCAATTGTGTAGCAGTGGTCTCACCGCTTGGCTCAGCCGTTAGCTCGTTACTCCATTAGCCTTTTTTTTTTCTTCTGTTGCTATCCACCATGTTGAGTCTTGTTGATTTTTTCTCTGCCGGCAACGGGCGAGGGCGACCGCGTCCGCGGGTGAGGCGGCAGCTGAGGCAGGACGGCGGAAATCGGGACGGCGCTGATGGGCTCCAAGTCGCCGAATGGCGGTAGTGCCGATGCCGCGAGCAGGAACATGGCAGTGGAGTTGGGGGACGTCGACGTGGACGTTGACGACGTGGAGGTGGTGGAGGTCTCCTCCTCGTCCCGCGCTCGCTTGTTGGCGACAGCGGCGGCGGCGGCGACGTAGAGGACCATCTCGAGAAGGCACTTCTTGGAGCGGGAGAAGGACGGCGCCATCGTTTCGATTTCTCGCCAAGTCGTTGCAATGCGGAATCGAATGAGGAGAGGCGTATCCGCCCCGTCACCGCGATATATATGGAGCGGCAACTGGCCATGTGTTCCCCCAGCGCCTGCCTGACGGAGTTGGAGTCGGGTTCCGTCCAGGAAACACGCCGACCTCAAATTTGATCTCCGCCGCTGTGTCCTCTTCGATTTCATTCCCACTTCCCAGAATGTCCGACTCCGATGCGAGTTAGTACGGAGGCGACGCCGACTCAAACGCCTTCTATATCCTGCGAATGGAACACGGCTTTATGACACGAGTTCAGGCCTCACTTCCTTGCACGGAGGGCATGTTTGGATGGAGTTGCTGGAAATAAATTGGGTGGACGATGGGTGCACACCGACACCTGCGTACGCTCCCCTTGCTGATGGACGTCACATGGAGCCCAATGGCAGATGCGGCGCACACGACGGCGTCGGGCTGCATGTGACGTCCGTCGGGGAGGGGAGCGCACTCAGGTGTCGGAGTCGCCTACCTAATTTATTTCCAGAGTTGCTTGGGTCATTCCGTCCATATCTAGAGAGATACTTTCTCCGTACCTTTTTAACCGTCGTTCTTCCTTGCTTAAAGATCAAGCATATTTAACTTTGATTAAATATATAAAAATATTAATACCTATAATTCATAATTAGTATCATCAGATAGATCATTAAATTGATTTTTATAATAAATTTATTTAGAGATATAAACATTACTAATATTTTCTACGAATCTAGTCAAACTTAAAAAATTGGACCGCCGCGTATACCATAGTGACAAATAAAAAGAAATTGAGTGAGTATGTTTGCTTGTGAGATTTTAGCTTGTACGGAGTTGTCTGTGTAAGGTCATTCCTAATACAAAGTACTCCCTCCGCCCTATAAAAAGAGTCGCTATGGGATTCGTGTCGCTCAATTTTTTTTAAGTTTGATTAGGTTTATAGTGAATATTAGCAACATTTGTATCTTCAAATTAGTTTATTATGAAAATATATTCAACGATCTGTCTCTGTAATGATACGTATCCAAAATTATTAATATTTTCTTATATATATATGGTTAAAGTAAAAAAATATTTAATTTCTCGACAAGTGAGAATGGTACTTTTTATAGGACGAGGAAAATCTGTTAGTCTCACAGGCCACATAGGCTCGGACACCGCATAAGAGAGAGAGAGCATAGGAATGGTGATTTGGCAATGCTTCAGTGTAACCTGCAGAAGCATTTGTGACTTGATATAAAGGCTTGAGAAAAGAGGTTTGTGAGAAAAAGAAAAGATGCTCGCAGTCCTACTGTCGTTTTGTGTTTCTCAGGCAAAGTAGCACCCTTTCTGCTACATGTTTGCATGTGCGTTGGGACAATATAGTAGTTTTAGCAACTCAGCAGTTTTTTTTTTTTTTGCTCAAACCACTAGCCGGCATTGGTATACATTGGTGCTGCTCTAAGGGGTTCTTTTGGCTGGGAGAGAAGACGAGATGGGATGGACGATTTTAGAGGTGGAATGGTTCATTTTGTATTTGGTTGAGGAGGACAAAATCATCCATGTTACATGTCTGGTTCGAGGACACTAAAAACTAGGATCAAACATTGACACGTGAGGCCACATTTGTCAGTTTTTTTTGTTTTTTCTTCCTCTTTTCTATGTCCCTTCATCCCCAACCTCCTAGACCCCACCACACTAGCAAATTGCACCCCCACGCTCACGCCTCTGCTGCTTGGAGGCGAGGTCAGCCACACGCGACCTCGACCGAGCGCCGCTCCTCCTCCCCTCCTCCTACCTTCCTCCGCCGGCAATCTCGACTGAGTGCTGCTCCTCCACCGGTGAGCTCGTTTGTGTGCGCTCCTCTTCCTCTCCTCCTCACTGATGAGCTCGGTTGCGGCCGTGTAGCCTTGGCCGTGTTCCCCAAAGCACCGCCTCGTCTCCCAACAGTCGACCCATCAATCTCGCCTTTGTCCTCAACACCCACGCCAGTCTAACCTATGCTCCTCTTTTTTCCTCACGCTCCTCATGCGCGCTCGCAGCTCTCGTCTCACCTGGGATGACTCCGTTCGCAAGATTTTTTGTGGCAAGTTGAATTCGAATCTATAGCGTATATTTCCTAGTAGGATTGTCATGTCTTTAGCTGATTCTGAACTAAACATCAAGCCAAGATAGGATATCCCACCCAAAACCATTCAATAACTGCAACTAAACACTACTTAAAATGCCTTGTGTCGGGTTCATAAACCCCGGGTCCCTCGCGGACCGGCTTCCCAACAAAGGCTTGGCCCAAGCAGACAATGCGCAACTCATGGGCCGGCCCAAGTATTGGAACAACAGGCCAGAAGGACGATCCAATCACCGACTGGAAGGTCTGGCCGAGGAGGAACGGCGCCCGTTTTCCGACTCCGACCCTCCTCTTCGACCGGAGTGCTCACTTCGATCTCCAGCCCGCCCCCGAACGGCCTCTCCGACCGGAAGGCCTGGCCGAGACACTACTTCCGACTCCGACCCCGCGTCTCCGACCGGGGCACGCAAAAACCCTGCTCACCGCTCTTCTGCGACTAGCGCAACCAGAGCCAACTGGGACCGACCGACCAGGGACGCCCGCCCAGAAAGGACCAGGGAACGAACGGAGAAAGCAAGGCAAGGCACACAAGTCGAACCACGATACCAGGGACCGTACCCTGTACACCTGTAGAAATAGTACTCTACAACCGCTCTGACACAAATAGTGTTGTAGGCGCCGACATTTTCCCTACAGTATTGTGGGCACCATTAACTCCCATGCGGTAAGGCTCCCCCACATGCCTCTAGGCATCGACAGTGTTGTGGGCGCCGGCATTTACCATACCGAGTGAACATGGTAAAACCCCTCACATGCCTCTGGGCATCAATAGTATAGCAGGTACCGACATCTGCCATACCCGAACAAAACGACGCAGCCTCCCACGTGCATCCGACATCCAACAGTGTTGTGGGCGCCTACCATCATCATGTACCCGCCGGCGTGGGCAGCAAGGTTTAGAAGCATACGTACTCTCTTCCTCTCACTTGTAAGGCCATCTCCTTCATCTATAAAAGAGGATGCACTCTCTCCCAAGAGACTCAGTTAAGCCATGTCGATTCAAGTGCTTTCAGACTCATTAGATCGATTAAGTTCGCTAGCTCACAACCACAGAACCGCCAGGTTCAGACCTCAAGCACAGCTTGAACACTTAGCTCATAGCGGAGCTCCTATCGCTCTTGGCCCTTCTGACCGGAGCCGACTAGACCTCTTATACCCATCTTTCTCCTTCTCATTTGTAACCCCACTACAAACTTCGAGCACCTGGGCTCAAGAATAAAGTCACCGATTGACTCCAACTGGACGTAGGGCATGTTGCCTGAACCAGTATAAACCCTGTGTCATTGAGTGCTAGGCCACCTCCGATCACAACGTACGGTAAAACTATAAATATTTACTTGTTGGTCACTTTCTGCACCGATAGTTGGCGCCGTCTGTGGGGAAGACGTTGTACGTTCAATACTTTTTTGTCATCGGATGGCCCACTTTTCCGCCACCTTCACCAAGGCGGGCTCAGGCGATACGATTCGCTTTGGCTCACTCGAGTTTCCCGCACTTCCACCGGTTGGGATGTGGGTTCCACCCGTCTTCAAGCCATCCCAGGCCTTCCTCTTCGGAAGCCTGGACTTCGTCACCGACCGGCTCGGCATACTACACCTTCACGAGGAGGCTCTCGTTCCAGCACCCATCGAAGGGGCGCCCTCCATCGGCTCCGGGATGCACGACGACTTCAACAACAGGCCTCTATGCTTCATTTCGAGCAAACTCTCTGCTCAAACCCCGCTATGAGTAATGTACATGTTGTTATTTACTTGCTATTTTCTATCTTCCGCTGATTACTCAGAGGGACCCCATTGTCCCCGTCGTGACCGCCATACGACCGGTTCCCCTATGACCTCATGTCTCCTGCGGACGCGTACGCCCGAGGGATCCAAAGGATGCCGGCGCCGCCCCCTCTTACATCTAAATTCGTGGGGATGGCGAGCTATGCTCCCACTTGTTTCCTCGACCTCATGGATGACGATGTTGAGAGTGATGGCTTTAGCATTGGTGACATGGCGTCTAGCCACCATCCATCCTAGGAGTGCGCTATGGCGGACGCTCTGGGATAGCCACTGGTGGTAACGGAGTCCTTGCAAACTCACGCCCCTCTGAACCGTCATGCGGAGACCCCCGAGCTCACATGGGAGCACAACGAGGAACTACAACAACAGTGGCTGCACCAGCCACCGACTACGCCTGTGCGCTCGGCACACTACACTACGCCCCGTGCGTACAGACCAGCGAGCGACGCCCGAGGTCGCACCCATCGGATCCAGCACAACACCATGGATAGGGGGAACGATCCCCCATAGTTCGCCCGAGCCAATCAGAACATCGCCATTGTGGTAATGCTTCTGTGCGGCCTTCCCGAGCCAAACAACCCTTAGGAATAGGTGATCCACCAGAACCTCTGGGCACTGGTGGAGACCGCCACCGTTCAACAAGCGAAGAGCTCCGTATCGCGACACCGACTCACGGCCTGACTCCCCACCAGGGGAATGGGGACGCAGCAGACGGGTCGCTCCACCCGCTCACCGCCACGACCGCCGAGCGCGGCATAAGAGGCTACATCAACACCTCGTCTTAACTTGATGACCGCTCCACACAGACCGCGTGTATACGTGTGGCTCGGGCCAAACTGAGACACACGTAGCAGCGACTGGAGTCCCAGCCCTGATGGCCTGGGACCACGAACCTTTGTCCAACACCTCCAGCAAGCGCCGCTCCCACCGCACTCCAACGGAGGCCGAGGCAAAGGCAGGGCCAAGCGCCAGGATCAGGATGAGGGCCCCTCCACATAGAAGGGGAAAAGAATAGAAAAGATCGCTGCCGACTAGCCAACTCCACGTTGGTCGCCACGGCTGATCACACGGACAAGCAGCTCTAGTAGGACCCTCTGGGCCACTTCCATGAGCTCATGGAGAGCCCGTGCACCAACCACAACTACCACATCAAACACCTCTACAAGGACTGCGAGCTCCTCAAGCGCCTTCTACGACAGCCGGCGGGCCAAAGGTGGAAAAAGGCGAAGAAGCAGCGGCCAAGAAAGAGGGCGCAGCGGGCAAGGATTCGGACGACTGAAGGTTGAAATAATCAGACCGGACGCCTGCCAACTGAAGGACGACAACGATGACATTCTCACCAAACGCTTGGAACAGCTATGTCATTTTTCTTCCCCTAAATTTCAGTCTTACCATTGTTTACTTAGCGTTTGCTCCTATAAGAGCACCCCGACCCAAACACTTTTTGGCCCAGGTCGCTCGGGGGCTCCATGAGGGTACACTACTACCTCTCATTTTTGTTTACTATCATATGGTGAAACTCCTTCCTACCCAAGCAAAAAGGTAGTTCATTCCTTTAATTTGCCTTACGTAGCTTTGCTTTAAAACATTCTGACCGATCGCACCCCGCCTTTTCCTACAGTTACGAGCAGCTGAGCCCCGCGGGCCACACCCTGGGCTCCCAAGGTTGCAGCCTACAGGACGAATGGGCAAGTACGAGAAAGAAAGAATAAAAAACAAAATTATGCTAAGGGAAAATTAAGGAACAAAAGGGACAAGCTTCCCCTAATGGAGTGACTCCATCACAAAAAACGCAACCGACAGTAGTCATAAAACACACAAGAACGTTTACACGAGGGCTCCCCCATGAACTTAATCTTTTTACATCTACTAAACTACTTATACTTTACAAGCTATTGGGGCGGCTTAGCGGCATCTGCTGCCGGTATGACCGGTGAAGGCGCGGGCTGCTGACTCCCCGATGGGACGACATTCGGCTCGGTCGACGCCGGGGCGATGTCCACCTCTGACCTAGGCTCTGTGTCATCCACAGGCTAGGCAACGTCCCCCCGATGCACGCTTCTGGCCTTGTCTTCACGGCAGACATCCATCACCCACTACGCAGAGACTTGCTCTGCCACCAACCTTGCGTGCGGCAGCAAGCTCTCCCTGAGCAATTGGATGTCCTCCGTGCTCAAGCCGTCAGCATACCCACTGCAGATAGTGGTGAAGTATAGGTTTGGGTGGTACGTCGCCACCGAGGTCAACACCCCCGATGCTCCATAGAACAGCCCACTTGTGATAAGGTCCTAAACCGCATCTAGGACCTCTACCAGCTGGACAGCAGGCGTGCTGGTACTTGGTGTCGACCCGAAGACCTCCGAGACGACAAGCTAGGTGACATTGCGGATCTGGTCAAGTTCCCCCTCGAGAGCATGTTGCTCTTCATGGGACTTGGCCAGCTCCTCTGCATTCCAGCCAAAAGTCACCTTAACCGTCTCCAGGTCCCGCTCCAGCGACTTCACCTTTCCGCCCAGCTCTGAAAGAAGGGCGGCAAGCTCGAAAACAGGCTAAAGGAAGAAACCAACGCAATGAACAACAGAAAAGGTACGTACCGAGGTGGAAGTTCTCAAGGGTGGAGAACTCCTCCGCCTGCTAGGCCACCTACTCGCGTAGCCGGGTGCTCGCCTCCTCCATCCCTATCACCCGGCCCCGAAGCACGAGCACTTCCTGGTCTACCTCTGACTGGGCCTTTCGCTCTGACTCTAGGGCCTTTCGCGCCGACTCTAGGGCATTCCGCTCCGACACCAAGGCATCCTGCTCTGACTTGAGGGCCTCAAGGGATTTTTGGAGCACCGCATCGGTGTTCGCCAGGGATTTCCACAACCTCGCCTCGGCCTCCACATGGCGGTCCTTTGCCGCCTCAAGCCCCCGCTCTGCTATATGCTGCTCCTCCGCCCGCACCACAGTCACTTCGGTCGCCCGGTCCCAGGACTCACGACGAGCGGACTCTAGGTGACGCTCAAGCTCAGCCACCCCGGCATGCTCCATCCGGAGGAAGCAGGACTTACGGGATCACATCTCCTTCAGACCCTATGAAAAGCAAGCATGCTAAGGCAACCAACAAGAGATTCAGAGGTCAAGGACAAAAATAGGAAACTCACCTCCGCGGTGAGCTACAGGTCGACCTAGACTAAATGTTGGGTGGGCTTAACCCACTCCTAGGCATCCTCGAGCCTCACAGACAGGTTGGCGAGCTTAAACACCATGGCAAGTCCTTTCCCCCCATGGATGTCCCAGAGCTGACACTCCTAGGAATCCCAAAGGATGAACCACACCTTTGTAGGGTCCTCGGGGCAGGGCCACTCCAGGTCACCCTCCGGTAGCCCACCGGAGGGCCCAGCCTCTGACTAGAACACCGCCAGCTCCCGCGATGACACCAGTAGCTCCACCATGTCATCTGCCTCGTCATCGGATGGGATCTCCACCACCTCCGCCACCAGCCATTTCGACTCTGTCCCGGCCATGTCTCCTTGGTCGCCTTTAGCTCTGACCACGAGGGTCAGCCATGCAACCCTCCACCCGGCGAGGCAGGGAGCTCAGTCTCCCTCTCCTCTTCCGCCTCAGCTAGTGGAAGAGGGGCCACAAGAGTTACCTCCGATGTGACTTTCGTCATCAGCACCAGGATCACCACCAATGCTGACACCACCGCTGCCACTGTACTAGCAACCGACCTAGGGGGCACCACCCCCGGAAGGGAAGGGTTCACCGCCACCACCCTATTCCCCCCACCACTCTCCATGACGCACTACAGGGTGGGCCTCCAAACCTTACGCACGGGAGTTGGGGCGATGCTCAACCCCATCATCGCTCTGCCGCTGACAAAAATTGCAGATAAGTCATACTCCAAAAAGACTCAACAACGAAAGAAACAAAGAAAAACATACCGGGAGGTAAGCGGCACAACTCTAAAGGCAAGACCCAATGTCGACGGGCCTGCAGGGCAAGGACCGCTCCTAGGCTACGACCCGTGCCCCCTCACTTTAGTCGAGGGTGGAGTCGTCCCAACCGGCTCCTGCCCGGCCTATAGGTCACCGCAACACTCGGCTCAGGACGCCCCGATCGGAGCAACAAGCGGGGCATCCTCCGGCTATGAGTCACGCACTGGCACCGGTCCCGGTGATGCACAGGTACTAGCCCGCTCCTTGGACCACTCGGCTTGCTCGACCACGTCCACAGCTAGCGGGGACGAGACCGACGATGCCACCAACGGGCGCGGTGACCGCGTCCGCTTTGCCTCCCATTCGCCGACGGCATCCGCGCTCGCCGCACGCTTCCTCAGCATGGGAACCACCGCGCATCTCTCCGCCTCCTGCTCATCACCAGTGGACATCGCCGTAGGGTCACAACACTCCACCGAGGTCATGGTGACCTCTCGACTTTCCTCCTCCTCGAAGAAAATCATGTCATCAACCTTAGTAGGAGCCTCCGACTCAAGCTCTGACTCGACGTCGCTCCTTCTTTCCCTAGCCTTCATGTGCTGGGCAATCTCCTGCTCCTTCTCTTGCTTCCATCGAACCTCCTTGGTTCTCTTTGAAAGGACCTAGGATGCCGCCTAGAGGGGGGGTGAATAGGCGTTTCTGAAAATTAACACCTTTAAATGCGGAAACAATTAGAAAGGGGAGTTTCCAAAATGGAAACTCCAAATTAAGAGTACTACCTCCCCTCACAAGTTAGTCACAAAGTAAACAAGGTATAAAGAATATATCTAGAAACTACAACCCTGCAACACCAAGTTAAAACAGAGAATAAATATTTTCAGTGCAGGCAGGAAATACCGGACGTGTCCGGTATGAATACCGGACGTGTCCGGTATACACGATTTCTGCAGATCAGCCCCGAACTTGCTCCTTTCGATTTCTATCTTCAAACCAAACTGCAGGCACCTAATGGAGATGACAATATACACAGAGAACCTGCAGCACAGCTAGAGCAACACAAATATCAAATGAAATGCGAATTAAGACACAATATTTGTTTTACCGAAGTTCGGACTCGTTCGAGTCCTACTCTCCGTTGAGGGGGCTGCGGGCGACCCAGCGAAGGTCAGCCCTAGAGGGTACCACGAAGGTCACTCTAGCCGGAGTCTTTTCCAACTCCTTTTCCTCCTTCCACTAATTTGATTCCGAGGCGGCGGAATCGACCGTTACAAACTTTCCGAAGCAACCACAATCTCTCGGTTGCTCTCCGGCGACGCCTAGCCGTCTAGGACCGAAGAGTCCAAGAGTAACAAATGCAAATCACGAGATTTACAATATGCACAAGTGCTCAAGTGGTGGCTTGCTCTCTTTTTCAAATTCTCTCTTAACCCACAAATTGATTTTTGCAATTTGGATCACACACTCACTAAGAGAGGGTTTAGGAGAGTTGGCAAGGCTCAAAAACGTGTGTGTTACTCAGCAGAATCAGCAGCCTCCAAAGGTGGAGGCTTGGGGGTATTTATAGCCCCCTTGAAAAACTAGCCGTTTTATAGCCGTTGCAATACCGGACACGTCCGGTATGCATACCGGACACGTCCGGTATGACTCACACTGTGCCAACGGTAACTAAGTTACAGTGATGTTGTGAGGCGTCGGAACTCCCGAAGAATGCCGGGACTTCCGACTGTCGGAACTCCCGACTCAAGTCGGAACCCCCGACCCTCAGTAATTTTGAAAAACATGTAACTGAGTTAAAGTTAGTGAGGTGTCGGAACTCCCGACACATGTCGGAACTCCCGACCGTCGGAACTCCCGACTCACGTCGGAACTCCCGACCCTCACGGCTTTTGAAAACTAGCCGTTGGCATCTGGTCATCCATACCGGACACGTCCGGTATGAATACCGGACACGTCCGGTATGACCAGGACAGTGAACCCTCCAAGTCGGTCGAAGTGCGACACGTCGGAACTCCCGACCCATGCCGGGACTCCCGACCGTCGGAACTCCCGACCTATCTCGGAACTCCCGACGAACCAACCCGAGAACGACAATTTTACAGCTGCTGGACAAATACCGGACACGTCCGGTATGAATACCGGACACGTCCGGTATTGCCAGACCAGCAAGAAATCAGTTAGCTCATTTGTCTCTCAAATACTCAAAACTCACATGGGTTGGCTTGAGCACTTATGAAACATTATCTATCAACATGATGCATCCCTCTTAATAGTACGGCATACCTATTAAACTCAAGACAAACGGAAATATGAATTTGTACCACTTGAGTTGTTCTTTTGAATTGATGCCGTCCCTTCCAATCTTCATCAAGTAAGGGTGCTAACATGTTGATGTTGATCTTTTCACTTGAGCATAGCCATCTTGAGCATGTGACTTGATTCCATTCATCAAGTTTGAATAATCCCAAATGTATCAAGTCACTTCCATCAAATACTTCATTATAGATTTGATCCTTCACATCAATATGACCATCTAAGCTTGATTAGTACCTCAACTAAATGCAAGTACTTTCTTCTTCACCCTAGCTAGGTTCTTCGGCCGCCAAGCCGTCGCTTGCCCTTCACCCTTGCTTAGTACCTCGAAGCCTTTCCTTGCTATCTTCACCATCTCAAGCCATCAAGTCACATCTTGTGTTGAATCATCCATTCATATGTATTGTTATCTTTTTCATTTTAATTTAGCAAGCTTCAAATATGAGACCATTCCATATGCAATCCCTCATGTCTCATTAACTAATAATCACAAGCTTGCTTTCACATAGTACATGGAAATCCCACAATAAATAAGCCTTCACATGAATTTCATTTGCATTGTTGTCTTGTGCTTGAACTAGATTGTTTATACAACAACACATCATTTTGGCTTTCATTAAGTGCCTTTGAGATAACCTATTACCTGTCCACACTTAGCAAACGGGTTAGTCCTTTAATCACGTTGTCATTCAATCAACCAAAACCCACTAAAGGGCTAGATGCACTTTCAATCTCCCCCTTTTTGGTGATTGATGACAACTTGATTAAAGCTTACAAAATGATATAAACATTTAAACTTTTGGGTTCAATGATTTATGAGAGGCTCCCCCTTAATATGTGCTTATGATTAGAATCCACAAAATGACCTCAAATGTCAATTGCACATACTAAAACAAATAGGAGACTCCCCCTAAATCATTGCATCCGTGGGGTGCATGTGTGTGTGACAAAGTGAAATCGTGATGCATATGACATGATATATCATACAAGAATAAATATAAAGGCATCACATCAAATATTTTCATTCTAGCATGCATAGTCCTTATGAAAATAAATATGACACATGTAATTCACACATAGCACTCATTACAAATTTTCTCAAGTCCAGAAACCACTGATATATATAGATAAAGATCATGTCTCAGGAGATACAAAGATAAAGCATAAGTAAGTCTCATCTCTCACATGATACAATCTATCTCAAATCCAAGATACATCAATGAAGCTCAAAAACAAACTACAGCCTGCAGTACATATCTTCAGGTACAAAGATAAGCAAATGAAACTATCCTGAATCTTTAATCAGTCTCTCTCCCCCTTTGTCATCTATCACCACAAAGGTCCAACAATGACATACGAAGGACAAAGGGGCTACAAGCTGTTATGGAAAGCTGGGATCACTCATCATCATCATCATCTCGACCAGCATCCTCATCATCTGAGCGTGCAACACCGGCTGGACGAGAACCACCCGCACCAGACGCGTCATAGCCACCAGACCCGTAGAAGCCACCACCACCTGTCAGGTCACTCCACCAATCTGTAGCATAGTCGTCTGCAGTGCTGGGACGTGGCTGAGAGTGAGTAGGCACACGAGCCTGAAGAGGTAGAGTGTCAGGGTGCTCAGGTGCCTGCTGCTGCTGCTGTCGCTGTATGAACTCAACATACTCTCTATCATATCTAGCCTGCTGCTGCTCCTCAGTCTCAGGCTCACTAGCTGCCTCATCTGATAGAGAAGACCTAGGAGGATCAAGCTCAAGATTAGAAGCAATTTGCTTCAAAGTCCGAGTGTCCTTCCTCCTAGCCTCCCTCTCCTTCTGCTGCCTAGTCTGGATGTCACGGCACATCCCAAATATGGAGCTGAAAAGCCTGCGGATAGGCGAAGGAGGACTACCACGGCGTGAAGTAGAACGTGAAGGTGCACGTGGTGAAGGTGAAGCTCCTGCTGGTGCACCACTCTCAGATGCATCTGCCTCTGGTGCTGCTGCTGCTCCTCCTGGTCCAGCTGGAGGTAACCCGGTCTCAGGCAGATCTGCAATAATCTTCAGGGCCTTGTGAATCTTATCATACTCAAATGTGTGCCCTGTCACCTGCTCAATCATATGCATGATATAAGGAGCAAAACCACAGCCCTTGAGGGGCCTCTCTCCGACACTCCTGATCTCGGACCAAATAAAGTCAAACACGCTGAAGGGCCGAGCATCAGGTGCCATCCTGTGGAGTAGGTTCCTGGAGTAATCAGCAATGGTGCCCTTGTCTCCACCCTTGCAGTCAATAGTCTTCCTGAACATCCTGTCCAGGTACCTGTAGGTAGGGTGAAGACCTAGAACCTTCCCCACAGCTCCTCTCTGACCACCAGGAGGATACATATATGCGAGCTGCTCAGGAGGTAACACCTGCTCGGTGTGGATCCTGTCCCTCTGGAGATCATCCTCAGAGAAACCAAGCTGGGCGGCAAATACATCATAGTCAACACTGTACCACTGGCCCTCAAGCATCCAGTGCATACGCCGCTCATCCTCCTCAACAAATAGAGTAGCATAGAACTGAGCTACTACCTCTGTGTTCCAGTCATGCTGGAACTCCATGATCTCATAGACCCCAGTGCGCTGGCAAATGGCAATGGCATGATCAACTGAGGCCTTCTGCAACTCTGTAACGTACTGCCAGTCAATCCACTGAGACCTGGCAATCACAGGGTTCCTGGTGAGAATCACACTGGAGTAGAAGTCCAGGTGAAAGGCTGTCTGGAAGCGGTGATCGTACTGAACCTTAGGTAAGCTCCTCGGATCAACCCTTCGCTCATCTCTAGCCTTCCTGGTCATACCCTTTCCCCTGTAGTCAACTCTGGGAACATAGGAGGGCACATTGGGCAGACGTGTCTCAAGAAGACCATAATGCATCCCCTGACCAGGCTGGTGCTGAACTGGAGGAACTGACTCCTCCTCCTCAATCTCCTGCTCCTCATCTGAGCTGTCACCATCTGATCCTCTATGAGTGCTCTTCCTCTTTTTATCTTCTCTAGACTCCACTCTGAACGCATCAGAATTAGTGTCAGAAGAAGAGCTCCCTGACCCCTCTACATACTGAGGAGCTGCACTAGAGGCAGCCCTGGTAGGCCTCCTGCTGCTTGGCTGGAATCCAGGATGCATCTCCTGTCTTGCCTTCTTATACTTTTCAAGTGCTGGATCATGCCTGTGCTTGGACCTAGGCTCCTGTCGTCCACTCATGACTGCTGTCCTGTATCCAAAGATTTGCAAGAAATTTCAGATAAATGACCAAAATTAATCTCGAATTGCAATTAGACAAAGAATCTTTTATCCATGATTTTACAATCATCTTGACAAACAACTGTCAAAAAGTTTGCAAAACGTAGATACAAAAGATACTAAGCCTAACAAACAATTCTAGGTAGGATTGAATCAGAGAACAGCAGGGAGTCTGCTCTGCTGGGCCATACCGGACACGTCCGGTAGCATACCGGACACGTCCGGTATGGGCGACCAGCAACCCTAACCGGGGTTCCTTGATTCTAACCATCACGGATCCATTCCAAACTTTGGACATTGCTTCTATATCACTAATGTAGCATATTGACCGAAGGAATTTCAAAACAAGTCTTCAACCATGTAGATCGGACGAGGTCCGCGATTAGGGTACCTTTGGAGAAGAGACGAGAATGCGATGTGAAATCCAAGTCCCCGGGCCTTCAATCTTGATGCAAGCCTTCTCCAATGCGATCTCCCTCTCTCTCTTTTCCTTGGTGAATTCCTTGGTCGCCCTAGGTGAGAAGAAGGGCGTCGGCTGGTTGGTTTGGAGGAGGCAAGTCTGTTTGGGCCGAAGGGGTACGCTCTGTTTATATAGTCTCGCTCATACCGGACACGTCCGGTAGCATACCGGACACGTCCGGTATACGCGGGCTGGCCCAAGTAATTCCAAAATGTGTTCTCACTCTTCCAAACCCTTTCTCAGTTGTTGCTCAGTCCAAAAAGATGTATGATCTTGATCCAAACCGAGTACTATCACTTTTCTTATCGAATGCCATCAATTTATTTTCTCTTTTCCAAATATATGGCATAATCAATAATTTGCTTGCTTGAGAGAGATAAAGTGAGACAAAGTAGATTGTGGACTTAAGAGAGCCATGTCATGTGTGATTAGCTGATCAAACAATCAAGGAGAGCTATAATCATCACATGGCAAGGCTAGGTCACAAAGACCAAGATTCAAATAGTTTTTCAAATTCACACTTCCTACTCATGCTAGTTAGGGGTTTTGAAAAACTTCTCTCCTATGTCACACAAATGCACATTCTAACATATAAAGGGCCTTAGATGCACTTACAATACATGTATGTAAAAACATACCTTTGCCTTGAGCCCACAAGAATACCACTAAGAAGACACATGGCATGATAATCTTTATGTTGACCTTGATTGCCAAGTAATCATGCTTGATACAAATTCAATTTTTCATCCAAAGGACTACAAAGAGTGCTAGATAAATTTGTTAGTCCACAATGGTGCAAAATAGAAATTTAGCTCCCCCTAAATAAGTGCTTCAAGTATTTTGAATGACTTTCAACGAGCACTTTTATTCTGATAAGAAATTGAGAGCCAATTTTCATTTTGACCATGAACCAAATAAGATTGCCATATTTAAAAGTGAGCTTAAGAGATGCTCACAATCCACTTAGATTTGATAAAACACAAGCTTCTGAGTATGTTAGGGATATATGAAAAATGTATGGATCGAATACTCAGTTGCAACACAATTAGTGTTCTGGTCCATGCAATACCGGACACGTCCGGTAGTGTACCGGACACGTCCGGAATACACAGAACAGAAACACTGACTTTCTGTCCCTGGCCATACCGGACACGTCCGATAGTAATACCGGACACGTCCGATATGTGAAAGACAGAACCAGTTAAGTTGCTGCTTGTGATTCTTCGTTTCAACTGTAATATTTATTTATTGTATACTTGCATCTCAACAAATAAATTACTCTTCTAGAGAGCTAATAAAAGCATCATATGGCAAATATGATAAATCTCAAGTGAAATTAATTAGCCACTTTCATTATTTCACAAATGTACCTATTTGTGAACTA
The DNA here is from genome assembly GCF_019320115.1 of Miscanthus floridulus. Lineage (NCBI taxonomy): Eukaryota > Viridiplantae > Streptophyta > Magnoliopsida > Poales > Poaceae > Miscanthus > Miscanthus floridulus. The sequence goes on from NC_089585.1 coordinate 95,673,391, forward strand.
TAGAACACGAAACAAACAAAGTGGCTATCCTACAAGGTTTAGGTACTTGTTACCAATGGTGAGGATGAAATATATGATATGTTCATTGAATTATCTTCAGGTCAACCATATAAGAGATTATGATGAGAATTGGTTGATAGATTGAGTGAATATTGTCAATTTGCTTGCTCAACCACCCCGAATCTTTCATCTCATCACCAAGTACCTACAACATTAACCTAAGCACACTTTGGTACCCAACTCTTGTTGGGTCCTTTTGAGTTAGTCAATAAGTGCTTAGGCACCCAAATGGCTTTAGCATTAGTTTGTGGTGAACACATCACCTTACTAGTGCTAACTCCATTTGTGGTCTTCCTAAGCGTATCATTATAAACAAATGTGTTTGGCTTAGGAGTTTTACCATTTGGGCATTCATAGCTTAGATGCCCCTTTCTTCTACAAGCATAGCATATGCGGCCTTTGTGTGCTCTATGCTTGCTTTGCTTGTATGGACATCTATCAACCTTGTGGCCCATCTCATTGCACCCATAGCATCTTCTAGTTGCAACTTGGGCTTCCTTTCTTGCTTCTTTGTACATTTGGCATTTCTTGGTAGAAGCCTTTTGATTGGCGGCTTCAACTTTGTCGGCCCAACTCTTGTGTGGACACATAGCCCACTCATGTCCATACAATCCACAACCATAGCACATCCTTTTTCCATGTTTCTTGCTCTTGGTTGTGTTGGCCTTGCTTGAGATGTGATTCTTTTGTTGGGCTTTGGAGGAAGCAAGGTTTGAACCCTTCTCAAGCTTCTTCACCATGTTATCACGGTTATCTTGAGAAGGTTGTGCTTTCTCCTTACCCTTCAACCGAATCACATCTTTCTTTAATCTTTGCACTTCTTCTTTGAGCTCTATATTTTCTATAAGATTTAGCTCAATCGAAGATTGGCTTGCTTGAGGAGCACACTCATTAGTACAAAAAATATTTATTTGAGATGGTGTACTAGTGAGCGGATGTGTGAGAGGTTGAGAGAATTTTACCGATGTAATCACAACCTCATGAGCCACCTCAAGCATGATGCTTGATTCTACTACTTCCTCATGAGAGCACTTTAGATGAACATAATTTGCTTGTAGCTCATTATACTTGCTTGATAGTTCATCTAGCCTTGCCTTGAGCTCAAAGTTTTCCTTCTCTAGTTGTGAAACACTAGAAGAGGAGTTAGTAACTAAAGTATGCTCAATTGACAATTTTTCATACCTCTCATTTATTGCCTTTAGCTCTTGCAATTTGGAGATGAGAAACTTTTCTTGATTTTGAAGCGATTGCTCTTGCTTCTCAATCTCTTCTTCAAGCTCATCATTCTTTTCAACTATCTTCATGATGATGAACTTGTCTTTATGGTTGAGATGATCAAGGTTGTAGTTGTCTTCAACTTCAACATCACTCTTATCTTGATCATCTACTTGTGCTTTCTCCTTTTCTGGATCTTTCTTGTTATTCTTCTTCTTGCTTTTCTTGGCCATGAGACACAAGTGATGAGTATCATGAGATACTGAGGTTGACTCATCACTTGGTCGCCATCGGGCCTGAACATCGCTGCAAACAGATGCTTGCTGTTCTGCTGCCTCGGCCATACCGGACACGTCCGGTATGCATACCGGACACGTCCGGTATGTGCAGGCAGACAGCACGTCATGTACTGCTTGCACTTCTTGCTCCGGCTCGGTGCTCTTGAGGTCTTGTGAGGCTTCTTTGCGGCATGAAGACACAATGGACATACTTTCCATTGACTCGACCTCAAGTGCATCATCACATTTGGATTTTCCATACAAATCAAAAAGTCTAGTCCAAATGAGATGAGCACTCTCCGGAGGTGTTTGTTCATTGAAGATTGCCTCATCTTGAACCTCTACACTCAATGTACTCAAAATAATATTAATAGCTTGAGCATTGAGTTGCACGCATATCTCTTCCTCTTTTGACAAATTTTTGTAGTTGCTCCAATCAACTATAGAAAGAGGTATGCTTGCATCCACAATATGCTCAACAAGAGGACTAATATCTCTAAAAGCATTGAGTACATGTATTGACCAAGGTAGAAAGTTTGAACCATCATTTTGGAGAAGCACCGGCTCCAACTCGATAGGCGTCGACATCCTTTTCTCACGGCGGTGAAGCTTTAGGTGAGAACCCCGCTCTGATACCAATTGAAAGGACCTAGGATGCCGCCTAGAGGGGGGGTGAATAGGCGTTTCTGAAAATTAACACCTTTAAATGCGGAAACAATTAGAAAGGGGAGTTTCCAAAATGGAAACTCCAAATTAAGAGTACTACCTCCCCTCACAAGTTAGTCACAAAGTAAACAAGGTATAAAGAATATATCTAGAAACTACAACCCTGCAACACCAAGTTAAAACAGAGAATAAATATTTTCAGTGCAGGCAGGAAATACCGGACGTGTCCGGTATGAATACCGGACGTGTCCGGTATACACGATTTCTGCAGATCAGCCCCGAACTTGCTCCTTTCGATTTCTATCTTCAAACCAAACTGCAGGCACCTAATGGAGATGACAATATACACAGAGAACCTGCAGCACAGCTAGAGCAACACAAATATCAAATGAAATGCGAATTAAGACACAATATTTGTTTTACCGAAGTTCGGACTCGTTCGAGTCCTACTCTCCGTTGAGGGGGCTGCGGGCGACCCAGCGAAGGTCAGCCCTAGAGGGTACCACGAAGGTCACTCTAGCCGGAGTCTTTTCCAACTCCTTTTCCTCCTTCCACTAATTTGATTCCGAGGCGGCGGAATCGACCGTTACAAACTTTCCGAAGCAACCACAATCTCTCGGTTGCTCTCCGGCGACGCCTAGCCGTCTAGGACCGAAGAGTCCAAGAGTAACAAATGCAAATCACGAGATTTACAATATGCACAAGTGCTCAAGTGGTGGCTTGCTCTCTTTTTCAAATTCTCTCTTAACCCACAAATTGATTTTTGCAATTTGGATCACACACTCACTAAGAGAGGGTTTAGGAGAGTTGGCAAGGCTCAAAAACGTGTGTGTTACTCAGCAGAATCAGCAGCCTCCAAAGGTGGAGGCTTGGGGGTATTTATAGCCCCCTTGAAAAACTAGCCGTTTTATAGCCGTTGCAATACCGGACACGTCCGGTATGCATACCGGACACGTCCGGTATGACTCACACTGTGCCAACGGTAACTAAGTTACAGTGATGTTGTGAGGCGTCGGAACTCCCGAAGAATGCCGGGACTTCCGACTATCGGAACTCCCGACTCAAGTCGGAACCCCCGACCCTCAGTAATTTTGAAAAACATGTAACTGAGTTAAAGTTAGTGAGGTGTCGGAACTCCCGACACATGTCGGAACTCCCGACCGTCGGAACTCCCGACTCACGTCGGAACTCCCGACCCTCACGGCTTTTGAAAACTAGCCGTTGGCATCTGGTCATCCATACCGGACACGTCCGGTATGAATACCGGACACGTCCGGTATGACCAGGACAGTGAACCCTCCAAGTCGGTCGAAGTGCGACACGTCGGAACTCCCGACCCATGCCGGGACTCCCGACCGTCGGAACTCCCGACCTATCTCGGAACTCCCGACGAACCAACCCGAGAACGACAATTTTACAGCTGCTGGACAAATACCGGACACGTCCGGTATGAATACCGGACACGTCCGGTATTGCCAGACCAGCAAGAAATCAGTTAGCTCATTTGTCTCTCAAATACTCAAAACTCACATGGGTTGGCTTGAGCACTTATGAAACATTATCTATCAACATGATGCATCCCTCTTAATAGTACGGCATACCTATTAAACTCAAGACAAACGGAAATATGAATTTGTACCACTTGAGTTGTTCTTTTGAATTGATGCCGTCCCTTCCAATCTTCATCAAGTAAGGGTGCTAACATGTTGATGTTGATCTTTTCACTTGAGCATAGCCATCTTGAGCATGTGACTTGATTCCATTCATCAAGTTTGAATAATCCCAAATGTATCAAGTCACTTCCATCAAATACTTCATTATAGATTTGATCCTTCACATCAATATGACCATCTAAGCTTGATTAGTACCTCAACTAAATGCAAGTACTTTCTTCTTCACCCTAGCTAGGTTCTTCGGCCGCCAAGCCGTCGCTTGCCCTTCACCCTTGCTTAGTACCTCGAAGCCTTTCCTTGCTATCTTCACCATCTCAAGCCATCAAGTCACATCTTGTGTTGAATCATCCATTCATATGTATTGTTATCTTTTTCATTTTAATTTAGCAAGCTTCAAATATGAGACCATTCCATATGCAATCCCTCATGTCTCATTAACTAATAATCACAAGCTTGCTTTCACATAGTACATGGAAATCCCACAATAAATAAGCCTTCACATGAATTTCATTTGCATTGTTGTCTTGTGCTTGAACTAGATTGTTTATACAACAACACATCATTTTGGCTTTCATTAAGTGCCTTTGAGATAACCTATTACCTGTCCACACTTAGCAAACGGGTTAGTCCTTTAATCACGTTGTCATTCAATCAACCAAAACCCACTAAAGGGCTAGATGCACTTTCACTCTTCCTCTTCCTGGCATCCACTGCCTCCTTCCGGGTGGCCTGCCGAGCCATGCCCTTTGGTCCCTTGGGAAGGTGTGGCCGAGACTTGTAAACTCCAAGTCCCTATGGAACGGGTGACTCAAAATAAAAAAATAGGAAAGCAGACAAAGAAGCACGAACTAAAGGGAAGGGAGCATACCAGTCTGGACACGATCGCGGAGTTGAAAGGTGTGGGCTTCCCATCGACCTTCTCTTTGGGCTTCAGTTGCAGCACCCAGTCAAGGTGACTCTAGACCTCGTCGTCCAGCAGCTCCTCCAGCGATGCACGGTCCATTGTACTTCCACATCGGCTGTGTCCTCTTCACCAATGATGCAACCCGGTGGTGGTAGAGGGTGTGGAACACACGCATCCCATCAAGGCCATGCCACATGAGCTTCTGGAGCTCCTCCTCAATGATCTCCACCTTCTTCTTCTCTCGACAGGCACAACCCCATGACCAACTATCCTACTTCTCTGACCTCCCTCCGGTAAATGCCGAGAACGGTGCCTCACTGGATTCCTGATGTAAAACCACTCCCCGTGCCACCCTCGGTTGGAGTCATAGGGGATGTACGCGGGATATGAGCCTCCCACGCTCGGCTTTCTCTATAGGGTGAAACCCCCCACTAGCGCGACCTCGGGCAGATTCCCCACCGTCAAAGCTCTCCCAGAGAACAGCCACCGGAAGAAGTCTGCGTGTAGCTCCATCCCGAGGAAAGCCTCACAGACGGTGATGAAGCCGGCGATGTGCAGCACCCCCATTGGATTGAGGTGCTACGGCTCTAGACCCCACTCATTGAGGAGTCCATGAGGAACCAATGCGCAAGGTATCCTAACCCGCGCTCATGGAAGGCGAGAAAGGAAACCACCTCACCGGGTCGAGGTTGCGGAAACTCCTCCCTCTCGGGAGCCCTCCAGTGCACCACCTCCTTCGGCGGCAGAAACCCCTTCACAGTGAAGGCCTTCAACACTGATGTCGACACATAATTTCATCCCATGCCAAGGACACACGCAGCAAGCCGGAAGGGTCCGCTCAATGGAGCAGATCCGCCTAGCTTCAGCATAGGGGTGGTCGATCCTGCGCAATCCTCCTGAGGCGTGCCACTCGATTTGACCCTGCAATTGACAAGGAGAGAAAGTTCATCAGTAATTAAGGGTGGAACTTGTCGGTGTTGCCAGACAGTTCCGAATGTACGGCTGTGAGAGCCGATATGAAAGGAAATCAGCTAAATAGCCGATTTCAGTATATTCATGACAATAAGTCAGTTAGAGCTCATGGGGTCATGTGAAGAGAATCGGTTATCATTCAGGATAAACAGCATTTAAATGAATATTAATCAATGGCAATAAGATATCAATGATGATCGGTCCATGCTGAGCCAATGATTATGAGTAACCGAACTCCTTTTTATATAAAGAAACAATTCAACATCACTTAATCATTTAATAAAGATAAATCTAATGAACATGTTAGATCTCATCTATCGCCATGACCAGTGGGGCATGAGGCAGAATCATGTAGGCCGTAGAAATAATAATAGACTCGACGACCCTAACTCATTACTAATATCAGTGAGGCATGAGGCAGAATCATGCAGGCCATAATACAATAACAAGATCATGGGGCTAACACATCTTTCAACTTATCTCTACTTCAACGATCTTGTGATGTGAACTGTTCATGAAAGCATTCGATATCGGCTAAACAGCCGATTCAGGCATAGCGCATAGTTAAGGTCATGTCTTCTTAGGAATGGGTCTATCAACCAATGATCCCCACTCCACGGTGCCAACAGTGGGATGAGAGGCAGAATCCCATAGGACGTGATGACGGGCCATGAAACGATTCTCGCTAACCAATAGATCTACTCAAGATCGAACATGCCTTAACCACATGCTATGCACAATTAAGATTGACGCAAAATAGCCGATAAAAACATAACCCATCGCTTAAGATGTAGATTAGATCAGTTCTAGATTAGCAAACGATGAGTTAAACAAGATATAAGGCCGATCCAGATCAATCTTAATCGGGCAGAGTGATATTGCTGTAATTAGATAAACAATGAAAGCAATAAGCAATATCGGTAACTTAATGAATCTACCAAAGACTGCCACTCTAAGATAGAGCCGATAACTTGACCTTGATCCAATTCAAGCAGTGGGGTGTGAGGCAGAATCACATAGGCCATACTTGAATTAGGCAAGAGTCGATAACTAGCTTATACCAGAGCCGCAATGGGGGTCGATCGGATCGATGCAGCCATACGAACAGAGGTATAAACCATGACGGTACTTACAACAAGTAGTGGAGGTCGATCGGATTGATGTAGTCGTACTTGCCGAAGAACTCGCTGAGATCTACTCTACTCCTACTCCTAAGGGGTGGCCGGAGCCAAAAAAAGTAATTGACTTGTATTTGATTGATTGATTGATATCTTACAATAGCCGGGGTTTGGTATTTATACCCAGAGCCTAAACATGAGTCCTACTCAAGCACGATTTGTTACAACCTTTGGCATAAAATGAAAACATTCCTAATTTAAGATAACTTGGACTCTAATTTTTCCCTTTTTGTAGAGTTCGACATGTAATTTCCCGGTGCCAACCGTAGTTCATCATTGCTGTCTGCTGACATCACCCTAATATATCCAATTCTAGAGTTGTATTTGAATCGGCTAACATCGATCTTTCTTGACTGGCACAACCTTGAAAGCCTGCGAGTTCCCACGTTCTTTCTCTCAAATTTTGGTGTAAACACATGCCCCCCAATTTTGGGATAAAATGGTTTTATCTCAAAATTCCGACTCATCGGTTTACCGTGCCGCAACCGTCTTTATCTGAGAAATATGCATAACTCCTGACTTTTTGGCCTGAGCCTCACATAACATCAATAGTGCCTCTTTCGACGCACTCAGCCTTTTTGTTTTCCCCTCTTTTCTGGAGCCAACTTCAACAGCCGACGCCGTCGTTACCGGGGACCCAAACCCTAGCAAATCTGCTATTCCATCAAACCGTTTATTCGAGCTATCTTTGTTAGATCTGAACTTGCTCCGGCTATGATGGCGACCTATGATCATGTTCCTAAGGTATGTTTCTAGTTTCCATTCTCTAGGTGTCGGCCGTTACCCCGTATTTCTGCTCCTTTTGAATTTATTTTATCCGATTTTTAGGAAATGAAGAACGAGATCTTGATTCCATCTGCTGTTGTCCCTAATGCTTACTTCCTCGAGCCAATGGGAGACCCTGATCCATCTAATTTTATCTACCAAGAAACCCACCAGATCCCTTTTAAAAGGTTCATAGTGGACTTGTCTTCTTGGAACAAAACTCCCTTTAGAAACTAGCCTAAAGCGCCTAAGGGATGGAGAGACTAGTTTTGTAGGGTATCCGCAAAAAAGGGTGGAGATTGGGAGCTTTATGATCTGAACCAGTGTCTGACACTTTCATTGTCCGAAATGGAGAGAAACGATTTACTCCTGATCTCTGCTTCTTATTTTTGGTCCAATGCTCTAAATGCTTTTATTTTTTGCCATGGCCCGATGACCATTACCTTGGCCGATGTATACATGTTGACCGGCCTTAGAACTACTGGATCAATGCAACCTTATGAGTACTTGAGTGCTGGTTCCAAAAGACTGGCCAAGATAGCAGACTGTACTAGATGGGTGAGTTACATTCTGAATCATGTTGAGGATGGATCATCTGTTAGTGAACGAGAGTACATGGCCTTTCTGAATATGTGGCTGGAGAAATTTATCTTTTGTGGGTCGTCTTGTGGCCTGACTTATAATTACAAACTTATGGCAGAACACCTAGCATTAGGTAAGGATATCCCTCTTGGAAAATATCTGCTAGGAGCTGCTTATCATCTGATGTACCAAGTGGCTGCTTAACTGCTAAAGAATGAACCAGTACAGACTATCAGCGGCCCTTGGTGGCTGATACAATTGTGGCTCAATCTGTACATGCATAAGTTGGTAAGGCCTGATCTCAGAGATCTGAGTTTTCCCTCCTCCAATTTTGATGAGGAATACAGAGGCAAAGAAGGAAGAACCCGACAGTGTATGAATTATGGTGAGGCTACATTGGCCATAACCATTGACTTCGATGTTGGCCGCTTCTTCAAAAAGCTTTATAGAGGGTTTGATGTAGCCGTCCTAACTTGGCTACCTTACAAGGAAGATGATGAACTGATCTTTCCATTCAAGTTCCGATTTGAGTCCGACTGCTCAAACGAGATAGCGGTCGTGATCTTTAATACCTTTATCAAGCCCTATGTTCTTCTGGCTGAATTTCATCATGGTCGTGGCAAAATGGTCAAAGGCTCCTCCACCCTGGGCAATCCTCTGACCAATGAGTTCTACAACCCTTCTTTTGTGGCCCGTCAGTTCGGCCTCGGCCAACTTCCCCTCGCCTGTTCTTTGAGAACATCTTGAAGCCAAGGGAAGATGTCAGCGACATGCTAGAAGCTTCCAGAATCTTTCAATTGGGGTCAAACCTTCCTTCTTTTTCCTTGCATGACTAGGTCATAGCCAGTTTCTCTTCTAGCCTCTGACACCTGGTGGCAAGAATGGCGTTCCCATCTTTTCTGTGGGCCAGTCCACCCTCTATGTATAGCTCTAGACGAGGAATTTGCTTCTGGTAGTGAGGTAATCTTTTATTTCCCTTTTCAGATAGACTACTTGGTGAATCCTTTTGCCAATCATTCTGATTGATCCTTTTAGGACGTCGAATTCGACCCTCCAAGCCTGGATAGGAGAGGGCATCCCATAGATTACCAACCCTCATGCCCAGTTTCAAGGATGGGATTAGCAGCACCTTCATTGAAGAGGTTGATGAGAACCCCTGCTGCTCCCACAATTGTGACACGTCACCCCCCAAAGCGCAAGGCGTCTCTAGGGGTAACTCAAAAGGCTACTACTGGGAAGAGACTGCGTAGAACGAGATCATCAGCTATTCAGGTATTCAATTCGCCTTTTCCTCAGATTGGTGTTTAACTTTCTAATCTCGTTCCTTCATAGTTATCGAGCATTGCATCACAGTCTACTTTGGGCGCCGGATTGCTATCCCAGGCATTTGATTCAGCCCCAACTGAACCTTCATCGGCTGATCCACGAATGGAGCCGATCTCAGCTGAAATAACTGATACTCCCATAACGACAGAAAATGTAAGTTCCATCTTTGAAATTTACTGGAGCATCCTTCTTGATTTCTTGATTCATTGTTATCCCCACCTCTTATTTGGCTATTCATTATTCCAGACATCTTTTGATGAAACATTCATGCAAGAATAGGAATCTGGTAGTTCACCTATTAGCAATGATCCAATTGACATTGGGAATAATCCTGTGGTCGGTGTTCAGATTGTCGATCCCCCAATCCGGCACACACCTGATGGTAAGGAAACTATACGTCTTTTCCATCATGACGATCGTGAATTGAAAATTTCCCCTGTCATTGCATATGCCAACGCTGGAAGTTTAGAGCCGACTCAGCTAGATGTTATTGGAGCATCATCAGCTGCCCCTTCCCCTCCGATAGAGGCCGCTATAGAGAAGGTGCCATATCTTCTTTGTTGTTCACTTTGCGATAAATCAAGCCAAACCTTCTAATCCAGTTTTCTCTTGTACACAGGCATCCAACCTTCCAGCCCAGAGCCATTCTCTCAATTTTGAGGAATATTTTGATGAGGATGAAATCAAATCATCAGCTACTTCTCCTAGTGAAGCCCTGTCGAAAGAGACCAGAAAGCGGCTAAGACATATATTGCCAATGCTCGAGAAGGACGTAGCCGATCTAATCCAAGACACCAACTCAATGTAGAGAGTCTTCTTGGCTGTAAAGGGTGATCCATCTCCAACCCTCTCTAGAGTCTTATTATATTTGTCTTCTTTTGAAGATCAAGCTCTGAAGGCAAAAAAGATTCAGAGAAACATGTCCAACCGCGAAGCTTTGATGGCCCAGGACAGCTCCAACAAGCAAGAGGCTAAAGAGTTGATGCGGCTAATTGATGATCTAAAAAATTCCTCCTCCAGGACCGATCTGGAGCTTTCCTAGCTAGAAATCAAACATGCTAAACTTGAGAAGGAACTAGAAAGCATGAAAGCTGCTATTGACTGTCGCAAGTTTACTCTAGCCCAAATCCCCGATGCTGTCAAATAGAAGAAATAGGACTTGCTGGCCAAAGTAAAAAGAAGCAGAGCCATTCATAGCAGTCTTGAGAACACTCCTAGAACAGCCGAAGAGTACGAGCAAAAGATTGCAGAAGTCGATGTTGTTTGGCTAGAACTATTGAAAATTATCCAGGATGTCTTGAACTTGTAATTCATAAGTTAATGCATGTATGACCATACTTTCCTGTTGTCTCGTTGTATCTTTGTTTTGACTAAAGAGCCAATTTAAAACAACCAATCTCAGACTTCTGATCTTAATCCAGTTGAGTCTGAAAACACGGCTTATATTAAGAGAATCCTTCGATTTCCTTCCTTCAGCCGTTTGGTACCTTTGCGTATGACTGCTTTTTCTTTTGTCTTTGTTCTATAGGCGATACATATCATATTAGCTTTTACTTTTTTTTGAAGATTTTTATTACTAGAGGCAAAACCCTTATGGTACCGGCTATTAGAGCTGAGAACGAATCGGCTATCGAATGTTGCCTGGGTGTCAGGATAACATACCATAGAAACTTTCACATCAAAAGTCGAATGAGCAATCAACCTAGGTCAAACATCCTGTTAAGTGAAACATAACTTCTTCAAATCCATTAACTCTGAATTCGCCACCTTATCTAGCATTCATGCATCGGCCTAAACCTCATAACTAATACTTGTTTTCCTTTATTCCAATGGCCGATATGAAGCCGTAACCTTTTTTACTAAAATAAACTCTCAGAGCCGATCGCTTGCATCAGCTGTTGGCTTTCATTGCTGGCTTTCATTGCTAATCTTAATGAAGCTTCCTTCCCATGACTTGCCAGAAAAACACTTGAAATCTCCTAGTTCCCAAAAGACTGGATCGGCTGTTGTGATGCTTATGGACTCATCAACACGAACCAATTCGACATCATCTCCATGCCATTGAATCAAACACTGATCCATGGTCGACGGTATGCAGCAATTTGCATGAATCCAATCATGACTGAGGAGTAAACTGTATGATCCTTTCACATCAATGACAAAGAACATGGTGAGCAGAGTTTTACTCCCGATTGTTAGTTCGACGTTTATTGCCCCCCGGGTCTTGGATGTATTTTCTCCGAAGTCTCCAAGCATCATGTCGGTCTCAAGTAAATCTCCTGGTCCCTTGCCAAGCTTATGGAAAGTGGTATATGGCATAAGATTGACAGAAGCACCTCCGTCCACCAACATCTTGTTCATCGGCTTCCCATCAACAAAACCTTTCATATATAAAGCCTTTAAGTGCCTATGCTTGACTGGCTTATCAAATATTGCTTGCTGCACAACCGTTAACTTGGCAACCATCTCTTCATACTCTAACTTGTCGAAGTCTGAATAAACTTTCTGATCTGCCAGAGCTCTGAATTTGGGTGGTAACAGAAAAGCCATTTGAATATTAGCCGATGGTTGCCTCTTATCAGCTATCTGCTTGGTACGCCATACTTGAGTTTTACCGAGTGCCTGAGCCTGTTCCATCTCTCTGTTCCTTAGGCGCTGCACCCTCCTCTTTTGGCTTCTCGTCAAATCTCCTGGGCACCACTGGCCTTCCTGCCACATGTATCTTCTTTTAGTGCCTTCCTCTTCATGATCAGCCCAGTCCTATCCAATGACTCTTTTTCCCAACCGATCATGAACACTTTCGTTTTTTAAGCGCTGATCCATGTTGTTATGATGATATGCATCTTGAGCATGGATAGACCGGTGGTTGGTTCGAGATTGCCTATACTTCTGATATTGATTGCTACATTCTGGACAGTCATGTCTGGTAGGCAACTTCAAACCTTTATTCCAGCAATGCCTAAAGAAGGGACAATTCCAATGTAATTCAGCTTGTTCCCTTTCATACCTCTCTTCTTCTAATTGATGCTGGTATGCTTGATCTTTTAACCAACGTTGATAATCCTTTTTCTTCTGCCGCTGCCATTTATTCAATAGAATCTAAGATGTGACCCATGGCTTTGATGTCTCTGCTTTCGACGTCTTCCTCTGCTCGTATCGGCTCTTTTGTTCGGCACAATGTCTTCTAATCTCTCTGTACTCATCAGCCGATATTTGCATTTCGGGATCGACTGTCCCAGCTTCTCTCGATTTGGTTGATGTTAGGACCTTGGTTTTTCCTTTGAACGGCCCAGCATCAACCATGTTCTAATCTCCTAGGAAAGGATTATCATCGACTTTCATCTTCCGAGGTGTATCGAATTTGAGCCTCCCTTGCTGAATAGCTCTCTGTATATGCTGCTTGAAGATTCTACATTCATTAGTGGAATGAGAAGTAGCATTATGGAATTTGTAGAACTTCTTGTTCTTCAACTGATTAGGGGGCAACATGACATGACCATCGGGCAACTTGATCTGCCCCTTCTCAAGCAAGAAATCAAAGAGCTTGTCCGATTTGGTAACATCAAAGTCATAACTCTCCTCAACTCCTCTTCCCCAAGGATTTGGCACCATCACTGTCTTCTTGCCATAATTCTATTCAGCCGCAGCAACCTCTTCTTCTTCATCTTCATACTCGTCATCGACTAAATATGGATCATAAGCTTTGGCCACTGAGGTACTCTTCTAGAATCGGGTATCTCTGTATATGCTCTGGAATTGGCTATTAAGTGCTGCCACTCGTTGAGCCAATTGACCCAAGTTGTCAAATTCCTATCCCAGTAGTTTCTCTTTCCACATTGACAGCATTCTTTGGACGGCTAAAGTAGCTAGTTGATCATCGGCCAAGCTCAACGAGAAACATAGATTCTTAGTCTCTCAGAATCTCTGAAGAAATTTAGTGTCCGATTCATTAGTCCTCTGTCTCATGGTTGTCAAATCGGTTATTTTCTTCTCTCCAGTCCCAGTGTAAAAATATGTATAAAACTTCTTCTCTAGGTCAGTCCAATTGGTAATGGAGTTGACTGGTAGTGATAAGAACCAAGTGAAGGCTAGCCCTGATAGGGACAAAGAGAAGAACTGAACTCGATGGGCATCCTCAACTGACGCTTCGCTCAATTGTGTAAGATACCGACTGACATGTTCTATTGTGCTTGTACCGTCTTGACTAGTGAACTTGGTGAATTCTAGGAGCCTATAATTTGTAGAAAGGGCGACCAAATCATACCATTCTGGATATGGGCGTTTGTACAAAAAAGTCATTCCTTTTGGCTTCAGACCGAACTGATTCTTCATCATCTTGGTCACCTTGAGCAGCAACTCGTCAGCTTACGGATTTGGATTTCTCGGTACTTGCTGACCCATCTGTGGATTGAAATCCCGTGTGCCTTGATATCCTAGATTTGGTATCATGTGGAGGGTGTTATAATCCATGCCATAGTGATAGCCTTGTGGAATCTCAATCTATTGGGTCCTTTGCTGGCTTGCTGCTTGAAGTCTCTGATTATAGACATAAGGATCTATATCTCTACGGATCCTTTGAATTGATGGTGCTATCTTCTGAGCCTGATGTGCCAAAATTGATCATCTGGTTTTGACTCTGCCCCGCCGGCTACTGCACATGTTGTACTGATGGTCCAGGATTGTACTGTATCTAATTTGTAGTAGTACCTAGAGTTTGTTTAGATGAATATTGAAGTGTTTGGACGTCACCATTACCAGCTGGTGCTGCTTCTTGATGGCTGGTACCGACTTTATTAGTCCCTTGAGTCGATGGATCTGGAATATTATAACAAGTCGATCCAACCTAACCAACTATAATTCCATGAATCGCCTCTTTCATGGCATTGTGAAACGCGTCAACGAAAGCTTCATTGCGGCTTGATATGGCATCACGAACAGACTTGTCTATGGCTTCTATAAAGAAACGCCTATCTTCAGCTTCGACCATATCTATCTGTCCATGTAGTAGAACTCTTGGTAGTGGAAATTTTTGAATAATTATGCTCTCACGTGTTTTGGTGTAGGACAACAAACACTTCTTCTGAAATTCTTTCGTAGCTTTGTTGATGGTATCCTTATCTTCATCAGGTAGGTCTTCATAATGTACCATAAGGATGTTGTCATTATTGTGAACCGCCATGACGATTGTGGTGTCCCACCGGGCATGCTAGAAACGTGTGTCGACATAGAATTTCGTCCCGTGCTGAGGACACACGCAGCAAGCCAGAAGGGTCCGCTCGATGGAGCAGATCCGCCTAGCTTCAGCGCATGGGTGGTCGATCCTACACAATCCTCCCAAGGCATGCCACTCAATTTGACCCTGCAATTGACAAGGAGAGAAAGTTCATCAGTAATTAAGGGCGGAACTTGCCGGTGTTGCCAGACAGTCCTGAATGTATGGCTGTGAGAGCCGATATGAAAGGAAATCGGCTAAATAGCCGATTCCAGTATATTCATGAGAATAAGTCAGTTAGAGCTCATGGGGTCGTGTGAAGAGAATCGGTTATCATTCAGGATAAACATCATTTAAATGAATATTAATCAATGGCAATAAGATATCAATGATGATCGGTCCATGCTGAGCCAATGATTACGAGTAACCGAACTCCTTTTTATATAAAGAAACAATTCAACATCACTTAATCATTTAATAAAGATAAATCTAATGAACATGTTAGATCTCATCTATCACCATGACCAGTGGGGCATGAGGTAGAATCATGCAGGCCGTAGAAACAACAATAGACTCGACAACCCTAACTCATTACTAATACTAATGTGGCATGAGGTAGAATCATGCAGGCCATAATACAATAACAAGATCATGGGGCTAACACATCTTTCAACTTATCTCTACTTCAATGAACTCATGATGTGAACTGTTCGTGAAAGCATTCAATATCGGCTAAACAGCTGATTCAGGCATAGCACACAGTTAAGGTCATGTCTTCTCAAGAACGGGTCTATCAACCAACAATCGCTACTCCATGGTGCCAACAGTGGGGTGAGAGGCAGATTAGATCAGTTCTAGATTAGTAAACGATGAGTTAAACAAGATATAAGGCTGATCCAGATCAATCTCAATCAGGCAGAGTGATATTGCTGTAATTAGATAAACAATGAAAGCAATAAGCAATATCGGTAACTTAATGAATCTACCAAAGACTGCCACTCTAAGATAGAGCCGATAACTTGACCTTGATCCAATTCAAGCAGTGGGGTGTGAGGCAGAATCACACAGGCCATACTTGAATTAGGCAAGAGTCGATAACTAGCTTATACCAGAGCCGCAATGGGGGTTGACCAGATCGATGTAGCCATACGAACAGAAGTATAAACCATGATGGTACTTACAACAAGTAGTGGAGGTCCACCGTATCGATGCAGCCGTACTTGCCAAAGAACTCGCCGAGATCTACTCTACTCCTACTCCTAAGGGGTGGCCTGAGCCGAAAAAAGTAATTGACTTGTATTTGATTGATTGATTGATATCTTACAATAGCCGGGGTTTGGTATTTATACCTGGAGCCTAAACACGAGTCCTACTCGAGCACAATTTGTTACAACCTTTGGCATAAAATGAAAACATTCCTAATTTAAGATAACTTAGACTCTAATTTGTTCCTTTTTGTAGAGTCTGACATGTAATTTCTCGGTGCCAACCGTAGTTCATCATTACTGTCTGCTGACGTCACCCTAATATATCCGATTCTAGAGTTGCATTTGAATCGGCTGACATCGATCTTTCTTGACTGGCACAACCTTGAAAGCCTATGAGTTCCCACGTTCTTTCTCCCAAATTTTGGTGTAAACAACCAACTCCCTCATAGTGGATAACCTCCAGTCCAACATTTTGCTCCGGGATCACAAAAGGATTTGTGAGTTTTTCTCTTCTCCCTCACTCTCTCCCATTTCTTTCCTAGAAACTGCCGCAGCTCTCAAGAATGCTCTCGGCAAGAAGGAAAAGGAAAGGAGGCGACAGATCAGGAATAGGTGAAAGAATAGGACATAAACCTTCTCCCTTCTCCTACTTAAGGAAAAGGGTACAACAGTTAGGGGAGGGCACGCCGATCGGGAAAGACGAAACGGCGGAGCGAAAAACCCTCTCTCTTTCTGTCGATAAAATATGTTCGGCAGTCCACCAAGGGGTATCCCACGATGGTAGATTTGTCGGTGGGGGTGTGCGTAATCAGGAACCGAATGGTGACACAAGGTGTAGAGACAGCGATTTAGACAGGTTCGGGCCGTCTGATCGACGTAATACCCTACGTCATGTGTCTTTTGTGTATTGTATTGATCTGTATGTAAATCCGATTTGATAAATCCTATCCGCTAGGGGACCCCTACCTCTCCTTATATACTCTAGAGGAGGTAGGGTTACAAGTAAAGTAGCCTATTTGGTACTATACAATGTCTTGCGGTGCACGCCAAGCAGCGCCGTGCACGCCTTGACCTTGTGGGCCGAGCCACCCCTTGGGGCGCAGCCCATGTCTTGGGGGTCATACCCCCATAGCTAGTCCCCGAGCCTGACAGTAGGTGATGTAGTCACGTGGTGCCAGGGTTAGAAAGTACCTGTCCCTCGGTGTGTTTTCTTGAGTCGTTCGATCGACTTTTAGGAAGTCCAATGGTCTCTCCTGGCGGAGATCCCATTTTTGTGTTTTCCATGTCCCGCCTGGGGAAGCGGAGGACCGCCTGTGTGCGGTGACTCTTTGGTTCTTGTGCCCAACGTGCGGTAGTGATTGGCGTGTGGTAGTGGTGGGCCATACCCAGGCCACATCCCATTTGATCAGGAGTCATTCTGTCGGGCAGGGCACGTCTCATCGGTCAAGGCACGTCTTATCTGCATTAAATAGGAAAGTGTGGGGGTATGGCCCCCAAGACATGGGCTGCGCCCCCAGGGGTGGCTCGGCCCACAAGGTCAAGGCATGCATGGCGCTGCTCGGCGTGCATCGCAAGACATTGTATAGTACCAAATAGGCTACTTTACTTGTAACCCTACCTCCTCCAGAGTATATAAGGAGAGGTTGGGGTCCCCTAGCGGACAAGATCTATAAGATCGGATTTACATACAGATCAATACAGTACACAAAAGACATAGGACATAGGGTATTACGCCGATTAGACAGCCCGAACCTGTCTAAATCGCTGTCTCTGCGCCTTGTGTCACCATCCGGTTCCTGATTACGCGCACCCCCACTGATAAATCTACCATCACGGGATACCCCTCGATGGACTGCCGAGCATATTCTATCGACAATTGGTGTGCTAGGTAGGGGTGTGCGTGTTGATCCATGGCGGGCCAGATGGGATCTCAAGATCGACGCCGCTCGTGGCAACCTGACTTCTTACGGCGGCGTCCTTCAGCAACCTGATGTCGTTCGACATCACGGCAATGACAACTTTCCAGCAGCCTGCGACGGGACTTCACGTCTCTAGCAAACCAGATCCGATCTCGGAACCACCTCCGAGGTCGCCTTCACCAACAACTCACCACCCGTCGGGTGCTCACTGTCAACGCCGACCAGACAACGCCATACGCCGCCGACCAGACGCTCTGTCCAAAGCTAAGTCACACTTTAATATTATTCTAAATATTCTCCAATCTTCGTATATTGCCATAATGTTTCTCCGAACTGTTTTCTCCATATTTGCTCTCCAAACGATTTTTCGAACCCTTGGATAGTCATGTCGATGCTAGGACGCCTCCAGAGATGGCCCTGTCTCCGGCTCCTCCCTACACGTGCTACGAGCACCGCGCTCTACGTTATGGGTGGTCGGCAGTGGCTCCTTGGTCACACCTATTCCTCCTGCACGTGCACGGGCTCTGCGCTCGACGTTATGGACTATGGGCTAGCTAGAGCTGGAGACTCAGCTACACACTAACCGGTCGGGCGGTTTATATTAAATATAAATATATTTTCACGCCAACTAATCGCCGAACTGCATACATCACCATTGCTGATTTTTCTCCGGAGTTTATTTATTTGTACATCATGAACTACCCGTTCTACATGTTTGTATTGCAGGATCATCGTCCAGGTGATCGGATCACCTGGTGCTCGGGCTTCTCCACCGATCAACTGGTTGGACCGCTTGGTTCATGGACTCCATCACTGACTAGTTAATCAGACTGTTCGCCGGTCGCTTCTACTCAATGCTCACTTCGCCGCTGACCAGTTGACCAGACTATTCGTCACTCGTGCTTCATCACCAGCTACGCCGGTAACTCCTCAACGCTCGGATTCTTCGTGCTCGAGGACTAAGTGGGCACACTTCACCGCACGGACATCGTTAGCTACGTCGGTGCTTGGACCTCGTCGCCTACGCTGAGGACTCCTCGGTGCTCGGACCTCACCGCCTATGCCGAGGACTCCTCGGTGCTCAGACCTCACCGCCTACGCTGAGGACTCCTCGGTGCTCGGACATCGCCGCCTATGCCGGGGACTCCTTGCTCCTCGGTGCTCGGTCATCGCCAACGACACCAGGGATTCCTCGCTCCTCGGTGCTTGGTCATTGCCAGCGACACTGGGGACTCCTCGCTCCTCGGTGCTCGGTCATCGCCAGCTACGCCGAGAACTCCCTAGGTGGTCAGACATCGTCAGCTACGCCGAGGACTCCTCGGTGCTCGTATCTTGCTACATCTCATCGGTGTACTATCAAGCTACTCCATGCTGTTCAAATTAGGGTGCTGATCTTGGGCAGCACATCTAGGGTCTTGATACGCACATGTCGGACAATGTGGCAAGCTTTCAGACTTCTTTTTCTTTGACCCTGCTACAAAATTCATTCTTCATCTTCCAGCAGGCTCGGGGACTAAGTGGGCACACTTCACCTTATGGTGAATGTGCTTGTTCTCATCTTGAGGCTACGCCCGGGGACTGGTTGCCTACTCGGCTGGTCAGGAGCAAAGGGACGCCCCATGTAGGCCATGCTAACTCTGTCACGAATGACGGGCACAGGTCCCGATCAGATGTTTCCGACTAGAGCTCTCTAAACCCCATCACTTGAGTCATCAAGGTAACACTACCGACCCCCTCTATTTCTTTATAAATCATTTCATACATCCATATGTGCACTCATTCCATACGCCTGTGCCCTCCGAACAATTCAGGCCCTGAACCGCCCGAGGGCTTGGGAACTAAGCATCGCACACGCAGCGAAATGCATCACAATGCTCCGTGTTGCATCATGAAGCGGTAGTTGCCTCATTCAATATGAGCAACGACCGACTAGGGTTCAATGGCCAGCCCATGAAGGGCTTGAGGCCACCCCACGTCAAACAGAGCCAGGGGAGAAAAACACAGATGAGCCCCATGCAGCCCTCACCCAGTCTGGCTGAAAGGACCTAGGATGCCGCCTAGAGGGGGGTGAATAGGCATTTCTGAAAATTAACACATTTAAATGCGGAAACAATTAAAGAAGGGAGTTTCGGAAACTCTAAATTAAGAGTAATACCACCCCTCACAAGTTAGCCATAGAGTAAACAAGGTATAAAGAATATATCTAGAAGCTACAACCCTACAACACAAAGTTAGAACAGAGAATAAATATTTTTCAGCACAAGTAGGAAATACCAAACATGTTCGGTATACACGATTTCTGTAGAGCAGCCCCAAACTTGCTCCTTTTGATTTTTATCTTCAATCCAAACTGCAGGTACCTACTAGAAATGAAAATATGCATAGAGGACCTACACAAGAGCTAGAGCAACACAAATATCAAATGAAATGCGAATTAAGACACGATATTTGTTTTACCGAAGTTCGGACTCGTTCGAGTCCTACTCTCCATTGAGGGGGCTATGGGCGACCCAGCAAAGATCAGCCCTAGAGGGTACCATGAAGGTCACTCTAGCCAAAGTCTTTTCCAACTCCTTTTCCTCCTTCCACTAGTTGATTCTGAGGCGGCGAAATCGACCATTACAAACTTTCTGAGGCACACCACAATCTCTTAGGTGCTCAACGGTGACGCCTAACCGTCTAGGACTGAAGAGTCCAAGAGTAACAAATGTGAATTACAAGATGCACAAGTGCTCAAGTGGTTGGATTGCTCTCTTTTTGAATTTCACTCAACCCACAATTTGATTTAGCAAATTTGATCAAACACGCACTAAGAGAGGGTTGGGAGAGTTGGTAAGGCTCAAAAACGTGTGTGTATCAGCAGAATCAGCAGCCTCCAAAGGTGGAGGCTTAGGGGCATTTATAGCCCCCTTGAAAAACTAGTCGTTTTATAGCCGACGCCATACCGGACACGTCCAATATGACTTACACTGCCCCAACGGTAACTTAGTTACAGTGACAATGTGAGGTGTTGGAACTCCCGATGAATACTAGAACTTTTGACCATCGGAACTCCTGACTCACGTCGGAACTCCTGACCCTCAGCATATTTCAAACTAAGTAACTGAGTTGATGTTTGTGAGGTGTCGGAACTCCCAACGCATGCCGGAACTTCCGACCGTCGGAACTCTCGACTCACGTCGGAACTCCCGACCCTCAAGGCTTTCGAAAACTAGCCGTTGGCCTCTGGTCGTCCATACCGGACACGTCCGGTATGACTAGGGCAGTGAACCATCTAGGTCAGTTCAGCATGAGGCATCGGAACTCTCGACTATTGTCAGAACTCTCGACGAACCAATCCGAGAACAAGAAATTTATCATGGCTAGGCACATATCGGACACGTCCGGTATTGCCAGATCAGCAAAACATAGGTTAATTTATTTTGTCTCTCAAACACTCAAAACTCACATGGGTTGGCTTGAGCACTTATGAAACATTATCTACCAACATGATGCATCCCTCTTAATAGTACAGTATTCGTATTAACTCAAATTTAAAAGTATAACGAATTTAAACCTTTTGAGTTAATCTCTTTCAACCGAAGCCGTGTATTCCAATCTTCATCAAGTGAGGGTGCCAACATGTTGATATTGATCTTTTCACTTAAGCATAACCATCTTGAGCACGTGACTTGATTCCATTCATCAAATTTGAATAATCCCAAATGTATCAAGTCATTTCCATCAAACACTCCAATAGTGATTTGATCCTTCACATTAACATGACCATCATAGCTTGATTAGTACCTTAACTAAATGCAAGTACTTCCTTCTTCACCCTAGCTAGGTTCTTTAGCCGCCAAGCCATCGCTTGCCCTTCACCCTTGCTTAGTACCTCAAAGCCTTTCCTTGCTATCTTCACCATCTCAAGCTATCAAGTCACATATTGTGTTGAATCATCCATTCATTTGTATTGTTATCTTTTTCATTTTAATTTAGCAAGCTTCAAATATGAGATCATTCCATATGCAATCCCTCTTGTCTCATTGATTAATTCTTATAAGCTAGCTTTCACACAGTATATGGAAATCCCACAATAAATAAGCCTTTGCATGAATTTCATTTGCATTGTTGTCTTGTGCTTGAACTAGATTGTTTATACAACATCACATTATTTTGGCTTTCATTAAGTACCTGTGAGATAACCTATTACCTATCCACACTTAGCAAATGGGTTAGACCTTTAATCACGTTGTCATTCAATCATCCAAAACCCACTAAAGGGCTAGATGCACTTTCAATCTTCCCATTTTTGGTGATTGATGACAACTTGATTAAAGCTTACAAAAGAATATAAACATTTAAGCTTTTGGGTTCAATGATTAGGAGAGGCTCCCCCTTAATATGTGCTTATGATTAGAATTCACAAAATGACCTTAAATGTCAATTGCACATATTAAAACATATAGGAGACTCCCCCTAAATCATTGCATCCGTGGGGTGCATCTGTGTGTGACAAAGTAAAACCGTGATGCATATGACAAGATATATCACACAAGAATAAATATAAAGGCATCACATCAAATATTTTCATTCTAGCATGCATAGTCCTTATGAAAATAAATATAACACATGTATGTCACACATAGCACTCATTACACATTTTCTTAAGTCCACAAGCCACTAATATAATATAAATAAAGATCATGTCCAAGAGATACATAGATAAAGCATAAGTAAGTCTCATCTCTCACATGATACAATCTATCTCAAACTCCAGATACATTAATGAAGCTCAAAAACTAAAATGAAGCTCAAGAAACTATAGCCTGCAGTACATATCTTTAGGTACAAAGATAAGCAAAAACAAATGTCCTAAAGCTTTAATTAGTCTCTCTCCCCCTTTGTCACCTATCACCACAAAGGTCCAATAATGACATATGAAGAACAAAAGGGGTTGCAAGCTATATCTAATCTCTGACATCACTCATCGCCATCACCATTGCCCTCGTCGTCTGAGCGTGAAGCACCGGGTGGGCGAGAAGAACTCTATCTTGGAGCACCAATACCCCCATAGAGATCCTAGCCACCATAGCTGTAGTCACCGATAGAGTACCTAGGGTCACTACCGAAGATGTCCTGCCAGAAAGCAGAACCCATCTCCTCTCCCGCACTAGGGCATGGCTACTGTTGTGCCTGCTCCTAAGGCTGCTCCTATAGAGACTGCTATCGCTGAAAGAACTCAGCAAACTGTCTGTCATATCTGGCCTGCTACTGCTCCTCAGTCTCTAGCTCACTAGCTGCTAAGATTGCTCCATCTGACAGAGGAGACCTAGGAGGATCAAGCTCAAGTCTGGTAGCTAACTGCTTTAGAGTCCTAGTGTCCTTCCTCCTAGCCTCCCTCTCCTTCCTCTACCTAGACTCAATGCCCCGCTGCCTAACCTGAATGTCCCGGCACATCCCAAAGATGGAACTGAAGAACTTACGGATAGGCAAGGGAGGACTGCCATGGCCTGAGGAAGAATGTGAGTGAGAACCACATGGTGGAAGGGAAGCTCCTCCTACTGGTGCACCACCGGCAGGTGCATCTGCCATAGCTGCAGCTGTTGCTTCCCCTAGACCTACTGGAGGTATCCCTATCTTAGGCAAGTCTGCAACAATCTTCAAGGCCATGTGAATCTTGTCATACTCAAATGTGTGCCCTATGACCTGCTCAATCATATACATGATATAAGGAGCGAATCCATAGCCCTTGAGGGGCCTCTCACCTACACTCTGGATCTCACACCAGATAAAGTCAAAAACACTGAAGGGCCGAGCATTAGGTGTCATCCTGTGGAGCAGGTTCCTACAGTAATCTATGATGTTTCCCTTATCTCCACCCTTGCAATCAATGGTCTTCCTGAACATCCTGTCTAGGTTTCTGTAAGTAGGGTGAAGACCTAGAACCTTGCCCACTGCTCCTCTCTCACCTCCTGGTGGGTACATGTAGGCCAGCTGCTCTAGAGGAAGTACCCATTCTATGTGAATCTTATCCCTCTAGAGATCATTCTCTGAGAAGCAAAGCTGGGCGGCGAATACATCATAATCAACATTGTACCACTGGCCCTCAAGCATCTAGTGCATCCGCCCCTCATCCTCCTCAATGAACAGAGTAGCATAAAACTAAGCTACCACCTCTGTGTTCTAGTCATGCTGGAACTCCATGATCTCATAAACTCATGTGCGCTGGCAAATGGCAATAGCATGATCAATTGAGGCCTTCTGTAGCTCTCTGGCGTACTGCCAGTCTATCCACTAAGATTTGGCTACCACAGGGTTCCTGGTGAGAATCACACTGGAGTAGAAGTCCATGTGAAAGGTTGTTTGGAAGCGATGATCATACTGAACCTTAGGTAAGCCTCTCGGATCTACTCTTCTCTCATCTCTGCCTTTCCTGGTCATGCCCTTTCCCCTGTAGTCAACTCTAGAAACATAAGAGGGCACATTAGGTAGATGTGTCTCAAGAAGACCATAATGCGTACCCTGACCAGGCTAGTGCTAAAATGGAGGTACTGGCTCCTCCTCCTCAATCTCTTGCTCCTTATTTGAGTTGTCACCTTCTAAGCCCCTGTTAGTGCTCTTCCTCTTTCTATCTTCTCTAGGCTCCACTTTGAACTCATCAGTATCAGTGTTAGAAGAAGAGCTCCCTGACCCCTCTGCATACTGAGGTGCTGCACTAGAGGCAGCTCTGGTAGACCTCCTGCTGGTCGGCTCAAATCTAGGATGCATTTCCTATCTTGCCTTCTTGTATTTCTCTAGTGCTGGATCATGTCTATGCTTGGACCTAGGCTCCTATCATCCACTCATGGTTGTTGTCCTGTATCCAAAGATTTGCAAGAAATTTTAGATACATGCCCACAGCTTAATCTTGAATTGCAATTAGACATAGATTCTTTTATCCATGGTTTTACAATCACCTCGACATACCACTATCACTAGGTTTGTAAAACATAGATACAAAAAGAAACTAAGCCTAATATACAACTATTGAATTGGATTCAATCAAAGGGAAGCAGTGAACTGCTCTGCTGGCTCATACCGGACGCGCCAGTAGGCATACCGGACATGTTCGGTATGCGTGCTTAGCAACCCTAACCAGGTTCCCTAGATTCAATCCATCATGGATCAATTCCAAACTTTGGGCAACGCTTCTATATCACCAATGCAGCATATTGACCGAAGGAATTTCAAAACCATGCTTTAACCACGTAGATCGGATGACATCCGGGATTAGAGTACCTTGAGCGAAGAGATGAGAAAGCGGTGTGGAATCCAAATCCCTGGGCCTTCAACCTTGACACAAGCCTTCTCCAATGCAATCTCCCTCTCTCCCTTTTCATGGTGGAAACTCAAAATCGCCAATGGAGGTCGAGGAGAGGAAGCTGGGTTGGCTGGAAGGAGGAGAAACTAACTTGGCCGAAGGGGTACCGGCCGTTTTATAACCCCGCTCATACCTGAATATCGGACACGTTCGGTATTTGCGGTCTGGCTGTTCTTGTTCCAAACTTCATTCACTTAATTTCAATCCCCTTCTCTATCATTTCTTGATCCAAAAACATGTATGTCCTTGATCCAAATATGGTGAAATTACTTTTCTTATCCAAATGTTATGAGTATCACTTCTCTTTTCCAAATATTAGCCATATATAGATTTTGATTACTCGAGAGAGAGATATTGAGAGACATAGTAGATTATGGACTTAAGAAAGCCATGTCATGAATAATTAGCCAATCAAACAATCAAGGAGAGCTATAATTATCACATGACAAGGCTAGGTCATAAAGACCAAGATTCAAATAATTTTTCAAATTCACACCACCTACACATGCTAGTTATGGGTTTTGAAAAACATCTCTCCTATGTCACACAAATGCACATTCTAACATATAAAGGGCCTTAGATGCACTTACAATGCATGTATGTAAATACATACCTTTGTCTTGAGCCCACAAGAATACCACTAAGAAGATACATAGCATGATAGTCTTTATGTTGACCTTAGTTGCCAAATAATCATGCTAGATACTAAATCATTTTTTCATCCAAAGGACTACAAAGAATGCTAGATAAATTTGTTAGTCCAATAGGTGCAAAATAGAAACTGAGCTCCCCCTAAATAAGTGCTTTAAGTAATTTAAATGACTTTCAACTACCACTTTATTCTATTAAGAATTTAGGAGACAATTTTCTATTTTGAACCATAACCAAATAATTTGCCATATTTAAATTTGAGTTCAAGAGATGCTCACAATCCACTTAGATTTGGTAAACCACAAGCTTCTGAGTAAATTGAGGATATATGAAAATATATGGATCAAAGATTCAGTTATAATCCTATTAGTGTTCTGGTTCCTGCAATACCAGACACGTCCGGTAGGTATACCGGACACGTCCAGAATATGTAGAACAGAAACACTTTCTTTCTATCCCTAGCCATACCGGACACGTTCGATAGGTGCAGGACAGAAACAAATAACCCGCTGCTTGTGATTCTTCGTTTTAGCTATAGTATTTATTTATGCCCTGCATCTCAACAAATGAATTGCTCTACTAGAGAGCTATTAAAAGCATCATATGGCAAACATGATAATTATGAAGTAAAACTAATTAGCCACTTTCGATTTTTCACAAATATGCCTATTTGTGAGTCATTGAGCACAAAATAAACAAAGTGGATATCCTATAGGGTTTAGGTACTTGTTGTCAATGGTGAGGATGAAGTAGATGATATATTCATTAACTTATCTTTGGGTCAACCATATAGAAGATTATGATAAGAATTGGTTGATAGATTGAGTGAATATTTTCAATTAGCTTGCTCAACCACTCCGACGCCTTCATCTCATCACCAAGTACCTACATCATTAACCTAAGCACACTTTGGTACCCAACTCTTGTTGGGTCCTTTTGGGTTAGTCAACAAGTGCTTAGGCACCCAAATGGCTTTAGCAATAGTTTGTGGTGAACACATCACCTGGCTAGTGCTAACTCCATTTGTGGTCTTTCTAAGCATATCATTACAAATGAATGTGTTCGGCTTAGGTGTGTTACCATTTGGGCATTCATAGCTTAAATGCCCCTTTCTTCTACAAGCATAGCATATGCGACCTTTGTATGCTCTATGCTTGTTTTGCTTGTATGGACATCTATCAACCTTGTGGCCCATCTCATTGCATCCATAGCATCTTCTTGTTCCAACTTGGGCTTCTTTTCTTGCCTCTTTGTACATTGGGCATTTCTTGGTAGGATGCCCCAATTTCTTGCTCATGAGACAAGCGCTTTGTTTATTACTTTTCTTTTGGTTGGCCAACTTGTTTGAGGCCTTTTGTTCGGCCACTTCACACTTGTTGGCCCAATTCTTATGTGGACACATGGCCCACTTAATGGAGACAGGGATCCTGATCTTCCGTCAGGTGATGGTAACTATCATTGTGGCGGAGAATGACACACCGATCTAGCTTCAGATCGAAAGATCGAACCCTGCAATCTTAGCACCACAGCTCCTCTGGTTATCAACCAAGTCACGAACTAGGTTGACCTCGCCAAGAAGGCTAATCCTTGCCTACACAATGAAGAACACAAGCAAGAACAAGAAAGAATACAACCAAATTGCAGATGAAAGATTATCTCACGAAGTTGGGGTCTCACAAACCGATGAACAGCGAAACTGTTCTTGACAGAATAATCTAAGCAAAACCTGAACCCTAATAGAGGAGTGGCGACTATTTATGAAGACTCTAGGGTCATGCAAGACCCCTGGATGCACCCCTAATGGGCCCAAACACGATACATGGTCCAACGGACCAAAAGACGGTGTCGCAGCACCCTGACAGATTCTGAACGCTGACTTGTTTCGACGATTCCTGTTGATTCCGAACTGCTTTTGATGTGAGACCACTTGGATTGGCTTCCTTATCAAATTAGATTTCCATCCATATGTGGATCATCGAAAACGGAGTCTAGATGCGTCCTGGGTGACCAATTTAAGATAGACTGGTCCTGGAGGCCGAGGCAGACTCGAATTCTTGTTGGACTGGGCCTTCGGCTTGTGTTGGACGTCCTTGCTGGTCATCATCACCTCCACCACTTCCTCTAAGTCCTTCATGACCCTCTCCAATGTTCCTAAGCAAGATAACATCATTAGGTACTAGTCTATTCTCAAAAGTATGAAAAGTATCGCTTAAGAACGAGCTCACCTCTAAATTGAGTTGTCGCTTTCGAGCCCGGGTCATTAGACCTTGCATGATGGTTGGAGGATCAGCAGGTACCTCTGAAAAAGTGATGTCCTCATCACCACTCATGTCCATATAATCCACAACCATAGCATAACCTTTTTCCATGTTTCTTGCTCTTGGTTGTGTTGGACTTACTTGAAATGTGATTCTTTTGTTAGGTTTTGAAGGAAGCAAGGTTTGAACCCTTCTCAAGCTTCTTCACCATGTTATCATGATTATCTTGAGAAGGTTGTGCTTTCTCCTTACCCTTTAACCAAATCACATTTTTCTTTAATCTTTTCACCTCTTCTTTGAGCTCTATGTTTTCTATGAGATTTAGCTCAATCGAAGATTGGCTTGCTTGAGGAGCACATTTATTAGTACAAGAAATATTTAATTGAGATGGTGTACTAGTGAGTGAATGTGTGAGGGGTTGAGAAAATTTTACCAATGTGATCACAACCTCATGAGCCACCTCAAGCATAATGCTTGATTCTACTACTTCATCATGAGAGCACTTTAGATGAACATAGTTTGCTTGTAGCACATTATACTTGCTTGATAGTTCATCTAGCCTTGCCTTGAGCTCCAAGTTTTCCTTCTCTAGTTGTGAAACACTAGAAGAGGAGTTAGTAACTAAAGCATGCTCAATTGACAATTTTTTATACCTTTCACTTAGAGCCTTTAGTTCTTCCATCTTGGAGATGAGAAACAATTCTTGCTTTTGAAGTGATTGCTCTTGCTTCTCAATCTCTTCTTCAAGCTCATCATTCTTTTCAACTATCTTCATGATGATGAACTTGTCTTCAACTTCAACATCACTCTCATCTTGATCATCTACTTGTGCTTTCTACATTTCTAGATCTTTCTTGTTACTCTTCTTCTTGCTTTTCTTGGCCATGAGACACAAGTGATGAGTATCATGAGATACTAAGGTTGACTCATCACTTGGTCACCACCGAGCTTGAACATCATTGCAAATAGCTACGTGCTGCTCTGCTACCTCGGCCATACCGGACACGTCTGATATGTGCAGGTAGACAGTAGGTCATGCGTTGCTTGCACTTCTTGCTTCGACTCGGCGCTCTTGAGGTCTTTGTGAGGCTTCTTCGCTACATGAAGACACAATGGACATACTTTCCATTGACTCAATCTCAAGTGCATCATCATATTTGGATTTTCCATATAAATCAAAAAGTCCAGTCCAAATGAGATGAGCACTCTTCGGAGGTGGTTGTCCATTGAAGATTGCCTTGTCTTGAACCTTTGCGCTCAATGTACTCAACATGACATTAATAGCTTGAGCATTGAGTTGCACACATATCTCTTCCTCTTTTGACAAATTTTTGTAGTTGCTCCAATCAACTATAGGAAGAGGTATGCTTGCATCCACAATATGCTCAACAAGAGGACTAATATCCCTAAAAGAATTGAGTACATATATTGACCAAGGTAGAAAGTTTGAACCATCATTTTGGAGAAGCACCGGCTCCAACTCGATAGGCGTCGACATCCTTTTCTCATGGTGGTGAAGCTTTAGGTGAGAACCTTGCTCCTAATACCAATTGAAAGGACCTAGGATGCCGCCTAGAGGGGGGTGAATAGGCATTTCTAAAAATTAACACCTTTAAATGCGGAAACAATTAGAGAAGGGAGTTTCCAAAATGGAAACTCCAAATTAAGAGTAATACCACCCCTCACAAGTTAGCCACAGAGTAAACAAAGTATAAAGAATATATCTAGAAGCTACAACCCTGCAACACAAAGTTAGAATAGAGAATAAATATTTTTCAGCACAGGTAGGAAATACCGGACGTGTCCGGTATACACGATTTCTACAGAGCAGCCACAAACTTGCTCCTTTCGATTTCTATGTTCAATCCAAACTGCAGGTACCTACTAGAGATGACAATATGCATAGAGGACCTGCACAAGAGCTGGAGCAACACAAATATCAAATGAAATGTGAATTAAGACACGATATTTGTTTTACCGAAGTTCGGACTCGTTCGAGTCCTACTCTCCGTTGAGGGGGCTACGGGTGACCCAGCGAAGGTCAGTCCTAGAGGGTACCATAAATGTCACTCTAGCCAAAGTCTTTTCCAACTCATTTTCCTCCTTCCACTAGTTGATTCCGAGGCGGCGGAATCGACCGTTACAAACTTTCCGAGGCACACCACAATCTCTTGGGTGCTCTCCGACGATGCCTAACCATCTAGGACCGAAGAGTTCAAGAGTAACAAATGCGAATCATGAGATTGACAATATGCACAAGTGCTCAAGTGGTTGGATTGCTCTCTTTTTGAATCTCACTCAACCCACAATTTGATTTGGCAAATTTGATCAAACATGCACTAAGAGAGGGTTGGGAGAGTTGGCAAGGCTAAAAAATGTGTGTGTGTATCAGCAGAATCAGCAGCCTCCAAAGATGGAGGCTTGGGGGTATTTATAGCCCCCCATGAAAAACTAGTTGTTTTATAGTCTTTGCCATATGCATACTGGACACGTCCGGTATGACTTACACTGCCCCAACGGTAACTAAGTTACAGTGACAATGTGAGGCATCGGAACTCCTAATGAATACCGGAACTTCCGACCATCGAAACTCCCGACTCACGTCGGAACTCCCGACCCTCAGCATATTTGAAAACTAAGTAACTGAGTTGAAGTTTATGAGGTGTCGGAACTCCCGACGCATGTCGAAACTTTCGACCATTGGAACTCCCGACTCACGTCGGAACTCCTAACCCTCAAGGCTTTCGAAAACTAGCTGTTGCCCTCTGGTTGTCCATACCAGACACGTCCGGTATGAATACCGGACACGTTCGGTATGACCAGGGCAGTAAACCATCTAAGTCAGTTAAGCGTGAGGCGTTGGAACTCCCGACTATTGTCAGAACTCCCGACTGTCGGAACTTCTGACTTACGTCGAAACTCCCAACAAATCAACCCGAGAACAATAAGAAATTTATCATGGCTGGGCACATACCGGACACGTCCGGTATTGCTAGATCAGCAAAACACAGGTTAGTTTATTTTATCTCTCAAACACTCAAAACTCACATGGGTTGGCTTGAGCACTTATGAAATATCATCTACCAACATGATGCATCCCTCTTAATAGTACGGTATTCTTATTAACTCAAATTTAAAAGTATAACGAATTTAAACCTTTTGAGTTAATCTCTTTCAACTAAAGCCGTGTATTTCAATCTTCATCAAGTGAGGGTGTCAACATGTTGATATTGATCTTTTCACTTGAGCATAGCCATCTTGAGCACGTGACTGGATTCTATTCATCAAATTTGAATAATCCCAAATGTATCAAGTCACTTCCATCAAACACTCCAATAGTGGTTTGATCCTTCATATTAACATGACTATCATAGCTTGATTAGTACCTCAACTAAATGCAAGTACTTCCTTCTTCACCCTAGCTAGGTTCTTCAGCCGCCAAGCCGTCGCTTGCCCTTCACCCTTGCTTAGTACCTCGAAGCCTTTCCTTGCTATCTTCACCATCTCAAGTTATCAAGTCACATATTGTGTTGAATCATCCATTCATTTGTATTGTTATCTTTTTTATTTTAATTTAGCAAGCTTTAAATATGAGACTATTCCATATGCAATCCCTCATGTCTCATTAATTAATTCTTACGAGCTAGCTTTCACACAGTACATGGAAATCCCACAATAAATAAGCCTTTGCATGAATTCTATTTACATTATTGTCTTGTGCTTGAACTAGATTGTTTATACAACATCACATCATTTTGACTTTTATTAAGTACCTATGAGATAACATATTACCTGTCCACACTTAGCAAACGAGTTAAACCTTTAATCACGTTGTCATTCAATCATCCAAAATCCACTAAAGGGCTAGATGCACTTTCACTGGCAGACAGGGTCATCTCAACCTTCTCGTTTGATCCTAAGCCTCTGCCAAGCCCATAGAATCTTCATCGAGGGGAGGCCATTAGGCCACCCAGATCGGTCTCTAGAACGACCTAGACATCTGCCGGGTTGTAGGTAAAGGTGCAGTGGAATGTCACAAGAGGACTATGCCGACCCCGTCATGAACGATGAACCCGGATTCCACTCGATCATACCCGTTATCGAACTCACCGAGCACATCACTCGAGCCCGAGCGATCGGGACAAGCGACAAAACTCCGCTCCTCCAGTTGTGAGAAACCAAGGATGGGGTAACGCACACAAACTCAAACCGACCCCTACTAAGGCCCAATGGGGCTCGGGGGCTCAAGACACCAAACGCCTAGGTCTGCGACCCCGAACTCGCCCCATCCGGCTACGCTTCGACTGCACACCAAATGCCTAGGTCTACGACCCCGAACTCGCCGCATCTGGCTATGCTTCGACTGCACTCCAAAAACTACCTAGGTCTGTGACCCCGAACTTGCCCCATTTGGCTATGCTTCGACTACACACCAAAAAATGCCTAGGTCTGCGACCCTGAACTCGGTCCATCAGGATCCATGACTCCGACTCACCTGATCCTATGGCACGCACCGATGCCAGGATCAGCGAGCTCCGTCTCGATCGATCCCTAAACTAACTAACTAACTACCTCGGCTGTGCGGGCTGCACCAAGGCTAGGATCCACGACTCTGACTTGACCGATCCCACAGCGCGCACCGACGCCAGGAACCGCGAGTTCCGTCTCGTCCGATCCCTAAACTAATTGCCTCGCTTGATCCCACGGCGCGCACCGACGCCAGGATCCACGAGCTCTACCTCGCCCTATCCCAAAACTAAAAACGCCTCAGCTGCGCAACAACGCCTTGGTTGACAATTCCATCTCGACTAAAAAACACGCACGCATGCCCGCTAACAAACACCCCCAGATGATTTTGCCCGAATCGCCTGGGGGCTCGGGGGCTACACCCGCTGGTGCGCTCGCGTGCACCAGCTGACAAAACAAAAACCTCCCCCGCTGGCAACACAAAAAACCTCCTGGATGATTCTACCCGAATCACCCGGGGGCTCGAGGGCTACACCCCCGGGTGCGCTCGCGCACACCCGCCGTCAAGACAAAAAAATCCCCTAGACGATTCTACTCGAATCGCCCGGGGGCTCGGGGGCTCCTGTCGGGTTTATAAACCCGAGGTCCCTCGCGGACCGACTTCCCAACAAAGGCTCGGCCCAAGCAGACAACGCGCAACTCATGGGCCAGCCCAAGTATTGGAACAATAGGCCAGAAGGACGATCCAATCACCGACCGAAAGGCCTAGCCGAGGAGGAACGGTGTCGGTTTTTCGACTCCGGCCCTCGTCTCCGACTGGAGCGCTCACTTCGATCTCTAGCCTGCCCCCGGACGGTCTCTCCGACCGGAAGGCCTGGTCGATACACTACTTCTGACTCCGACCCCGGGTGTTCGATCGGGGCACGCAAAAACCCTGCTCACCACTCTTCCTCGACTAGCGCAACCAGAGCCAACTAGGACCGACCGACCGAGGACGCCCGTTCGAAAAGGACCAGGGAACGAACGGAGAAAGCAAGGCAAGGCACACAAGTCGAACCACGATACCAGGGACCGTACCCTGTACACCTGCAGAAATAGTACTCTGCAACCGCCCTGACACAAATAGTGTTGTAGACGCCGATGTTTTCTCTACAGTATTATGGGCGCCATTAACTCCCATGCGGTAAGGCTCCCCCCACATGCCTCTGGGCATCGACGGTGTTGTGGGCGTCGGCATTTACCATACCGAGTAAACATGGTAAAACTCCTCATATGCCTATGGGCATCAACAGTATAGCAGGTACCGACATCTGCCACACCCGATCAAAACGACGCAGCCTCCCAGTGCATCCGACATCCAACTATATTGTGGACGTCTACCATCATCCTGTACCCGCCGGCGTAGGCAGCAAGGTTTAGAAGCATACGTACTCTCTCTCTCTCACTTGTAAGTCCATCACCTTCATCTATAAAAGGGGATGCGCTCTCTTCCAAGAGACTTAGTTAAGCCAAGTCGATTCAAGTGCTTCTAGACTCATTAGATCGATCGAGTTCGCTAGCTCACAACCACAAAACCACCAGGTTCAGACCTCAAGCATACGCTTGAACACATAGCTCATAGCGGAGCTCCTGTCGCTCTCGGCCCTTCCGACCGGAGCCGACCGGACCTCTTGTATCCCCCATCTTTCTCCTTCTCGTTTGTAACCCCACTATAAACTTCGAGCACCTGGGCTCAGGAATAAAGTCATCGACCGACTCCAACTGGACGTAGGACACGTTGCCTGAACCAGTATAAACCCTGTATCATTGAGTGCTAGACCACCTCCGATCACAACGTACGGTAAAACTACAAATATTTACTTGTTGATCACTTTCTGCACCGACATCTTGAGTGTCATGCTAAAAAAATCGAGACTAGATGCTTTCATGAGATACTAGCCGGTCATGAGCTGGATTCTTGTTTTGGCGCTCGGGGTGGGCACATTTAGGCCCCATTTGGATGACAAAAACGTTTTGGATTCTGAGGTGAATCACCAGAATCGCTCCTAAACATCTAAATAGGTGACAGAAACATTTCGGATTCTTAGATAAACGTTTCTCGTTTTTTTACTAGGAATGAGAATCACCTAAATAAGTGTTTCGCAGTGATTCTAGTTCATTTCAAAAAGAATCTGAATCAATAGCCAAATGTTTCACTAATTCTTATCAAGTAACTCATATTTTAACAAGAAACATTTCTAGAGAATCGAGATCTGAAACGTTTGGAGAAGAATCTAGATAAACCCGTAAAGAAGCTGCATTCTCTTTGAAGGGAAAAGGGCGGAAAAAAACGGAAAAACAGCAGCGGCTGCTGCTGCTGCACGTGGGAACCTCGTGTGAACTCTGGCCCCACTTAGCCCAAATTCATTTTTCTAAAGATTTTGAATAGAAAAGAAATTAAGAAAAGGGAAAGGGAAAGATTATCCTCTCCCTCCCCTCCCTGTACACAGCTTTCTGTTACGGAAAAGCGGGCAGCGGCGGCCGGGCGGCCGGCAGGCAATGCAATGGTAGTAGCTGCTGCCCCTGCGCCTCCAGTTCCAGCACCACCAGGCAAACCGCCCCTTCCTATCCTCTCCTCCTCCCTCCGCCGCGGCTCCTCCAGCTGGTGGTTCTCCAACGGCAACACCCATGGAAGAGACAGCACCACCGCCACCACGAGCAGCAGGGCGACGAGGAGGAGGTGGTGGTCCGACCCCGACGGCAGCCAAGAAGACTACGGTTCCTCTTCTCTAGAGGAGGAGGAATACGATTATGATTACGAGGATGACGCTGCGTTCCCCGGATTTGGTGGTGCCGGGGAGCTGTTCGACGAGCCCTGGTTCTCCAAGGTCTGCTACATACATATTGTATAGAATTTTTGTTCCTGTATTTTTCCCCTTTCTTTCTGGTAGGCTCTGTCATTATGCCATCAATAATTTCAATTTTCTTTTTGAAAACATAACTTCAATTTTCTTGCGTGCTCTGGACAGTGAGCGTATAATGGGATTGGGATCATAGATCCTTTGCCAATCATTCTGAGTTACATTTAAAAATGCTTGAAATTAAATCAAATCATCCTTCATTTTTTTTCTGGTATTAAATCAAGCAACAATATATTTCTTTTGCCTAGTATATCTAAACCAAATCTCTACTTATAATTCTCTAATTTGGAACTTAACTGATCGCTACAATCAATTAGCCCAGACTCATCAGCTTCTGTTCCTGCTGCTTTTCATTTCATCACTAATTTAGCATGCATATCAGATCAGTACTGTAATAAAATCAATGAATGAATAACTGTGCTTCGTTGTTGTCGTAGTGACTGATCAATGGCCTGCTGCTTTCTATACTTGTGGCCTAGGTATTTAAGATGTACGGATTCCTGCTACCGGTGATGCTTGTGTCCATGTTTGCTGCAACGGGGACAAAGGCCTTTCTAATGGCCATGGCGTTCCCGCTCGGTCAGTCGGCCATATCATTTTTGCTTGACGCTGTATGGGGAAGGAGAAAAGGCAACCGCGACGACAGGTGGAGGAGACGAGTCCAAGAGGAAGAAGAGAAAGATTACCCTGAGGACGCCACCGACTTTGCAACAGGTGGGCGAGGCAACAGATACAGCGGCGGCGGCTATTATGAGGGGAGGAGAGGGAGGCAGAGCTACCAGTCAAGGGTTTCTAACGATTTTGCTGATGCTGCCGCAACCGCCGTTGGAGTTGATGATAACACCAAGAGCAGCAGCAGTGGAGATGGCTGGGGAGCCAGCAAAAGCAGTGGCGGATATGGAGGATGGGATGAGCTTCTGGACAACAACACTGCTGCTGCCCAGGAGGCGAAGAGGAGCAGCAACTCATTCTCATCTGGCAACACTGGTTACAGCACGAAATCGCGGCCTTCAGCGACTGGGGAGGAAGATGCGGATTATGCTGCCGCTGCTGCCGGTCGTGGAAGAGTGGATCAGGGAGTAGGAGCTCCTCCAGAAAGAATGAGAATGAAACGACGGCGGATGCCAAGAACAATGGGGCTGGGCAGTACCAGGTACAAGCAGGCGCCGCTCTTGATGCGCTTGTTGGTGGCAGTCTTCCCGTTTATGGGATCATGGTTCAGGTTGTAGCACTGGTAACGCAAATGTAAATGAATTAAAGCTGTGGACGCAAATGTAAAGGAATTAATTAAAGCTGTGGAGTTAATTAAAGCTGTGGACGTTACGGCAATACGTACAATTTGATCTGATTTCATTTCCATTTTTTGTTACTGTTCTGCGAACCAAACAGCACGGTTGTGATATATATTAGCCCATGGTGGTTCATTCATGAATTCAAAAAAAAGTAAAAGTGACTAGTGGCAGTAAGCAAAGGATTACGATTGTGAAATTGCCTTCGTCCGGTCTTCAGGCAGTCACAGAAGTTTGATTCAGTCGTAGGCAGGAGCCAAATGAGATCAGATGTGAAGCCATGGATTACAAGGAAGGCAAGCGTCGTGAAGAAGATCGATTGATTCAAGCAATGTGCCTGCAGCATCAGCTTTCTACTGCTGCGTCCGCCATTGCGAGGGGGGAAACACAGCATCTGCCTATCTATACTTAAAGGATGGAGGGCCTTGGTTCTGACTGGAGCAGGGTAAAACTGGAACTGAAATTGTTTTTCCTCACTTGGGTGCATTCTTGGTATCCTCCACGAAGATGATCGCTGCGTTGCTTGTGTTACAGCAGAGCCCTTTCTCATGTACTAGGAGCATACTCCTGCAATGGAGAAATGTTTTCGGGTGAAAACGGAGACGATTGAGATCGATTTATGTGAACGTTTCCCTTTCTGATCGATTTATGTGGATGCTTTCCTTTCTTTCATATTTGAAGGCCATTGTTATGATGAGTATGAAGAGTTTTTTTTTTAACTGGGCGGTATTTATTTCATATGAGCTTACATAAACGTTATCTGGAACGTTGCACGTAATGTGCTCCTCTCATTCAACGCTACCACCCAACACAATTACACAACTAACTTATGTTCAACAC
Organism: Miscanthus floridulus; assembly: GCF_019320115.1. Taxonomy (NCBI): domain Eukaryota; kingdom Viridiplantae; phylum Streptophyta; class Magnoliopsida; order Poales; family Poaceae; genus Miscanthus; species Miscanthus floridulus. Next base: position 95,711,096 of record NC_089585.1, read on the forward strand.
TACCCACAGCCAACACAACTAACTTATGGCTTACGAGCAGCCCTATTACAAGCTCTAGGGTTTAAACAACGACACTCAAAACTGAAGTTATGAAGAGTTGTTACTTAACCCTTGCTGCAATACGGCGAGCAATTCGTAAGTGGACAAAGAGACACGAAAGTTTAAAGTTTATATTATAACCAGTACTCTGCTACCACAGTACGCTGCAACTTAATTGACATCGGTTGCCTAACACCACCATTGCACAAGCACAACGCAACATATGCCATCATCTCATCAGCGTCGCGAGATCGCTTTCGTTAACATCTGTAAAGTACTGTAAGATGTATGTATGTACTTATGAATGAATGAATATGAGTATGTATGTATGCATTGTGTGTGTAACGAACGGGAAAAGGAGAAAAACGGAAAGAAAAGAAATATACAAGCCTATCTAGGTTGAAGAGCATTGAGAAAATGCAGCGCAACGGGGGGGGGGGGGGGGGGGGGGGGGGGGGGGGGGGGGGGGGGATGTTTGAGAAAAGAATTTTTCCCTTTTGTCAGGCAGGCTTGTTTGCTTTCAGCTGTTGTTACTAGTATCGCATTATTTGAACCAGGTCTTGGCAGAGCAGCTTCCCATGATCCTGGACGCTACCAAGTTCAGGAAGGCATAGGCATCGTCATCATTCCACACTAGGAGGCGCGAACAAAAAGGGCAGCAACATCGCGGTTAGGTTATAGGCACGATGATGTCTAGGTTCTTCTGCAGCAGCCAGCCAGTAGGGTAATTCAGCTGTGGAGGTTCCAAGTCGAAATTCCAGACCATAACCCGAGTGCAGTTGTCTGCGAGGCCTTCCATTTGAGTCTCGTCCTCGACAAGCTTCTCAATGAATCTTGACTCCTGCAGTGCCACGATTTGCATCAATATACAGAAAGATGTTTCCTTGTGTGCTTTAGTAAGTTGCCTCTTTGGTAGGTTTTATTTCAGTACTGCATTCCACCACCCATAACAAATATTCATGTGGCACTTATACATTTTAACAACACTGTGGTTTCATGTGTTACTCTAATGTATGGATGGTACTTCAGTTACATTTGGTTCAGATTCCTCTCAATAGGTTGTATCTTAAGTTCAGTAATTCACTGAATCTAGTGAATCTTCATATTGCAGTTTTATCCAACAGGGAGACATTGCAGTGATTTATGCATGCTCTGCTGGATTAAATTTAGTCAGGCAGATATTGCCATTAAGATGAAACATCAACACAATAGATTGGTCTCTATTAGGAAACCAAAGTTCCACTGTTCCACATCTATGTGAAACCATATAATCGTCTTCTTTGTTTTCTACTTTTCATTTTAATTAAAAATAGTCATAATACTAACCTGCAAGCCACCTCTGCCACCTGAATGGAGTATAATAGACTCTAAAGTGGGGCTGTTCCATCTCTGGGGATCCCAAAGTATAGTGCTGTTAAAAGCAAACCCAGAGAAACCAATTGGAAATCGACGAGGTACACCCCTTCTCTGGTTTGTATGCCATCCAGTGACCTGATTACCCCTACAAATGGGCCCTTCCAAAACAACCTTATACCTGGCTCCAACATGTGTTGCTACTGGCCACGTACCAAAGCGCCTGCAGGACATTGAACAAAATCATCAGGAACATTTTCGACTGTCACTTTGAGACGAAAAGTGCTCATAGAAGATTGGTAACAGTGAATATTACTGTGTTATAAATAGCATACATTCCCATGTAAATATTGAAGAAAGTACTACAGGAGCACTCATGGTTGTACTATAGTGATTAAATCCTACGCTGTTCTTAGATGTGAAAAGCAGCCAGCTATATACAGAGTAGGGAGGTCATAATCCCCTTGTGTCAGAAATCTCAAGGAAATATTATTGCACTGTGTACTTGGACACACTGGTACGAACTGCGGCAGGAGAGGTTTCACTATGGATTGCAGCCAGGGCTAAGGATCTTGGGAGTTGAATAGCTAAATAATGTTGCTAACATGGCAATAGTCGTTGATTGTTTCTAGGTTTTATTTGTGGCACGAGTGAACTGATATCTTGTGGGTGTGTGGGTGTGGCGACTTTTATTCCTTCTTTAGTGAAATGGCATGCATCTCGCGTTCGAGGGAAGAAAAAATTGGACCAGGACGTTCTACTACATTGCGTTTGCATCCACACCAGAAGGCGGTTAGTTAAATGACTAAAACGCAATACGCTTAGTAGGATATCCTTTAAAGGCATCTAAAGTAATCATCAAGTAAGCTTTTATTTAGTGGAGGAAAGAAATGACAAAAGCTCTGCTTCCTATTAAAATTTTGAAAATGAAATAGGCTTTAGTATGGTGGGCCATTCTACAGCTCTAGCAAGCACAGAGCACACATAAAAATGAAATTATAGCTACTAGAAAGGAAGACTGATAAAGTGGGGGGAAAGGCAAAAAGGAAGAACTGGATTCTTGCATCAAGCTCCACCTAAAATGCATATCTCCATCCAACCAAATAGACTGCAAACCTTTAGTTTCTAGAGAAGTATCGTTTTAGCAGAGTTGATTGTATCATTTACAACACCACTCCATATCAGAGGATTTTAGAAGCAAAAAAAAAAATTTAATACTAACTAGCAATCACAGGCATACAGTCTCGATATGGAACAAGCAGAAAGATTTTACAACATCGACAAGCAAAATACATGGCAAAAGGTAGCACGACCAAGCAAACGATTGGTCAAAAGTATTTTGATGATTAAAAGTGCATCAGTAAACCGTGTATATCCATGCTAAGTTAGGATCGTCCATTATTTCAAAATTTGTCCATGAATAAATTTGTGATAAACAAAACTACTATAAATTCCAGTACCACAAAGAAAGTGTCAGCACAGAAAGATCACCTGATTTTTCGCATGTCTTCAAATAAATCAACTGAGTACACTCTCTCCTCATCAGCAAAATGTACTATACCATCTAAACGGTGCTTCTTGATATGAAAAATTGCATTGTTCTTCTGGCAGACAATAATCTTCCTTATGTTTGTGCTGTTCCTATTGCAGATAAGATGCCTGTTCATAACCCCAGAAGACCTCAGGATCTCCGCTGTTTCACGGGACTGATACGGCCACTCCGCCACAATCCACAGAAGAGGAGGTGGTACATTTTTCAACACATGAGCCAGACGATTCAAGTAATACGCCTGGTGTGGTCGAACAGAAGTCGTCGTCACAATTATCAGCTGCTTCCTCGCAACAAAATCAGAGTCATTAACAGAAGGTTGGACATGCGACGCTTCGATGAAGTCCACCTCATCATCCAACATCACAGGAACTGGAGGACTCTCATCAACCAGTTGTTCTTCGGTGGCTTCAGTCTCTGCCGCAGCCACAAACGGCTCCAACTTCGTACTTTTAAGCTCCAGCATTTGTCTGTCAACCACATCTCCATCGAACGGAAGCGTCTCGTTTTCAGAATCTATGTTGTTGGATAAATCGAGAGAGAAGGGTGGTGTGAATCCAATGAAAACTCCCACCAAGAAGCACACAAGCAGATGGAACATGGGCCTCTTCCAGTTCACCCCCTTGTACTTTGGCCTCTCCAAGGACCGAGAGTGCCTGTGCGATGACAAGGCTGCCCACAGAGACTTGAGGCTGCTGGACATCCGGACAGGGTCCAGAGAAGCCACCGACGTCAACAGCCCTCTCATGGCGACGTAGGACTGCGAGTACGCCAGCTTGGGGGACGGCGAGGGGTCGAATTCCGACCAGTCCTTAACCGAACCCGCCGAACCCTCCCGCTGCATTGCGCCGGCATTTCTTCGGGCCATCGCAGGAGCTCAGCACCGTCGTCGAGCATGTACAGCACTGGAGTCCAGCGGCGCACCTAACCCGGGGTCAAAATTAAAGAAAATTACCAGCTATTAGCACTGCGCCACGAAGCACAGTAATCCAGAACAAAAATGGACCGATTGGTGTCCGTCACTGAAGGAGAATTTCGAATTATGCAGAGGGAAATGAACTATCGATTCAACCAGGGCGTCCTTACCGACAAAAGAAGAAGCAAACAATCCCAAGCGGGTCGGATCTTTACTCCGCGGCCGCCGACCAGGGACGGAAGTGCGAGAGATGGAGTCGATGGCGCGAGGGCGCCTGATCCGGGTGGCGGCAGCGCACCCGGCCGGCCGGCGCGGAGGGGATTGGAACGAGAATCCCAGCAAAGGAAGGCAATTACCTGTGGTTCTTTCCCTTTTCTTGTGTCGGCCTCGGAATTTGTCTCGGGAGGTAGGAGTTGGTGAGGGTAGAGAGCGAAAGAGAGGAGAGGAGGAGGAGGATGGCTGCGCAGTCGCCGTCGGGAAGGTGAGGGAAACGAGAGCCCCCGTTGCATTTAAGCCCCTCAGATCGCGGCATTTTAAGATACTCATCATTGATAGCCATAGCCATGCGGCCATTGGCCATTGGCCATTGCCTAGCCACGTTTAGATTGCAAATATTTTCAACCTGATGAATAGTAGCACTTTCGTCTTATTTGATAAATATTGTCCAATCATGGACCAACTAGGCTCAAAAGATTCATCTTGTGATTTTCAACTAAACTGTGCAATTAGTTATTTTTTTTATCTACATTTAATGCTCCATGCAAGCGGCTAAAAATTGATGTGACGGAGAGAGAGTGAAAAAACTTAGAATTTGGAGGTGATGTAAACAAGGCCCTAGTGCTTGTGGACTGTGGCGCATTCAACACGGTATGGCAAAAGAGAATACTTTTGTAATTAATTGATTTCTTTAAAATATTACATATATGAAGTCTTGAAATGGAACATGAAATTATTTTCTTTTTGAAAAAAAGGAAGCTTATATCTATGCCACTACACCTAACACGGTGTACGCTTTAGATTATAGACCATATAAAATCATAGAAGTTTATTGTTATGGGTATTATATTGGGATTTGCTATCTACATGCGCCTGAAATTTCTCTTTGTTTCAGGCGATTGATCTGAGCCATTGGATCTTCATCCAACGCTCCACCTCTGTCTCCTATTCATCTTCTTTCTCCTGTCGCCCCGACCCTGACCTCGCACCCTGCCGCCGCGCGCTGCCCCACCGTGACGCGTCGCGGAGCTGCGGCCAAGCCCTACCATGCCCGCAGCAGCCTCCCTCTTCCCCCCCCCCCCCCCCCCTTCTATGCCACAACGCATACATTGTATATATAAAGCTTTAGATTATAGACCATATAAAATCATCATTGTAACTGAAGGTAGAGCTCTTAAATTCTCCCTTGGTGTTAGAGGTGATAGAAAAAAAAAGAACCTATTGTTATAGACATTATACTGGTTAGTAACAGAATTAGGACACAAACCTTCACTAGCGTTATATATACGCATGTAACAGAAATAGAGGTATGGCTACCGTTGTGTTCTAGGTTCGTAACTGACAGAATAGATGGTAGACCTCATAACTGACAAAATAAATTATGGTTAAGAAACTTGCCCTGACTATGATCGAGCTAGTACATGATGTGTAAATTAAAAAGAAAAAAGAAGAATATTATCATTGTTTCTAATAATAACTCAAAAGAATATCATTGTTTAGTTATTTGGTGAAGCTTATCTTTATAGTGCCCAAACGTTGTAACCGATGATAAAGCATTAGATTCTCCATTGGCTGATGAAAAAAGGAATCTATTGTTACATTAGTTCATAACAGAACAGTGATATGAAGCTTCGTATAAGTAATGAACCAAAACAATTTGTCTATATATAACAGAAACAAAGGTTTAAGCCCAACGGAGTCGTTGACTAGATGATCAAGGTAAGCAAGTAGCCAATGATTTGTAGAGAAAAAACAAACTTGGCGGCATATGTTTTTTTGACCTTAAAGTGCAAAAGATCTTTGGCTTTAGTACATACATTTTGAAGTCAATAAGTTCATAACTAAAGATATTTGTATAAGTAAATGCAGGAAATGACAGAAGAATTTTCAATTGGGATCAATAAGTTCAACCCTTTGGTCCTCCTTATAAAGTTAAAATCCAAAAAAATCACCATGGGCAAGTTACCTTTTTCAATGATTAATGGGAAAGTACTATCAGTCATTCTTCTTCATGCCCATCTTGCACAACCCCGTACTCTTAGTCTTAGGTGGCGTTTGGATGGACACTAGGATAGGAATAGGGAGATGGATATCCTACTCTCTAAAGGGTAATAGTGTATCCTACTAGCCATTCATTCTTTACGCCTTATTTATATTAATCCTAGCCGTTCATTCATTTCTCTTTCTTTATCCCACTCCCAATATCCCTGTATCCAAACGCCAGTACATGATGAGATGGAAAAGTATCTTTCATCTTTGTGAGATACCAGTACACCAACATATTAATATATATACCACCTTTATAAATATCTAATTAAAAACTTGTTCACACCACAACCACCATCCCATCCATGTCATGTGGTGCACGCATCCAATGTGAGAATCTTAAAGATACCCAAATTAGTGTCCCTCTCACCGGTCACCAGACCCAATATCCTTCTCCTCTTCGTTTGACTTATAAGCTATACTTTTTCAGCCAACGAACATAGTACTTTCAGCCATGATTTATCAGCCAAGCGAACAGGACACTTGCCTAAGAACTAACAGAAAGGCTTCCTAGCAAAGTCTTTATTTAATCTCTCCTAATCAATCAATTCACTCTCACTGCAGGGGGCTACATGCAAAAAAAAGTGTACGCTTTGAAACCAGACGGCGGGGTGGAGTCGCGAGGAAGCCACCCACGAGCGACGCGGCACCCGCCGTCATCGTCGATTTGCGACGTGGCCGCACATCGGAGCCTCCGCCGCGCCGATCTTACGGCCTGTATTCCCCTGACCGGTGCTGACACTTGGGTCCCGGAGAGCGTCCAGCTGGCGGACGCGTATGGCGCCGCCCGGCCGCGGCCTGCGGCTGCCACGTCAACTCGTTTAGACGCCCTTGTTCTTCGGGGGTCGGTCGTTATAGCCGTAGTGAGCTGTGCCCGGTGACGTAAGCTTGAGGTCATGTCGCAGGACGGTATGAGTGGTCAACGAGGATTGTTGGGCTCTGGTGTGTTAATGTGTTTGCTCTTTTTTTTTATTGATCTTGTGTGTTAATGTGTTGAATGAAGCACGTGGAGGGAGAGGGTACAAAGCGCAAACAAACTCATTCTGATCGGGTACGCGGCAAACTCAGATCTCCTGTACAAGCAGTGTCCTTGTCTGGTTTACATGAATTCCTTTGGGCAACTCCGATTCCAACCAAAGCCTCAATTTTGGCCCCCCTGTTCCTTTAAACGAGAGTCCTTCGTCCGTATTCCATCTCCTACTCATCAACGCACTCTAACTGATCTCCTAAATTTTTTTCCTACTTTACACTATATTGTCATAGATCATGTTTATCGGTCCCACTTGTCAGCTTTATACGAAGAGAGAAAGAGGAATAGGGAGAAGGATGAGGAGCTCCTACTGAAAGGGTTCAGAAGAGAGAAATAGGAGACCCTCGTGCATCGAGACTAGATAAGAGTCCGGTTGAAGACGCGATTTTGTGTTTCATCTCTCAAAAATAAGATAGGAGTCGAGATAGGAGGTGGTTGGAGCTGCCCTTATGAATTTTGACTGTTTCTACTCTCCTCATTCAAAAAATATATGTAAATCTCGTTTCTCGAGAAGTCAGAGAACCTTAAGTTTGACTAAGTTTATAAAAGATATATTTATTAAAATAACATATTTCATGCTTAATCTAATGATACTTATTATATATCATGAATATTATTAGATTATATATATATAGTCAAATTGGATATTATTTGAGTTGGCTAATCAGGAAGCAAGAGTTGCTTTTTTGGGTGGGGTGGGGGGGGGGGAGAGGGAAGGAATTCTCATGAGTTTCATGGTAGGAGATATTGCCATCACTACATTCATGACAAAAGATAGCTAATATATTTTTTTCATGGTAGGAGAGGCTGCCACTGCTATTTTCATAATATATATAGATATTTTTATTTAACAAATATACTGTTACAGATATATGTTGCTAGCCAAAGTGTTATATTGGAGATGGCCATATCCTAATGGGCACATATCTTCAATTGGATGAAATATACTGTAAGCTAAATCCAATGGAATTAGATATTATCCATGATTTTTTTATTCCTTTTTTTGATTGATATCATGATATGGGGACGATCGACCAGTTCCTGTATATAGTTCATTGACAGGTGGGCCTGATGATCTATAGAGAAGCCTCGTCCGTAGACATGACCTGCATGGCTGCATTCACCAACAGGCAATAGTAACTGTACCTATGCCCTGTCCCTAGAGTTGGTCTGCGGCCTTGTTGTTGGTTTCCTAATTTAGTTTATCCTATTGGATATTTGAATATATGCATGGAGTATTAAATGTAGACTAATTATGAAACTAAATGCATAGATTGTGACTAATTTACGAGATGAATTTTTTAAGCCTAATTAGTCCATGATTTGACAATGTGATGCTACAGTAAATATGTGCTAATGCCGGATTAATTAGGCCTAATAAATTCGTCTCGCGAATTACTGAGGACTTGTGTAATTTGTTTTATTATTACTATCCGAACACTCTCATATGACACCCCATGTTGCACCCGATGTGACACCCCTGAACTTTAGTACCTGGATTTAAACTATTTGCGTAGCATCGAGGATACAATACCATATGAACATGACGTAACATAACAGACAATATGCCGCTATATGCATATTGTCGCCCTCCCAACCTCTACGCCTTTGTTCGGCTTAGCAAGAAGCTGGTTTGTTCGACTTGTTCTTTTTCAGATGGGACAGTGTTTTCTCTCACAACAAAACAACACGTACAGTGTTTCTGCATGAACACTTAGCCTGTTCGCTTGTTGGTTTCAGCCAGCCCAAACCAGCCAGCCAACAGTGTTTTTCTCTCACAAAAATCCAGCACCAGCCAGCCCAAACCAGCACCAGCCCCAACCAGCGAACAGGCCGTAAGTCCAGACGTTGGCTGATGAGCGGAGGGAGCTAGCTAGCTACTCCGTAGGTCAGGAAGCAGCACAGAAAGTCCATGCATGAGTGAGAAGGAAACAACCTTGACAAAGCCGATTTGGTCCTGTGTCTCTTTTGGAGTTTGGTATTTGGCAACTCGCGTGAAGATTGTGGCGTTGCGGGGTCCCTTTTCGGATCTGGGTACCGATCCAGTACCAAACCTGCTGCGCTGCTTCATCGACAACAACATGCTGCGCCGATGCTTTATTTGTTTCCACAATTTCTAGTATTTGTCACCACCTAACCCTAACCTAGCCGAACCGTGCTTTTAGGCAAAAAATGCTCAAACGTGCAAGATAAATAAACCTGAAGAAAAGAAAAAGGACCTGTGCGTGTCAAAACCTAGGGCATCTTTGGCTGGCATTAAAGTCTGGCTAATAAGCTAGCTGAAGCTGTTTTGTTACGAGAAAAACCATCTTTTCAAAATTACACAAGTCCTCAAGGGAACAGGAAGCCTTGCTTGGTTGCTTAGAATAGAACGTGGTCACTTTCAAGATCCCTGCTGCGGAACGGAAAAACCATCTTTTCAAAATTAAGGCAGATCCTCCTCAGAGTCGTTGGGCGTGCGTGGTCGATCGACCAACATGGGACTTCGCCATGCACCGTGCTCGCTTGGACTCTGCCAGTAGCGTGGCCCCTGCTGTGCACCGCCTTGCGGCCCTCTTGTTGTCTGCCAACGTCCCCAAAAAATGCAACATGGCAATGCGATGCGAGTTTGCAGTAGCGAGGAACTCAACCACTCCAGACGTCCCCTGTACGTTGTCGCTAGTATCCTTTTCTTTCCCCCCGAGCGGCCGGCGCAAGGCGTTTTCCCTTCCGAGAAGTGAAAACGATGTTGCATGAAGAATTCAGAGGACGTTTGCAGTCTGTACCGGTGTACCCTCTTGCGATTTCGACTGATAAGCGTCGTCTCACCTAGCGAGAGGCTCATGGACCAACAGGGAGATGATGTCTCGTCGCTGTCGAGGAGGGAGAACGGGAGAAACATGATCAACTACCAGCATATTCCAGGGCCGACGTGCAAGCAAACGCGCCTCTAGCAGCTCTAGCCTCTAGGATATGACCAGGGGCGTATACAGGGTGCCCCTTATATAGCCGGTATGGATGCCTGTATTTGCTTGGGCCAGGCTCTTGGGATGCCGTCGATAGACGTTTGGATGCCTGCACTACGCGTCGGGCCAGGGCCAGGCCCTGCTCATGCAAATGCCCCCCGCCGGCCTGGCTCTGGGGAAACGAAAATGAATCGCGTTTCCCCATGGCCTGGCTCGCGCGGGAGCGTGCTGCCTCTCCTCGTGACTCGCTGCGTAGTGCCAGAGCTCGGATATTTCCCCAGCCAAACAGCTGCTCCTAATTTGGTAAAAATTGTCCAATTATAGACTAATTAGACTTAAAAGATTCGTCTCACGATTTCTCGGCTAATTGTGCAATTAGTTTTTTTTCCGTCTATATTTAGTACTTCATGCATGTGCCGCAAGATTTGATGTGACGGGTACTATGCAAAAAATTTTGGTTTTTGGCTTCAACTAAACGGGGCCTGATTCAATGTACACCGTAGTAGATTGAGAAAACAAGATTATAAATAAAAGAAGATAAAAGATGTATGCACTAGAAAATTGACAATAACTTCATCTCTTTTCCATCCACTAACAAGTGGGACCCATGTGTCAATGGTCTAAATTTTTCTCTTAATTTTCTCACTTCTCCTGTATTTCAGCTGCCTTAATTTTAAAATGATTTCAGGCAACACTCTTGTACTACCGATTAGTACAAGTAAATTATCACTTGTGTGATTTGTTATTTGTCTTTGTGGCATAACATATCAAAATTTTGTCCTTGTCTGACTATAGAAATAATTGTAAATTGTTAAATTGTTTTTTTGCAAACACATATCAGATTTTGTCAAGTTTGTGGTTTTGTCTAGCGGTTTTTTTTATTCTCAAAACTAAAAATTGCATATTGTGTCTACAAAAATTACAATAAACTAAAATTACAATTTTAGTATAAAATATATGCAATAACTGTCGCCTGAAAAAGCACCTGAAATTTAACAAATCCCTAATTTTCTCTCGTCTATCTTTCCTCCCGTCCGGTAATTTCTTGCACAACAACAGAAGCCGTCACCCTCCCACTCCGGGCGTGTTTGCTTTGCGCCCAGGCATAAAGCTGTGTGGCGCGAGCGCGGCTCTCAGGCTTACGATTTCGAGTGCCTAGGGCCAGGATGGTTTCTTGGCTGGGAGCTCGCCTAGGAGGCTACGAAGCAAACATATATGTGCTCCATCTATGGGCATGTGAGCAGAATGGATGGGAACGCCGTGCACGGGCAATGACCGAGCAAAACCGTGTCGAGCCGCCGCCGCCTGTCGCACTCTCTCTCTTTCATCCCTCTGGTATTCGCTCACGGTTGCTTCCATGAACGAAGAGCATGAGCGGGGCTTCTTGGCGCCTGGTGTGGCGGCTTCTCGGTGCGGATTGCCTAGGCGCGTGGCGGGCTGGCGACTGCTTCGATCGGGCGGTAGGCTTCTTCTTCGATGGCCCTGGCACCCGGTGTTTTGGCTTCTCGGATCGAGGTCGGCGGTGTATGGTCGAGTGCAACGTCAACCCAAGTAGCAGACCGATTCCAGCCACCATGAACTCGGGGGAGACGGCCAGTGGCGTGACGGCTCGATTCTGGCGGCGGATGCAAAGCGACGGCCGACGGGAAACGTTGCGGGGAAATTAACTGTTGCGGAAAAGGGAAAGGAAAAGGGGATGAAGCATTGTCCCTTTTGTTTGAGGGATCCATGGAGATTTTTGAGGGATTGAGAAAGAAAGGAAAAATGGGATAAAAAGGGGATTTGGAGGATGTTTTTCACCTCATTCCTCTATCTCACAGGTTTTGGAAAATAAAGTGTTATTTTTGTCAATCTGATGGAGATGCTCTAAAGAATTTTGTTTTCTCTCCTCCTCCTCTTCTTCTACTCTTCGTCCTAAAATAAATGCATATCTTGCTTCTTGATGAGCTAAACTTTTTAATATTTAACTAAACATACATTTGTATCTCTAAATAAATTTGTTACGAAAATATATTCCACGCTCAATCTAATGACATTTATTATTCATTAAGTTTAAATTTTGTTGGAAAATAAGATGTGCTTTTATTTTGGGACCAATGAAATACTCAAGGCTGACTATTTGTTTAAAAGAAAATTGTTGCTGCAGTGAATCACAACCAACAAAAAAATGCCTGAGTATGTAGTACATGCTAGCCGAGACAGGCTTAGGGTGGGCCTGCAAGAAAGGGCCCAATCCGGGGGGAAAAAAGAAAAGGAAATGGGTTAGGAATGCCCCGTGGCCTACATTTGGAACAGGGGACTCATTTCACAATATAATTCCATGTGAAATTCGACTAAAATTCCATGTTCTATGTAACTCCCCAAAAGAATGTAGTCTCACTTTTTAAGGAGTCAAATAGTTTTAGACTACTAAATCTATAAAAAAACAATATATATATGATACCAAATAAGTACCATTAGATTAATTATGAGATATATTTTGATAGTAAACCTATTTGAAGATATAAATGTTGATATTACTTTCTATAAATTTGGTTAAACTTGAGCTAAAACATGTAATTATATTCTTTTTAGGAATGAGGGAGTACATAGAAAAAAATAGGCCTTTTTATTTTGTTATAAGAAAAAATTGTCTAGCATATTGTCATTTGACCAAGGAGATAGGTCAAATTGACCTTGCTTATAAGGTCAGTCTCAGTAAGGTTTTATGTTCCAGTTTCTAAGGCTCCCATGTGTCAGAAAATATTATGGAATAACTTAGCCTCATGAAAGTTTGGTTCTCTTTCTCTCTTCATAAATATGCATGTGTCATGTTACCATATTTGCTAAGTTGTTAACTTATTAATACTCATGAAACTCGCGTAAAATCTAAGAATGGCCTAAACCCAAGACGAAGGGCGTATGGATTATTTATGATTTGGAGCAATGACTATAAGTTTCTTGCGCAAGTGCCCATTGTTCAGCTTTGCCATGCAAACGATGACACTAGGGGCCAATCCAGGATCGATCTGCTCTATCTTTCTAACTTTGCTCCCAGCTTCTCTAGCCAAACTAGAGGCGAAGCTACAGCATACCACCAGGGTCTGCTAACCTCGACGAATTTTAACAATAGTACTAATAGTTTCTAATGACTCTATCCATTTCATACAAAGGACCCGATGGCCATCTGGTCTAGATTTGCCAAACAGACCAGCTCTTCAAACTTGATTTTTTTTTAATTTTAACACATTTTGAAAACTAATTTTAAATCTAACACGGTCGGGGTTTTTTTTAAACTAACACTTTTGGCCGCGCCTATTGCCCTGGCGCGGCCAAATGCCTGTGCCGCGTCATACATGGTGGCGCAGCAGAGGGCTGACGTGGCGGTGACCGGAATCGCTAACCGCTGACGGGGCAGGGCCTGCCGCGCCACCGATCTTGGCGCGGCAGTGCCGCGCCACGGCGCATGGCGCGGCGGTACCTGGACGGTTTACCGCCTCCACCGTGCCTCGTGCTTGGAACTACGCCACTCGCCGTGGCCACGCGCCCATCCATCTATTGCGGCCACTACCAAGGCCTGTGCCGCCAATGAACTTTGCACCGGCGACCACCCCGTCACTCCATGGCATCAAACTCTGCGCCGGCGTCGAGCTCCGTGTTGACGAGCCTTTTGCAACCAGATGTTTCACGCGTTTCAGATGTATGTTTTATGTGTTTTCCCTTTCAATGGCCGCCCATATTAACCACCGTAATGACTAGTCTTCAGTTCCCCCTTACACGCCTCTCACATTAATTATAGGTGAATCAATTGATCACAAGCACTCGTGGACTCGTGGTGTTGCTCCTTAATAACTCATAGGATATATACGTACGCACTCATCGTGGAAGTTCATCAGATGCTTTCGACTTCTGGCCTCCTCCTCCCTGTCTATCTTTTCAGCTCCATAGAATAGATAGAAATGCAACTATAAAGCTGCGATCCTCAATTGTTATTCGGTGCTCATATGTTGTGTAGTATCTTGGGACGCCAGGAAAGCTAATCATGACAAAAGTGCTGCCGCGACGCATAGAAACAAATATGAAGCAAATAAATGAAGTCCGTGCGCAAGTTGACCACATAACATTTTCATTGTTTGACATAAGTTTGACATAACATAACCAAATAACCCCGCAAATTTCGGACGCCAATATTCGTTTGACCTAACAAACTAAGACCCAGGAGTGTAAGAATCCCTCGAACGCCTCTGTCTCTTCGGATTTGTTGGCAACACATTGCGAGTGTAGCCAACGTTGGTATGGTCGCGTCGACGGTGCGTACGGCTCGTACCCTGCAAGTATATGATACGCACGATTACTTATAATTCTTTATGATTGTTAGTTCATAGAGCATGCGTATTTAAAGAAACTACCTTTGTTAGTACCTGTGAGGCTCCTTGGGTACCAAGCGGGGCACCACCTAGCTGAGACATACCGATCTCGTCCTGCGCCCAATCGTCCCACTGGTCGTGCTGTCTACGGAAGCCCGGGGGGTCGTCGTCGTCATCATCGTCCTCGTCGTCCTCGATTGTAGGGTCCTTCCCAACGCTATGATGTGGTGGTGTACGCACCGCGAAAGTGGCACATGTCATCTGCTGAGAAGAGTCGCCTGGTGTCCTCAAAGAGGCTGAAGACGTGCCACCCGACCGCACCGGGAGTGGCGGCTCCTCATAAGGAGTGTCCATGCAGCTCAGCTTCTGAGCTAGCTTCCTGCAGCTCTTCTTCACCTTCTGCATAAACAGACGTTAAAGTTAGTGCATTTCTCAAACGCATATACACTGAACAAATATTTTCGGAACGGAAAAGTTTATGTTTACCTTCACAAAAGCCGCGAGAACGCCTGGCCCAAGCCCTCTAGACTCGTGAAGCCGAAATGCTGCTTCGTTGGACAGCCTTGACAATTTGTGTCGCCTGGGTATAGAAACGTGGTTGGACAGTTTTAGTACGCATACTTAATACCAAAAAGGTAACAAATTGTACGATTCAAGTATCTTACCACGTATCTTTGAAGCGGAGCTCTCTGTAGCTATGTGTCCTCCCTAGTGAAAACGTCGTACACATCTTCGATGACATCTTCCTCCGAGTCCTCGTCAATCACCTCCTCAGTGTACGGGGGCTTGATATGTTTCCTCGTAGACGTGTGAAGCCACCGCATTTGTAAACTAGTATCTATACCCAAAATCCCTAACTAAATAACTAACTATAAACTAAATAATAAATACCTAATCAATCCCTAAACCCAAAATCTTAACCTCAAACCTAAAAACTACCTACGTAAATCACAAACAAATTCACTAGCCTAACTATCCTAAATCACTAACTATCATAAATCAATAACAATCATAAAACCATAATTATTCTATATTACTAATTATCCTAAATCACTAATTATCCTAAAACAATAATAATCAAAATAATATGAAATCGAGAGGGAGGTACCTTAGGAGCGGGCGGCCTTGACGCGCCGGCGTTCGTGGCGCGGCCGGCGCGGGCGCTGTGCGGCGGGAGTGGCCGGGCGCGGCCGGCGCGTGCACGGCGTGGGCGGGCGTGGCCGCGTGCGGGCGCTGGCGGCGGGCGGACGGGCAGGGGTGCGTGCGGGCGGGGGGGCTCGCTCGCGATATTTATTCGGCTCTGCCACGCCACGGATCAGGGCGCGGCAGTGCCGCGCCAAGATCGGTGGCGCGGCAGGCCCTGCCCCGTCAGCGATTCCGATCGCCGCCACGTCAGCCCTCTGCCGCGTCACCATGCATGGCGCGGCACAGACATTTGGCCATGTCAGGGCAATAGGCGCGGCCAAGAGTGTTAGTTTTAAAAAAAAAACCGACCTTGTTAGATTTAAAATTAGTTTTCAAAAAATGTTAAAATTAAAAAAATTATTCTCAAACTTCACTCCAAGAGCCAACTCTTTCGGCTTATTGGGCTTGACAGTAGCAGCCACCTCTACGGCTAGTTCTACATGTCACGGAATACTGTTGCCACGGTGCAGATCTGGAACTGCAGGACTACGTGAACAAGCAGCCAAATAGGCCCCATGTTTTTTACGATGCTCCTCAGCTTTAGAAACTAAGTTTCCAATCTTCTCATAGAGTTCCAATCTTTTTTGTAGATCCAGTTAGATTTTAAAAACAACTTAGGTCTTTTTTTTATGCGCGTATATTCGTCTTAATCCACGTGTAGAAATACAAAGGAATGGATTTGAATTAAAGGTGAAAACACGTGGCCTTACCGGAAAATGAGACGTGCAGTTATACGCTCGAAAACAGTGGTACGATGCTCAGGAAGTTTTTATTATACTGAAAAGGGGAGATGCTCAGGCGAGACAGAGGGACATGCTGAACGCAGAGGAACAGGCAACGACGCAGTTTGGGGAACAGAAGTAGCGCTGCTGACCTGCCGGGCTGCCGGTATCCTGCTCCTGCTACTTGGCCCATACAGTGCCCCGTAGCAGCAGATGGACACGAGTTGACTTCAGTTGAGCCATGGCCCTCGCTTGAGCGCGCGCTTGCAGCTGCAGCTGAACACCGACCGTCCGACCCCGCAGCACGCTTGCACGGCTTGGTGCAGGAGCAGGATGTGTGCATGCATCGAAGAAGAGAGCCACAGCGGCGCCAGTGCTCCGGCAGCGATGCACCATGCATGGGGGCGCCTTTTCGTCGTACTCGCAGGCACGCACGCACGCACGCACGCACGTACATACGGGCGTGGCTGGGCGCCTGAGCCAGTTCACGGCTTTGCAGTCGCAAGCGGCAGCGGCTTGCCCCCACTGGGAGGAACAGACAAGCAATTTGCTTCTGGTGTTCTGGGCTTTACTGCCCTTTTCGTGTGCTTGGTGCGCTTCGGCCGGAGGCCGGTGGTGCTGGACGGACTGGTGGAGCCAGTGCGCAGCGAGCACGGGCAGGCGGGCGAGAGGGCCGAGGGGAGACAGCAGGCGACACGCGCGGGCGCTGGACACGGGACAAGGCCGCAATGGGAAACCGGCTCATCATGGCCGGCCGTGCCCGTGCAATATGGCTTGTAAACCTGACTAGCAAACGTGTCTGTATTCTGAAGCTTGCAACATTAGGCATTAACCACTCGACATCTGAAGGTGTTCTCTCAGTGCGTCATGCGCGTCTACCATTGTCAATTGGCAAGAGAGCAGTCGGTGGCGATGGTTTGATTAACGAGGAACCTATTCGGTGGCAAGAGAGCAGTGTCTGTAGTAGTATCAACCATGGATGATTTGATTAACGAGGAACCTTATTCGGTGGCGAGCAGCCGGCCGGCCACTTTACAGCAACGTAGTAGTGGGCACTGTCTTGTGCTGGATGCCTCGATGCCTGGATATGAGGAAGTTTTCTGTGGTGATATGAGCAGAGAGCAGGCAGCCAGGCGCGCACGGTGGAAGCTGGAAACGGCCTGCCGGACACCCGGAGTCACGGACGCGAGCCAGCCAAGGACAGAGCGCGCGCTCAACTGCTCGAGAGCACCACGGGAGTGGGTAGGCACTAGGCATGATGACCGGTGCTGCGAGGCTGAGGCGATGATGAGCGCATGGCTGGGGGGACACTGAACTGAAACACACGAGTAGGAGGCGTAGCAGGCAACCAAGGCAGCAGCCTACTTGTAGGCGGTAGCTAGCCTCATTACTCGCATTGCATCGGCAAGCGGCAGCCTGCAGCCACCTACTCCTGCGCTAGCTGCTGCCCCCCGCGCATGTGGCCGGCCGGGCTCTGCCCGCGCGCGCGGTGCACTGGCATTGTTGTAGGCTAGCAAAAGCAGCGGCAGCCGCAGCGGCAGGGGACGTGCAGGCGCAGTATAGCCGAGACTCGAGAGACGAGGCACGAGGAGAGCATCCAACATCCAAGGGGAAGGGGGCAGCAGCAGAGGGACATCATCGGTCGCCAACTTGCCGTCGAGCGTCGACAGTCCACACCGACGTGCTGCTATGTTACTTTCTTTAGGGCATCCGTAGGTAGGAATTTCATCCACATTTTAAGGGTTTCTTTGGGATGCCCGATGGACATGTTTAGGACCCATGAGACCAGCTAAGGGGTGGCTGGTGATACGAGCCGTCTCTATAAATGGGTCGATTTGTAGGCGCGGCTCACTCACCAGCCATCCCCGGTGTTGCAATTTGTAGCGCGGCTCAATCACCGGCCGCCCCTATAAATTACACTTGTTCATCATTGATCATCATAAACAGTTATGATTTTTCTTTTTAATCTCAGGATAAAATTTATAGCTAGTCTTTCTCCCTCGTACTAACTCTAAATGTGATGATTTTTTTCCTAAAATTTTCTAAAATCATGCCCTATCAAGTTACTGTGTTGATTTGGTCATTCTTTTCGTTTGACAAAGTTTGAGCAATTTAAATTTTTAAATTTAAAAAATAACAAGTTTTAACAAGATTTTAAAACACCAAATGATTTTAGCTGAAAAGTGATGAATACCAAAGATGTATAACTCATCAAGATCTACAACTTTTATTTTGGTTATTTCTTCATCTGATAAAGTGACAGTAAACATTATTCACAAATCAACATGTCTCTCATATAGTTCATAAAACTACGAGTGATATATGAATTTGTGAATGATGTTTACTAACACTTTGTCAAATGAAGAAGTGACCAAAATAAAAGTTGTAGATAGTGATGAGTTCAACAACTTTTATGTTCACAACTTTTATAGTTGAAATCATTTAATGTTTCAAAATCCTGTTTGAAGTTGCCATTTATTGAAATTCAAAATTTGAACTGTTTAAATTTTATCAAATGAAAAGATGACCAAAATAAAAGTTATAGATAGTGATGTGTTCAACAACTTTTATATTCATTACCTTTACAGCTAAAATCATTTAGTAGTTGAAAATCAGGTTTGAAGTTGTCATTTTCTGATATTCAAAATTTGAATTATCCAAAATTAGTGAGAAAGATAGATGACCAGCCTAAAATGATATGGCATGATTTTAGAAAAATTTAGGAAAAAACCATCACATTTGGAGTTAGTATGAAAGAAAAAAACTAGTTACAAATTTTAGCCACAGATTAAAAAGAGAAATCACATTTGTTCATCATGACTCACCCTCACGCCCAACTCTCTCCCTCTCTCCTTCTTTTGTCCGTACAGGAAGCAGGTGAGAAGTTTTTGGCCCTTTTATGACCTAGGGTTTGCTATGGGTGGATTTGATCTCGACAGGAGTGGATGAGCCGACTATTATGCCCGAGGTTTCAAGATGGAGATGAGCCGGAGCAACACCAGCCCTCGATGCCATGGTTAGAGCTGCTCTCCCTGCTCCATTGTTGTTAGCATGCTCCAATTTTAGCTTGCTGAATTATGGTTCATGTGCAGATTTATTTGCCATTTATTGTGTTTCTGTTCTAAATTCCATGTTCCACACATACATATTTTTCTTTTCTTCTTACAGAATTGACCATGTATCTTGATTATGTCCGCTCACCTATTTGGTTTTTATCTACCTGGATAGGTCTACCTTTTAATGAAAAATATTAGTTCACTTACATTGTTACTAAATTACGATAATCGTTAGATGCTAACTTGATTCTCTTTAGTTGTTTATATTGTCACAACATAGAACGTTTAGATAAACCAAGTACTTGATATATTGTGCAATTGTAGATGTATCTTGATTATGTCCATTCACTAATAGGCATAATCTTGTTTTAACTGTAGTATTCCATAACCAACCTATTTGATTTTTATCTACTGGATAGGTCTACCTTTTAAGTGGAAAATATTAGTTCACTTCCGTTGTTACTAGATTACGATAGTTGTTTGATGCTTACCTGATTCTCTTTAGTTGTGCATATTGTCGCAGCATAGAATGTTTAGATAAACCAAGTACTTGATATATTGTGCAGCTGCAGGAAAACAAGTTTGTTCACACTTCTTTTTTCAGTTGTTGTATTTTTAGCTTAAGGACGATGGTGGATTAGGCCCTACTTTACAGGTACGCATGTGTGTACCCAGCTTACCATTTTTGAAAGACAAAGTTCTATTGGTTAAAACAGCTATTCACGTGACTGAACCTTGATTGCTTCTGCTGGGTTTCAACTTTAGCCTACCCTAACTTGTTTAAAACTTAAAGGCTTTGTTGTTGTTGTTGTAAAGTTCTATTGGTTATTGGTTTATCTCCTGCCATTTTGCCAACCATAGAACGCCAAACATGTGAAA
This sequence comes from Miscanthus floridulus, assembly GCF_019320115.1. Classification (NCBI taxonomy): domain Eukaryota; kingdom Viridiplantae; phylum Streptophyta; class Magnoliopsida; order Poales; family Poaceae; genus Miscanthus; species Miscanthus floridulus. The sequence continues at coordinate 95,731,378 of NC_089585.1, forward strand.
TTTGGTATTTTCTAGCGAGCCCCCTCAACATGATTTATGACAGTGTAGTAATATACTAATATTGTTGCCCAGAAAAATTTCCATCCTGACTCTATAAGTTAATTTTGTATTTTTTTATCTTAACTCACAAAATCAGTATTCAATTGGACCTGTACGAAGTATTTCTATGGTATATGTAAACCCGAATATGTTCCTAAACATTACCAAGGGTCTCGACCATCCATACACGTTATCTTGCATAGTCTCTCACTCTCCTAGGGGATAAGCTATGTGTACCTTGAATTCATTATTAAACATCCTGTTATCCATATCTAGATATAGATTTACTAACCACTGAAATGGCTAAGTGGCTGCTACCGCAACACTTCTCTCCAGATTGGCTGCCTTTCAACCTTGTGAAGTAAATAAGCTGAAAGCGGTGCCGGTTCGAGATGCGGCAGCGGGCGAGATGTGGCAGCGTAGGCCCATTAGGAGGTGCTCAGGAAGGAGCTGGTGGTTCGAGCTCTGAGGAGGACAAGGCCACAGCGGCGGCGGCCACCACTACCCACGACGACACGCGCTCCCAACATCACTACAATGTGAGACAGCCCTCCATCTCCCCTCGTGTAATTTATCTGCTTGTGTAGATGCAATTATGGTTTCATCTCGTCATCTCTCGTGTGTGTTTATGGTTGGCTGTTAAGTCTGGACTCGGTATCGATAAATGTTTAGTGAACTGCTAGATAAATTAATCTTTGATTTGTAAGTGTACTATTGCTACCTGTTTTTTCATCATCAATTTTGAACTAAATGCAGGTCAAAAAATACTTGTCTCAGATATGAATTAGTTTTCTCAGTAAACATCACCGAAGAGAGCACTAGTTTGATGGCAAAATTTTTTTTGCCATTAAGAACTAGTTACCTGCTTGGCAGGCACCTATGTAGTAATTCTTATTGTTATTTTATGCTAAATTAATAGCAAGTACTTTCTTATTGTTTTAGTTGCGGTCTGAATTTTTAGCATATTTGGATCTGACTTATATATACTATCTCATATATTAGGCTGCAATCTGAATTTTTAGCAAGTCTTGATCTGAATTATACTAATCTATATATTTAGCAAGTCATGATCTGAATAATAATATCTCTTATAACATTCATTACCTCCTATTCTAAGATTTTCTTATAATATTTTATTTAGATCACAAGCTCTTAATATTGATGAGGGACATCAATACATTATAAGGCCCCAGGGGATGCTCCAAACTTCTAGTGAACCACTGTCTTTAGGAGTCAAGACCCTATTTGAATGGAAAGTAGTAATCCAATAATAGTGAAGGTAAGCTCAATTGACTTCTTAGATATCTCAAATTTCTGATGCTCAACTACTGTCTTTAGTGTTGGGCCTCCAAACAATGTCACTACCTCTGAAATTTTTACTGCATATGTGCATTAGTAACTAAGATATAAGTTGATTTGTAGTAGCTGCATTAGAGTCCTCTATGTGTTTAATTTTAGTATGTAACCTGAGTTTGCAGCATGAGTCAAAACAGTTATTTGATTTTAAGAAAAATAATATATTGCAGTCTGAAAGTCTAATGCTCTAGGGGTGTTAGACGCAATCACTATATTGAGTAGTGGCACACTTCTTGGTACACCGTACACAGAGGAGTTGCAGTATGTGGCAAGACGTATACATATCGACAATCCTCATTAGCTTATATGTTTATATACATACTTGTAACGTTCACTTAGGTAGAAATCCTCAGTACCAGCATCTTGTGCTCTTGTGCTTGTGGTCAGATTTGAATTATATATGTTCTGGTTAGATTTGAATTATATATATATGCATATATATATATATGTTATGATCGAATTTAAATTGTAAATTTGAATTTTTTTTGGCGGAAAAATATACTGTAGGGGCAGTTCTAGACTGAACCGCCCATATAAATCGATTTGCAGGGGCGACTTATAACACCAGCCGCCTCTATAAATTGATTTGTAGCTACGCTTTGGTAGGGGCGGCTGGCCAAACCGCCCCAACAAATGCCCATGAGCCACCCCTACAAAGCCTATCTATAGTAGTGGGGGGGGGGGGGGGGGGGGGGGGGGGGGGCAAAGCCATGTGAAATTAAGGGCGTGTTTGATATTGGTGCTCAGGCCGACCTGGCCGGCTGGCCTGGCTATCGCCAGCCAGAGATGGTATAGGCGATCATGTTTGATTGTATGTCCAAGCTGAGCTGAGTTGATTTGAGATTGTGTTTGTTTACCTCTAGAAAGAGTATGGCTACCTCATGTGGTAGCCTTACCACTAGTGCTCTTCTCAGCACTCCTCACTTCCATTTCATCGTGTAGGTCATGGACGCGAGCTAGTCCAGCTCCAAGAATGGAGAAGCCGGAGGATTCAGGTGTAGAGGCAGTATTGTCGCGGCGGTGGAGACACCACACGCGCGTGGCTAGCTAGGCGTGACTCGGCGCGGCGGTGGCGGCGGCAGCACGAGCATGTGACATCGTGGAGTTTCTCAGCGAGCTCCTCGTTGGAGAGTCGCTGCCAAGGTTGTGGTAGGCCTCCCGGAGCTCATCCTCATCATCGGCAGCAGTCATGCGTGCGCGCAGTCGGCTCGGCGCGTCGGCGGTCGGATCTGTGCGGTGGTGGCGGCGCCATGCGCGCGCGCTCTGCTTATAGATAGAGAGGGGGAGAGAGAGGGCGCACACGGAGTGAAGGTGATGGATGCGGCAGCGGCAGCGCCATGCGTGTGTGCTCTGCTTTCAGACAGAGAGGGGGCGAGAGAGGGGCCGCACGTAGAGTGAAGGTGACGGGTGCGGCGACGGCGATGACTGTAGCCTAGGACCAGATCTAGGAAGAGGGAGGCTCGATCTGGACTAAGGCAATATCAGCGGTGCAAGGCAGGCAGCAACGACAGTGTACATACTAAAGGAAAGCGAGGAAGGAGATGGCTACGGGAACTAGGGGAGGTGGGTGAGAGACGGGGACTCAGGAGGTGACTCCAATGAGCGTGTGAAGGCTTCAGCGAGCCAGGCTGAAAAGAAATGACCTCTCATTCTGTTTCTAGGGAGCCAAGAGAGAGAGTAGATTTTGCATCACGGAGGCTTGGCTCGCGAGTGAGCCCAAGATATCAAAATGGGCGTTGCAGCCCAAGAGCGTATCCACATCCATGGGTCACCGCATCAAACAACCCCTAAATCTCATTAGGAAAATCATATGCACAAATGACGTCCCCAACAAACACTTGTTGTTTGGGGAACATGTGAAGAGACATTACTAGGAAAAAATATAGATTTAGAGAAACAAAGGAAAACTTTCAAACCATACAACTGTGCAAAAAATGATCTAATAACATCCGATGCAAAGAATCAAAACAAAACTAGAACTGAACTGTTCTTCACAGCGAATTGATTAATTTTATGTTGAATCACTCCATGTGCATGATGCTGGATCTCGTCAAGGAACAAGCTGTTCTTCACCTAGTTCTTGAAATTGCTCGAAATCATCATGGTCTTGGATGCTAATGGTGAAGCGTAGGGAAGCAAAAAAACATAAACAGGATCCTACACTGCAAAAAGGTAAAGGATTTACCTATAACAAGCACAAGGAAGAAACACTATCGCCTCCAAAAGCTAACAGGTGAAATCCTAGTAGTATTCTATACTCAATTCATAATAGAAAAGTCCTAAAAGTACATTTCTCTTGAGTTTTAGTCCAAATACGATTCGAGTCACCATACAACATACAAATACAAACAGTGGATAGGGAAGGAAGGAGATGGGGAGCTAAAGTCTACTCACCGAATTCCATGGAGGTATCGAGGAGAAAGAATGGGTTGCCACACAAGAAATCCATGGCAGTGGCGATGCAGAACTAGGCATCAAGGATATTGTTGGGAAGGAGAAACTAATGGTAACTTATTTTTTCCCTAGAGTCAACCCACCTTATAGCTGATGCTTGTCTTAATAGTTGTCCACCTTATCTTTGAGGCCCCCAACTTAAGGACCATAAGAGGTGTCTGCGATGGGCTTTCCTTAGCCTGTTCCTATAGACATAGAACCATGTATTTTACACTGTAGAGTCGAATATATGTGTATGCTTGTGGCTTTCAGTAGAAGCTCGAAGGACGCCGATATGCAATGGCGTTGATGACACTCGCGACATGGTGAAGGAGCAAGATTTTGTTTTGCATGATTCTTGGTGACATGCAGGATTGAGGCATTCCTTTTGGACCGGTGTGGTGGTGACATGTCATTCAAGTCTAGGACCTTGTCGGTGCCGCAACAATATCCCTGATGGCGGTGACTTTCTAAAATTATTGTTTCAACAGCTTTTCTCACATTATGATGGCTAGTATGTTGCAACTATGATGATCCATGTCGTGGTAGGGTTTGGGTCTTGGATGAAGGCCCTGCCTAGGCCTTGTCTGTGGCCGACAACAGTCACGTCTTTGGCGACACTCTACTCGTTAGAGACATTGTCGTGAAGCCCTCTCCTCTTTTAGGAGTTTTGGTTGAAAAACCTTGGTTCCCTGTTCGGCGTTTGTGGCATTGATGGCTGTTGGTCCCCTCTTCGGAGGATTCATTGTGGAATGAATGTCTTCTCCTTCCATGGTTACAGAATTTGTTTCCAACGACATACATGGTGACGTTTGGCAGTTATTATTTTGATGGTTTCGTTAATGTTATATTACTTATGGTGGTTCTCTTGCTGTTACCTCTTTCTGGTTGATGTCAGTTTTCTTTTTTATGTTTATATACATTACGGAGTATTTTTTCTCTATCAATAATATACGACTAACACATTTTTGTTATTTGCTCTTAAGGGCCTGTTTGGATCCTCCCCTCTAAACTTTAGAGCTCTAAACTTTAGAGCTAAAGCTCAAACCAGGTGGTCTAAAATTAGGTCAAAACTTTAGCCCACTTGTCAACGCGAAAATGTGGTAGCCACGCCGGGTGGACATGTAGCAAGCCAGAACGATCTAGAGATCTGCAAGGCTTCAACGCAGGACTAGTCGATCCTGCGAATTCCCAAGGGCGTGCCAGTTAATTTGACTTGCAATTGATAAGGAGAAAAAGTTTATGAGTAATTTAGGGTAGAACATGATGGTTTTACCCAGATAGTTCCAAGTGTGCCGCTTCAGGAGGAGCCAGACGAGAAGATCGACTAAATAGTTGATACGAGAAGAAATCGACTGTTAAGGACTGTAACGCTTGTGGGTCATGATTGATTTTATGGTAACAAATACAATGCACCTAGTTTTAATGATATTTTCCGTTAAGCTATTAACATCTATGCGTCAAAGATACATCACTGACTAAATTAGATTTGATCAATACATGATGTAGAGCCAATGAATCCAGTGAAAAGGAATATGCCACGCAAACAATCGACTGTTCGATATAGACAGATCTACGAACTGTCTAGATCTAATATATTACCATCAATAGTGAGGTTCGACCGGATCGATGCAGCTATGACGATGATGATAGTCTAGAACCAGAAAATTAATAGAACCAACCATACTTTAATAGGTTCATGAAAAGCGTGCCATATCTGTGAAAGCACAGGTGAATCGGCTAAAATAGCTGATTTAGATAGAAAAGGGATTACATCATGTGAACAATCAACTATTTAATATAGACAGACCTATAAACTCATCAAATCTAACATGTTATCCTTAACAGTGGGGTTTGACCAGATCGATGACAGTCATGATAAAGATAACAAATCAAACCTTTAAAATAAACAGATCTATTCATATTTAACAGAATCATAAAAACACACTATAAGCATTAAAGTACGAGCGATCGGGTATTTAGCCGATGTAGGTATAGCAAACAACCAAGGTCACGCCTGGTCGAAAACAAATCTATCAACTAGCATACTCCGATTTAAAGTGCTAACAGTGGGATCGATTGGATCATTACAACCTTAATAGCGAGCTATAGATCAGATTCAACTAGCTAGTAAACTTTCTCAAGATCAAGCATGCCTTAGCCACGTACTATGCATGATCAAGATCGAAGTAGAACGGCCGATAAAACATAACCCGTCATTTAAAGTAAGAACCATTGCAATGTGACAAAAATAAATGATGGACTAAAAGGATGTGAGGCCGATCTAGATTGATCTTGATCGGACATGTTGATATTGCTGAAACTAATGACAACAAGAACATTAGCAAGATCAGTAACTTAATGAATCTACTCAAAGAATGTCGCCCTTAGGTAGAACCGATAACTTGACCTTAATCTAATTCGAGCAGTGGAGGTCGAACTTAACCGATGTAGCCATACTTGTACTAGATAAGGATCGATAACTAACTTATACTAGAGCTTGTAAGAGGTCGGCCGGACCGATGTAGCCTTACAAACAAAGGTATAAGTCATGATGGTACTTACATACAAGCCAGAGGTCGACCTAATCGATGCAGCCCTGCGTGTTGAAGAACTCGTCGAGATCAACAGTACTCCTACTCCTAAGGGTTGGCATGAAGCCAAAAAAAGTAATTGGTATTGATTGATTGGATGTCTCTTACAATAGCTAGGGTCCAATATTTATACTCAGAACTTAAACATGAATCCTACTCAAACGTGACTTATTACAATCTTTGAAATAAAAGAAAACATTCCTAATTTAAGATAACTTGGATCCTAATCCTTTCCTTTTTGTAGAGTTCGACATATTTTCCTCCCCCGACGCCATCTGTACGTAATCCGTTGATGTTATCTACTGACGTCATCTATAAAATAGCCGATTCCGACACTACATCAAAACCAGCTGATATCGATTCACATCTGATCGATCCCTTGATGATACAATTTTAGAAACTTTGAGTTCTCATGTTCTTCTTTCCCAAATTTTGGTGTAAACACATGCCCCCGAATTTAGGGATAAAAATAATTTTATTCTAAAATTTCTATTTACCTGCTCACCGTGTCACAATCTTCATTCCTAAATATTCGCGTGACTCCTGATTTCTTGGTCTAAATTTTGTATAATACCTCAATAATATCTTTTCCAACTTACTTGGTCCATTTGCTTTCCTCTTCTTTCTCGAGCACGCCTCGACAACCAAAGCCGCCATCGCCAAGGCCTTAACCCTAGCAAATCCTCTGCTCTGTCATGCTGTTATTCAAGTAACCTCCCTCAGATTTGGATCCATCCTGGCTGCAATGGCGACCGACGACCACGTCTCTTAGGTATGCTTTTAAGTTTCTCATTTTCCAAGTATCAGCTTGTCGGTGTTTTGGACCGGGGGATCCTCAACCAACTAGTGAATTTATACTGCGTGTTCCCAATCCTGGATGGTGATGCAAAGAGACACAAGGCTTATACTAGTTCAGGCAATTGGTGCCCTACGTCCAGTCTGAGAGATCGATCTTGTATTCCTTGCACCGAAGTGCTTGTAGTAGGGGGTTACAAGCACGGTGAGAGAGGGAGCTAGTCTCAGGTCTCGGCGGGGAGTGATGTGGGCTGCTTGAGACGTTGCTCTCAGGCGGCAGGGAAGTGTGCGTGTTACAGGGTGTTGTTCTTCATGAGTGCCTCTATCCCCCCCTTTAGAAACGGCCCAAGTCCTTTCCTTTTATAGTTGAAGGGAGAACCAGGGTAGTATGTGTGCTAACTATACGGCGTCATGCGAACGGAGGCGGCGTGTCCGAGCTTTGTAGCCTGTTCCTGTGGCGGTATGGTCGTCAGAGTGGTTCATTCTTGAAGCGCTGGGGCGACGTGCTGGTCACATCCGATCCTATGCGTCATGGGAGCTCTAGGGCTACCTCGAAGTGGGTGTGGCGATCAGCGTGCAGGTCGCTGTGGGTTGACTGTACGCGAGGCCGAGGCTCGGTCGGTGCTGAGGCTGAACCATGGTGGGGGGTCTTGGCAGACGTGAATCTCGAGATGGCCGAGGCCCCGATGCAGGGTGCCGAGGCTTGGAGGGAGCGGTCGGTCTGGTGCCCTAGTTCAGAGGCAATGATGACCTGGGTCAGACCTCCCATGCCACGTTGTCCTCGGGGTGGGTGTTATGGGGCATAGTGTAGCGCTGGAGCTGATCGTGGGCACAGCGCCGGAACATAGTGGCCGGTAATCCCTGCCATGCCTTGTCTTAGCTGGTATGGTGTTGATGCGACTCCTCGTCCCATTGACCACTCCGTGGTGTCGAGCTGTCGTCCGACTGAGATTGCGGGAGTGGTTGACGCATTAATAGGACATGACATGCTGTCGGGAAGACTGGTCGAGGCGGGAGCGACGGGTTGTTGCCAAGCTGGCCTCGGACGATACGGAGAATAGCTGTCTCATCTGAGGCTGTACGCACGGGGCCTCGGGCGAGACAGAAATTGGGCTCCTTGCCGAGGCCTCTCATGGGAGGCCTCGGGCGAGGCGGAGATTTCGTCAGGGTGTCGAGACCTCTCGCATGAGGCCTCGGGCGAGGCGGAGAGCCGGTGGGCTCAGACGGGGCTGGTGGTGAACCCATGACGTAGCTTCTGGCTTTGTTTGTTGATGAGATTTAAGTGACTCTTTTGGTGTACGCTCGGGGTACCCCGATTTATGGTACCCGACAGTAGCCTCCGAGCCTTAGGGGGAGTGCATGCACTCTCCCTGAGGGTTTGTCGAGACTCGGCTTGTGGCCGCTCCTGTAGGGATTGCGTTTTTTGTACTTCGAGGCCTCGGTGGGTGCACATGAGTGCACCCGCCAGGTGTAGCCCCTGAGGCCCTAGGGGAGTAGATTCATTCCCCTAGGGTCTTTTTTCTCACTTTGAGCGAGAGATTTTGCATTTGCCAAGCCCACAAGTGCGAGTTTGGGTCGTGGGGTTTAGGCAAGGTCGCAGGAAGAGCCCCCGAGCCTCTGCATGGAGCGAGAGGGTGATCAAGAGCACCCCTGACTTCTTGTACGACCCTCGTGTTTCCTTTTCGCTCGGAAGGAGGGGTGGGATATGCCAAGCTACCCTCGGTGGGCACGAGCGGTGACATTCCCGGTGAGCTATTATCGGGTAGTCCGAGTGGAGGCCCGAGCCTCGTTCGCTAAGGGTCAGCTAGCGGTCTGAAGATGCACTCCAAGAGTACTGGAGGGTTTCTCTAGTGGATGCCAGGGCCGTTCGCTGGGCCTCGGTGGCTCGTTGCCTCCCTACGGTGAGATCACATTCGAAGACCTCCCTATCGGTCTCAGACACGACTTGGGGCATCCTAAGCGATCGTTCGCTCGAGACTTGGCCATGCTTGGGCTTGCCCCTAGTCGTCCCTGACTCTATTACCCTGGGGCGGCTGTCGAAACCTTAGGGGGCCCAGCCTTCGAACCCCTGGACCGTAATGGGCTCGATGCCCTTTATCGTGTTTTTAACGAAACTTCCTGTGCGGGCTCTGGTCGTTTGTCTTTGTCTTGGGTGTAGGAGAAGCCCCTGAGCCTCCGCGCGGAGCAAGAGGGCGGTCAGGGGTCCTCCTGAATTTTTTGTTCGACCCTCACATATCCTTTTCGTTCAGACGGAGGGGTTGTTTGCCGAGCCCATTCGGGTGCGAGCCTGGGTCGCTGGGTCTCGGCAAGGTTGCAGGAAGAACCCCCTAGCCTCCGCATGGAGCGAGAGGGCCATCAGGAGTTCCCCTGGCTTTTTGTACGCCCCTCGCGTGTGAGGGTTTGTTTTGCCGAGGCCCCCTTGGGTGTGAGCCTGGGTCGCGGGGTCTCAGCATATCTGCAGGAAGAGCCCTCTAGCCTCTGCATGGAGCGAGAGGGCCGTCAGGAGCTCCCCTGTCTTTTTGTACGACCCTCACACTTCCTCTTCGCTCGGAAGGAGGGTTTGTTTTGCCGAGCCCCCTCGAGTGCAAGCCAGGGTCGCTGGGTCTCAGCAAGGTTGCAGGAAGAGCCCCTTATCCTCTGCACAGAGCAAGAAGGCCGTCAGGGGTTCCCCTGGCTTTTTGTACGACCCTCATGCTTCCTTTTCGCTCAGAAGGAGGGGTGGAATGTGCCACGCTACCCTCGGTGGGTACAAGCGGTGGCACTTCTGGTGAGCTGTTATCGGGTAGTCCAAGTGGAGGCCCATACCACGTTCGCTAGGGGTCGGCTAGCGGTCTAAAGACGCACTCCAAGAGTACTAGAGGGTTTCTCTAGTGGGTGTCGGGGCTGTTCACTGGGCCTCGGTGGCTCGGTGCCTCCCTACGGTGGGATCCCATTCAGAGACCTCCCTATCGGTCTCGGACATGACTTTGGGCGTCCCAAGCGTTTTGCTTGCTTGGGTTAGCCCTGTATGGGCTCGCTCGCAGTTGTCCCTGACTCTGTTGCCCTAGGGCAGCTGTCGAAACCCCTAGACCATAATAGGCTCAGCGCCTGGTTCCTTCATCTGAAAGGAATAGGGCGGGGGGAATATCTTCCCCATCGGCTCGGCAACGGCTGGCGTGCCTTTTGAGGTGGTTTTCTGGGGAGGCAAAAAGTCGCCTACTACCACAGCGGTTGTGCACGACGTGGTGTCAGCGGATGGGACATAACTGTTCCCGCAATTAATGAGAAAAAAGGTGGGCACGCGAGCGGTAAAATCGGATCAGGGTTAATCGCGCCGGATTCAGGGGAAACTTCCTCGATTTCATCGCCTGTCCATTTCATCTTTACCCTGCATAAATACACAACGAGCCTCACCCCTCCTCACTTTACCTTGCCTACGTTAGTTCTGCCCCCATCGAGCCGTCGCTAGAGCAGCGGACGCCGGGAAGAAGAAGGGGGAAGGCGAGCCAGGGAGAGAGAGAGAGACAAACTCACCACCGCATTCGAACCCTCCACCACACTCATGGCCAGCGACATCGTTGTCATCGAGGCGGACCCCTAGGATCCGTCTGACGTCACCATGGAGATGCTTCAGTCGCTCGTCGACGACGGACTCCTTCATCTAGTGACGGACCCCAACAGGCCGGAGTGGATCGCTCCGTCGGGTGAGCCGGAGCCAAGGCCTCACGACGGTTATGTCGTGAGCTTCATCTCCTTTTCACGAGCGTGGCCTCAGCGTCCTGGCGGATCGGTTCATGTGGGTGCTCCCGCACTACTATGGCGTGGAGCTCCACAACTTCAACCCCAACTCCATCGCATAGGCGGCCATCTTCGTTGCTGTCTGCGAGGGGTACCTAGGGATTGCTCCCCATTGGGAGTTGTGGCTCCACCTCTTCTAGGTGGGGCATACTACTAAGCCGACGGGCACGTCGGGCATGAGGAAAGCGATGAGGGCCGGCGGCTGCACTCTCCAAGTGCGCCAGGACCGCCAGCACCTCTACATCCCAGCCTAGCTCGCGTCATCTAATCGCCGATGGTACATGAGCTGGTTCTATCTTCGGAACGACGATGGAGGACTCCCCCCTACACTGGGTGGATTGTGGGGAGCTGCTTGGAGAGGTGGAAGTATGGCGTCCCGAGGGAGGATCAGCCCAAGCTGTAGCCGCTTCTAGAGGGGCTAGAGAGGCTACGGGGCCGTGGCCTTACCGCGGCTATGGTCGTGGCTACCTTCCACTGCCGGAGGGTGCTGCCACTGATGGCTCGGCGGCGGCTACTATTCGAGATGAGGCCGGGTGAGTTCAATGAGGGCATCCGGATGTCCTCCTCCGCCCTTTCCGACGAGGAAATTCTTCGTCGGGTGGGGGAGACGGTGGAGGCGAAGCTGAGGGTGGCAACCTAACCCCCATCGCGATGCACCCATCACGGGGGTTCCTCTCGCTCTTAAGTCATGCGCCGCTGTAGCCCCTAAGCCTCCTCCGTTTCTCCTTACTTCTCATTCCCTTATGCACGTTCGCCATTACTGCAGGGGATGAGGGACGTGCGCGCCTCTCTGCCGCTCGTTCCCGAGGACACAAGGCGGTGGGCGATCAACCGGGCGCACGCCGAGGCATAGAAAAAGAGGAAGGACGCCAAGGCGGCGAAGCACATGAAGAAGATCCTCGTGCATGAGGAACTGGATAAGCGTCGCCGGCAGCAAAGGATGAATGGCCACCCGTTGGAGGAATCCCCGTCGCCGTCACTGTCGACGGAGGCCTCGGACGAGGATGATGAGGGCGAGATGGGGCGGGGTCCCCTGGACCATCTCCCTGACGTAGGAGAGACGGTGCCTGGGGCATCGGCCAGCAGCCCGATGCTCCCAGGAGGAGGAGGAGGAGCAGACCCGAGGTTGACAATTGCCCGCTCCAGGGCCGAGGCCAACACGCCCAAGGCGCGGGCATTGGGCAAACATGCCGTTCGCCCAGTGGGCTCGATGGCGGTGGTGGAGCAAGTGGCAGCGGAGGTGACGCAACTGCCCCCGCAGAGGACCGAGGGGGTTCCGGGGTCCATTGAGGACCAACCGACGCCGATGGACACGGAGGCCATGCCTCTACCGCCGCCACCACCTTTGCGGACAAGGGTCGCTGTGGCAAAGCGGTTGCCGCCCCACTCGAGGTAGGTGTATTTTTGGTGGGGTCGCAGTGCCTTCCGTTCGTTCTTTTGTCTTGTGCTGACCCTGTGATCGTCTTGTCCTTAGCTGAAAGCGGCCTACGGAGGTGCCTACCTTGGCGCCCCTTAAAGCACTCAAGGTTAACCCCGGCTCCACCACCCACTGGGTGGTGGAAGTGCAAGCCGCCTTACAACATGGCGCGGCGTCGGCGAAGGCCGACCCAAAGGAGCCGGCCACCCAAGGAGGGGCTACCGAGGTGGCCCTAACACAGGAAGGGGAGGGAGCGCCTCCGCCCCGTGGTGGCGAGGCCCGTGGGTCGAATGCGGCCGAGGTTCCTTTGGCCGCTGAGACCACCAGGACCGAGGTCCCCGAGGTTTCACAGGCCGGGGCGACGGAGGCTACGGCGCCCATGACCATCGAGGCCGCTGCGGCTGGCACTAGAGCCCTTGCGACCGCCGAGGCCACGATGGCGTAGGCTGGAGCCCCCGAGACCACCGAGGCCACGATGGCGGAGGCCGGAGCCCCCGAGACCACCGGCGCTAACGTGATCGTGGTGGGGCTGCCAGCCCAGGAAGTGGAGATGAAGGCAGCGGAGGCCTTGGCGGCACCCTTGGTTCAAGGCCTGCCGCCGTTGCGGGAGAGCGCCCGGGAGGTGGAGATTCTTTTGATCTCCTCCGACGATACTTCCCAGGCGCAGGAGATGGCCAGCGCTGAGGTGGCTGGTGTCATGGAATAGCCAGTTCCAACCCCGAGCAAGGGAAGCTCAGCCCTCACACGGGTGTGACCCGAGCCCCGCGGGTGGAACCACCCGCGTGTCCTGTGGCAAAGCCGGGATGATCCTGAGGTAGAGCCTCTGTTTGCCCTCGAGGATGCGGCCGAGGGCGATCGCTGGGATACCTTCGAGCAGTACCGCTAGCTGGCGGTGCGGTCTCTATGGACGACGCTGTCCATGGTGGCCAATGATTTGCCCGGAGTCGCCTAGGTTCATGCTTTCTTTTCCCATGCGGTGGTCTTTTTCCGAGCTTTCTTTGTAGGGATTGACCTCTGTTCTGTTTCCCCTAGGAGCTCAAGACCCAATCTCTTGGGAAGTCAGTCTTCCTCCACCGGGAGAGGGATGTCTAGGACCAGCTTCAGCGGCAGAAGGGCCTTCTTGCAGGCACCAACGAGCTCCTATCGGCGCAGAGCGCAGAGGTGGAGGACCTCCGTCTTCGTTGTGCTGACGCGAAGGTTTAGGCAGCCACGGCCTAGGAGCAGCTCGCCCCTCTAGCGGCGTGGGTCAAGGAATTGGAGGAGGAGCTCACCCGCACGGCCAGTGATCGGGATGCCTTCAGGTCTCAAGCCGTAGAAGCTACGGCCTCGGCCACGGCTCTTGCTGGGCAGCTAGGGGCGAAACAGAATGCGCACCAGCTGACGAAAGGTGCTTTGGATGAGGCCCTTACAGCGGTTGAGGCCTCGTGAGCCGAGGCTGTGGTTTGGAGGGGAAAGGCCGAGGGTGAGTCCTAGTCCCTTCGTTTTATTCGCTTTTTCTTATGTTCATTCCCTAACTTCCTTGTGTGATGCATAGCTGGGGAGTGAAGCTTCTAGGGCGGCCGAGGCTTCTCGGGTCGAGGCTCAGTGCCTGAAGGAGAAAGCAGAGGCCTTTTGGGTCAAGGCCCGACACTAGGAGCTTAAGGCCAAGGGTGAGTTCTGTAGGCTTCCGTCCCTATTTAGCTTGTTTTTTCTCTCGCTCAACCCCATTCCATTTTCTGTGGTGCAGAGTCAGTTGCGGAGGTTACCCGGGTAGCCGAGGCTTCCAGCGCAGTGTAGACGGTGCTCGAGACCAAGATCAGGGAGCACGAGGCGCTGAAAAGCACCGCCCGTGCTGCCTGTGAGGCCCTGGTGGTTGAGGGGGTTCAGTCAGGCAGCTCCCTTGGGAGCCGTCTGATTGTGCTGAGCGGTCAAGTGCGTGAGCGGCTCTGAGGAGCGCTGCATACGGGCGTCAAGCGCGGACTGGCCGTCATCGCCTCGCACTACGTTGGTGTTGACCTTCAAGCCATCAGCGATGGTTACATCTTGCCCGATGATGATGATGAGGCCGATGAGGTGGTGATGAAGCTGTTGGAGGCGGTGGAAGGCCCTGGCACGGCGCTGGCGACATTGTTCAAAGAGGAGGTGGTCCCTCCCCCGCTGTCTGCCGATGCCGGGGGTCCTGAGCCTTGACCTGGGCCCAAGCGGCCATGTAAATAGGATAGGAATTAACTATGTATCATAACGTTGGTGGCCGTGGAGGCCTTTCTTTTGAAAGTACTCGTGTTTCTTTAATTGTTTGTCTTGTATTTCCGAGCCTCTGCCCTCTTGTTGTCTCCGATCTGATTTCTTTGCGAAAAACCTCTTTGGAGCCTAAGCCGTCCCCTGGGTGAAAGGTGGTGAGGGAGTGCCGTAGCCCAGAGGCTTAGGCTGTCTCGTGGCTCAACCGGCCTTCTGGCCCTGAGACAGGCTTTTGGTCCTTGGGTTTTCCGCAACCGATTCGTCAGAGCATGCTAGAGGGTTTGGCGTAGGAATTTTTTTGAAAAACAACTAAAAAATGGCACGTGGGACTTTAGGGGGAATCCCCCATCTAGCCCCCGAGGGAGATTCGGTTCTGCGGAGGCAAAGCCAAGTCTCCCTTATAGTATTACCGAGACCAACGATAGGCTTGGGGATTTTCTCGAAAAATTAGAACAACTAAAAAACGAGTTTCAATTGTATTCCAGGAAACAATATGTACAATGCTTGGAATTTTAAGGATAAAAGCGACGTAGCTGTTCTATGTTCCAAGCGTTGGTGAAGATTTCACCCTTTTCATTGGCTAGCTTGTAGGTCCCAGGCTTCAGCACTTGGGCGATGATGTACGGTCCTTTCCAAGGCGGGGTTAGCTTGTGACGGCCCTTGTTGCTCTATGCTAGCCTCAACACCAGGTCGCCTACCTTCAAGTCTCGGCCTCGAACGCACCGGGCCTAATAGCACCGTAGGGTCTGCTAGTATTTAGCTGAGTGCAGTAGCGCGACATCTTGGGCTTCCTCCAGTTGGTCGAGGGCGTCCTCTCAGGTGGTGCGGTTGCTTCGTTCGTTATAGGCCTGTAGCCTTGGGGAACCGTATTCCAAGTCAGTGGGGAGGATGGACTCGGCCCCATAGACCAGGAAGAAAGGCGTGAACCCCGTGGCTCGGCTCGGGGTGTTCCTCAGGCTCTAGATGACCGATGGGAGTTCGGCGTGCCATTTCTTGCCAAACTTCTTCAACCGTTTGTAAATTCTTAGCTTAAGGCCCTGTAGGATCATGCCGTTGGCATGTTCTACTTGGTCGTTGGTCCTTGGGTGTCCTATGGCCGACCAGGCCACACGGACGTGGTGGTCGTCGCAAAACATCAAGAATTTTTTGTCAGTGAACTGTGTTTCGTTGTCGGTGATGATGGTGTTAGGGACCCCGAACCTGTGGATAATGTCAGTGAAGAACAGCACTGCTTGCTCGGATTTGATTCGATTGATCGGACGAGCCTCGATCCATTTGGAGAACTTGTCGATTGATACCAGTAGATGGGTGTAGCCCCCGGGTGCCTTCTGTAGAGGCCCGACCATGTCGAGCCCCCATACGACAAATGGCCCAGTGATGGGGATGGTTTGGAGGGCTTGGGTCGGGAGGTGCGTCTGCCGTGTGTAGTACTGGCATCCCTCGTAGGAGCGTACTAACTTGGTGGCGTCGGCAACCGCCGTCAGCCAGTAGAACCCTTGGCAGAAGGTGTTTCTGACGAGCGTCCGAGGCGCTGCATGGTGCCCGCAGGCCCCTACATGCAAGTCCCAAAGCAGGGCTCGGCCTGCCTCAGTGGTGATGCATCATTGGAGGACATCGGAGGGACTTCGCCTATACAATTCGTTATTGCAGAGGACGTAAGTCTTGGCTACCCACCCCCTCGTCCTCCTTGTTCACCCTCGGCATCCCGAGCCCGACGTGGAAACACTCGTGAGTAGGGTCGTAGGTGCCCTCGTTGTCGGAGTCAGAGTAGCCAAAGCAGTAGTCGCTTGCGGCCAAGAAGCGACGCATGGCTTCAGGGTTGTGGAGTTCGGAGAAATCCGCTCCGGCCCATGCCTCATCCTCCTCCAAGGAGTCGGCGTGGGTGTGGGTCGAGGCGGTGGTGTCGAAGTCGAAAGCGAAGCACCGGCGGCGCTCTGAGAGATCTGCATGAGCGGAAGCGTATGCATAAGCATAAGAGGCGGCGGCATTTCTCAACCCGAAGGGTATGGAGATGGTGCCGTCGCTGGGCTCTGCTCCACCAGAGTTGGCTCTTCAAGTAGTGGAGGAGCGGAGCTTGATGTCGGGGCGTCGCCGAGTGCCACCGGTGTTTTTCTCTTGTCCAAGCTCAGGCTAGACAGGTCCCCAACCAGGGACCTTGCACCAACAGCAGGTCATGGGATACCATTGGAGAGCGGCGAGTCGCCCTGGGTTTGCATGGCCTTGGGGTGATCCTGCTCGCGTCGTGCCTGGCGAGCGCTGCGAGAGCGGCCGCCCGAGCACCGCCTGCGCCTAGGCTGCTGGTGCGTGACGTCATCGTCGGCAGGCGGGGCTCGGGGTGTGAGAAGTACCATCTCGTACTCGTGTCCTAGAGACATGAACTCCAGGCTCCCAAACCAGACCACTGTGCCAAGACACAGTGGTTGTACGGGGTCTGCCATCTAGAACTTGTTGGGATGACAAAACTAATACATAGAGGCCCCTACCTGGCGCGCCAACTATCGGTGTTTTGGACTGGGGGATCCTCAACCAACTAGTCAATTTATACTACATGTTCCCAATCCCGGATGGTGATGCAAAGAGACACAAGGCTTATACTAGTTCAGGCAATTGGTGCCCTACGTCCAGTCTGAGAGATCGATCTTGTATTCCTTGCACTGAAGTGCTTGTAGTAGGGGGTTACAAGCACGGTGAGAGAGGGAGCTAGTACCAGGTCTCTGCGGGGAGTGATGTGGGCTACTTGAGACGTTGCTCTCAGGCGGCAGGGAAGTGTGCGTGTTACAGGGTGTTGTTCTTCGTGAGTGCCTCTGTCCCCCCCCCCTTTAGAAACGGCCCAAGTCCTTTCCTTTTATAATTGAAGGGAGGACCAGGGTAGTACGTGTGCTAACTATACGGCGTCGTGCGAATGGAGACGGCATGTCCGAGCTCTGTAGCCTGTTCTTGTGGCGGTATGGTCGTTAGAGTGGTTTGTCCTTGAAGCGCTGGGGCGATGTGCTGGTCACATCTGATCCTATGCGTCATGGGAGCTCCAGGGCTACCTCGAAGTGGGTGTGGCGGTTAGTGTGCAGGTCATTGTGGGTTGACTGCACGCAAGGCCGAGGCTCAGTCGGTGCCGAGGCCGAACCATGGTGGGGGTCTCAGCAGACATGAATCTCGAGATGGCCAAGGCCCTGATGCAGGGTGCCAAGGCTCGGAGGGAGCGGTCGGTCTGGTGCGCTGGTTCGGAGGCGATGATGACCTGGGTCAGACCTCCCATGCCGCGTTGTCCTTGGGGCGGGTGTTACGGGGCATAGTGTAGCGCCGGTGCTGATCATGGGCACAACGTCGGAACACAGTGGCCGGTAATCCCCGCCATGCCTTGTCTTAGACGGTATGGTGTTGATGCGACTCCTCGTCCCGTCGGCCACTCTGTGGTGTCGAGCCGTCGTCCGGCTAAGATTGTGGGAGTGGTTGACACATTAATAGGACATGACATGCTGTCGGGAAGACTGGTCGAGGCAGGAGCGACGGGTTATTGCCAAGCCAGCCTCGGGCGATACGAAGAATAGCTGTCTCATCTGAGGCTGTACGCATGGGGCCTCGGGCGAGACAGAAATTGGGCTCCTTGCTGAGGCCTCTCGTGGGAGGCCTTGGGCAAGGCAGAGATTTCGTTAGGGTGTCGAGACCTCCCGCGTGAGGCCTTGGGCGAGGCAGAGAGCCGGTGGGCTCGGACGGGGCTGGTGGTGAACCCATGACGTACCTTCTGGCTTTGTTTGTTGATGAGATTTAAGTGACTCTTTTGGTGTACGCTTGGGGTACCCCAATTTATGGTACCCGACACAACTGTTACCATGTGTTTCCTTTCTTCTTAAATCTATATTATCTGGTTTCTAGAAGATGAGGAATGAGATCTTGATTCCATCGGCTGTTGCTTCTAATGTCTATTATCTAGGGCCTATGGGTGATCCTAATCCATCTGATTTTATCAATCAAGAGACCAACCGAATCCCCTTCAAATATTCTGTAGTAGATTTGTCCTCATGAAACACCAAAACCCCCTTTAGAAACTAGCCCAAAATGCCTAATGGATGGATAGATTGGTTTCGCAGAGTGTCAGACAAAAAGGGCGAAGACTAGGAAGTTTATGATTTAAGCCAATGCCTGACACTTTCACTGTCCGAAATGGAGAGAAATGATTCGCTCCTAATTGCTGCTTCTAACTTTTGGCCCAACACCTTGAATGACTTCGTCTTTGGTCATGGCTCGATGACTATTACTTTGGCCAATGTTTATATGTTGACTGGTCTTAGAATAACAGGACCAATGCAGCCATACGAATTCTTAGGTGCTGGGTCAAAGAAACTAGCCAAAATATCGGACTGCACAGGATGTGCAAGTTATATCTAGAACCACATTGTGAATGAATCGACTGTTAGAGAAAGAGAACATGTGGCTTTTGTGAACATGTGGTTAGAAAGATTCATGTTCTGTGGGTCATCTTGTGGTCCAACCTTTAACCATAAATACTTGGTAGAGCGTCTAGCAACTGGCAATGAAATCCCCTTGGAAAATACCTACTAGGATCTGCTTATCATCTTATGCACCAGGTAGTTGTCCAGTTGCTGAAGAATGAACTAGTTCATACTATTAGTAGCCCTTGGTGGTTGATACAATTATTGCTGAACCTGTATATGCATAGGATTGTAAGACCTGATCTTAGAATTCTAAGCTTTCCTTCTTCCAACTTTGCTAAAGATTACAAAGGTGAGGAAGGAAGAGTTCAACAGTGCATGAATTATGGTGAAGCTGCATTAGCCATAATAATCGCTGTTGACATAGGCCATCTATTTAAGAAATTCTACAGAGGATTTGATGCAAACATCTTGACATGGCTGTCATATGATGAAGATGAAGATAATGAATTAGTTTTGCTAGTCAAATTCTGGTTTGAATCAGACTGCTCAGATGAAATAGTTGCAGCAATCTTTAGTTGCATCATCAAACCCTATGTATTGCTAGCTAAATTTCACCATGGCCATGGTAAAATGGCTACTGGTTCTTTTCCCAAAAAATCTCCCAACTTACGACTTCTACAATCCTTGTTTTGTGGCCCATCAATTCGTCCTTGATCAGCTACCTCCTCAACTATTCTTCAAGAATACACTGAAGCCAAGAGAAGGTATCAGTGAAGTAATGAAAGCCTCTAGAGTCTTTCAACTAGGATTAGATCTTCCTTCCTTTTGCTTGCATGAATGGACAAGAGTCACTCTCTCTTCCAACCTTTTGACTCCTGGTGGCAAGAATGACACTCTCATCTCTTTTGTGGGTCAGTCCATCCTAGATGCATAGCTCTGGATGGAGATTTCGCTTCTGACAGTGAGGTAACCTACCATTCCTTTTTTAGAAAAAAAATTATTCGATAAATTCCCCTGCCAACTGTTCTAACAGACTTTTTTTAGGACATTAAATCCGATCCTCCAAGCATGGACATGAAGCGGCATCCTATAGACTACTATCCACCATGCCTAGCCTCAAGAATGGGATCAACCGCACCTACACTGAAGAAACTATTGAAAACCCAAGCTGCCTCTACAATTATAACATATCAATCCTCAAAATGGAAGGCATCCCAAGGGACAACCTAGAAAACCATTACTAGGAAAAGACTTCGCAGAACGAGACCATCAACTGCTCAGGTAAAACAATTCCTCCTTTTCTCAAAATGATATTCAATTTTTAATCCTCTTTCCTCATAGTTATCAACCATTGCATCATAATCTGCTCTGGGTGCGAAACTATTGTCCCAGGTGTTTAAATCATCATCAACTAAACCTTCATTGGCTGATCCTCAAAAGGAGCCGATTTCGGTTGAATCAACCGATGCTTCTAAGACTGTAGAAGAAGAGAACCCTTCCACTTCACTTCTTGATGTTGCCAAGGTGTCTCCTCAAAACTCTTAATTCTTATTAAATTTCTACCCTTCTCTGACCATTTATCACGCTAGATACTCCCTAAGCAAACTGTCGGTGTTTTGGAACCGGGGGTCCCTCAACCAATGAGTGAATTTGTGCTGCGTGCCCCTAATCCCGGATGGTGATGCAAAGAGACACAAGGTTTATACTGGTTCAGGCAATCGAGGCCCTACGTCCAGTCTGAGAGATCGATCTTGTATTCCTCGCACCTGAGTGCTCGTAGTAGGGGTTACAAGCTAGGTGAGAGAGGGAGCTAGCCCTAGGTCTCGGCGAGGGTGGTGCGGACTGCTCGAGACGTTGTTCCCAAGCAGCGTGGAAGCGTGGTTCTATCGGTGCGTTCGTCTTCTTGTTCCCCCCTAGAAATGGCCCCAGTCCCTCCCTTTTATACTCTAAGGGAGGACCGGGACCGTACATAGGTTGCTACATAGCGCTTCCGTAAATGGGGTGGCGTGTCCGAGCCCTGTAGCCGGCCACTGTTGTGGTATGGTCGATGGAGTGGCCCCGTCCTCGTCGTGCGGAAGTGACATGCTGGTCATACTCGATCTTGTGCGTCGTGGGGCTCCAGTACGGCTTGATGCAGGACATGGCGGGCGACGTGCTGGTCGCCGTGTAATGACGTCGTAGGGAGCAGCGGCTCTGCAAATGCCGAGGCCGAGCCATCGTGGGGGGCTCGGTGGTCATGGACCCTCAGGCTGCCGAGCCCGTGAAGCAAACTGTCGAGGCCTTGGGGGAGTTATTGGCCCTAGGTACTGATTCCGAGGCCACAGTAGCCCAGACGTGGCTCCCCATGCTGCATTGTCCTCGGGGCAGGAGTTGGCAGCACAGTGAGGCATGGGTGTCAACCATGTGCATGGTGGATAGCATCGTGACGGGTAACCCCTGCCCAGTCCGGGGGACGTGCAGGTCATCGCGTGATGACGTCGTAGGGGGCTGTGGCTCTGTAGGTGCCGAGGCCAAGCCATCGCGGGGGGCTTTGGCGGACATGGGTCCCCAGGCTGTCGAGCCCCTGAAGCAAACTGCCGAGGCCTTGGAGGGAATTATTGCTCCTGGGTACTGACTCCGAGGCCACAGTAGCCCAGACGTGGCTCCCCATGCTGCGTTGTCCTCGGGGCAGGAGTTGGCAGCACAGTGAGGCATGGGCATCAACCCATGTGCACGGTGGTTAGTACAGTGGCGGGTAACCCCTGCCCAGTCCTGCCTACTGTCCCATCGGCCATTCTGCTGTGCTGTGCCGGTCATGCAGCTGTTGTCAGGGGCAGCAGTTGGCTGAGTTGATGCGACACGACGTTTTGCCAGAGGGACGGGAGAAGGAAGAGGTAGCGGAGTGCTGCCGAGCCCGCCTTGCGCGAGACGGAGGGTCGGTGGCCCGGCCGAGGCCTTTGGCGGGGAATCGGCCGAGGCCCGCGGTGAGGGGGCCTCGGGCGAGTCGAAGAATCGGCCGAGGCCCGCGGTGATGGGGCCTCGGGCGAGTCGGAGAATCGGCCGAGGCCAGCAGCGTTTAGCTGGTTTCGATCTTTACGAAGTCTAAGCAGTCGTTTTTTGGATCTTGCTTAGGGTACCCCTTCTTACGGTATCCGACAGTAGCCCCCGAGCCTTGGGGGGAGTGGAGGCACTCCCCCTGAGGTTCTGACGAGAATTGGCTCTTGATAGTTCCTGTCGGGATGGTGCTTTGTTTTCGAGGTTTTGGTGGGTGCGCGCGAGCGCACCCGCCGGGTGTAGCCCCCGAGGCCCTGGAGGAGTGATTTCACTTCTTCAGGGGCTTTTTTCTCTTTTGAGGCGTTTTCATCGTGTTTGCCGGGCCCATGGGTGCGAGTTCGGATCGTGGGGCCTCGACGATGTTGCGGAAAGAGCCCCTTAGCCTCCGCCTAGAGCGAGAGAGCGGTCAGAGGTCCCCTGGCTTTTGGTTCGCCCCTCGCGCGTGAGGGTCTGTCCGCCGAGCCCCCCTCGGGTGCGAGCCTAGGTCGCGGGGTCTCGGCGTCTTTTGCAGAAGGAGCTCCTTAGCCTCAGCACGGAGCAAGAGGGCCGTCAGGAGTTCTTCCGGCTTTTTGAATGACCCTCACGCTTCCTTTTCGCTCGGAAGGAGGGTTTGTTTTGCCGAGCCCCCTCGTGTGCGAGCCCAAGTCGCTGGGCCTCGGCAATGTTCTACAGAAAGAGTCCCTTAGCCTCTGCGCAGAGCAGGAGGGCCATCAGGGATTCTCTTGACTTTTTATTCGACCCTCGCGCTTCCTTTTCGCTCGGAAGGAGGGGTGGAAGATGCCATGCTACCCTCGGTGGGCGCGAGCAACGGCATTTCCGGTGAGCTGTTATCGGGTAAGTCCGAGTGGAGGCCCGTACCCCGTTCGCTGGGGGTCGGCTAGCGGTCCGGAGACGCGCTCCAAGAGTACCGGAGGGTTTCTCTAGTGGGTGCCGAGGCCGTTCGCTGGGCCTCGGTGGCTCGGTGCCTCCCTACGGTGGGATCCCATTCGGAGACCTCCCTGCCAGTCTCGGACACGACACAGGGCACGCTCGTACAGGCTTGCCCGTAGTCGTCCCTGACTCTTTTGCCCTGGGGCAGCCGTCGAAACCCCTGGGGGCCCAGCCTTCGAACCCCTGGACCATAACGGGCACGGGTCGCTTGTCTTTATCTTGGGTGCAGGAAGAGCCCCCGAGCCTCCGCACGGAGCGAGAGGGCGGTCAGGGGTCCTCCTGACTTTTTTGTCCGTCTCCCGCACGTCCTTTTCGCTCGGACGGGGGGCTGTTTGCTGAGCCCACTCGTGTGCGAGCCTGAGCCGCTGGGTCTCGACAAAGTTGCAGGAGGAGCCCCCGAGTCTCTCGCACGGAGCGAGAGAGCGGTCAGAGGTCCCCTGGCTTTTGGTTCGCCCCTCGCGCGTGAGGGTCTGTCCGCCGAGCCCCCCTCGGGTGCGAGCCTAGGTCGCGGGGTCTCGGCGTCTTTTGCAGAAGGAGCTCCCTAGCCTCTGCACGGAGCAAGAGGGCCGTCAGGAGTTCTTCCGGCTTTTTGAACGACCCTCGCGCTTCCTTTTCGCTCGGAAGGAGGGTTTGTTTTGCCGAGCTCCCTCGTGTGCGAGCCCAAGTCGCTGGGCCTCGGCAATGTTCTGCAGAGAGAGTCCCTTAGCCTCTGCGCGGAGCAGGAGGGCCGTCAGGGATTCTCCTGACTTTTTATTCGACCCTCGCGCTTCCTTTTCGCTCGGAAGGAGGGGTGGAAGATGCCATGCTACCCTCAGTGGGCGCGAGCAACGGCATTTCCGGTGAGCTGTTATCGGGTAAGTCCGAGTGGAGGCCCGTACCCTGTTCGCTGGGGGTCGGCTAGCGGTCCGGAGACGCGCTCCAAGAGTACCGGAGGGTTTCTCTAGTGGGTGCCGAGGCCGTTCGCTGGGCCTCGGTGGCTCGGTGCCTCCCTACGGTGGGATCCCATTCGGAGACCTCCCTACCGGTCTCGGACACGACACAGGGCGTCCCAAGCGTTTCGCTTGCTTGGGCCTTGGCCTCGTATAGGCTCGCCCGTAGTCGCCCCTGACTCTGTCGCCCTGGGGCGGCTGTCGAAACCCCTGGGGGCCCAGCCTTCGAACCCCTGGACCGTAACGGGCTCGGTGCCCAGTTCCTTTGCCTGAAAGGAATCGGGTGGGGGCTATCCCTCTCCCTACGGCTAATAACGTCGAGCGCGCCTTTTGAGGCCGCTTTTTCGGGGAGGTGAAACGGCGCCTGTTGTTGCTGCGGTTGGACGCGACGTGGCTTCAGCCGACGGGACATAACTGCACCCGCAATTAATGAGGGAGTGGGCGCGTGGGCGGTAAGATCGGATCTGGGTAACCGCAGCGGATTTTCTGGGGGAAACTTCCCCGATTTCGTCGCCCGGTGGTTTCGACTCGTCCCTGCATAAATATGCAAACAGCCTCGCCCTCCCCCTCCTTACCTTTTCCGCATTCGCTTTTGCTACCTCCGTGCCGTTGCTGAGAGCATAGAGCACCGGGGAAGAGAAGGGCGAGGGCGAGAGACCGAAAGAGAGAGGGAGAGAGATTACCGTCGTAGCAGCGTCCTCCGCCGCGCAATGGCTGGTGGTCCCGTCATCCTCCCGGCGGATCCCTGGGAGCGGTCCGACGTCACCAAGGAGAAGCTACAGTCGCTCGTGGAGGCCGGTCTTCTTCGCCCGATCACCGACCCCGATGAGCCGGAGTGGATTGTTCCGGGGAACGAGTCGGAGCCGAGGCCGCGCGACGGCTATGTGGTGAGCTTCGTCGTCTTCCACGAGCGAGGCTTTGGGTCGCCGGTGGATCAACTTCATGCGGGCGCTCCCGCACTACTATGGCGTGGAGCTGCACAATTTCAGCCCCAACTCCATCGCGCAGGCGGCCATCTTCGTCGCCGTCTGTGAGGGGTACCTGGGGATCGCTCCCCACTGGGAGTTGTGGCTCCACTTGTTCCGAGCGACGTTCACCACCAAGCCGGGGGGAACGAGGGGGGCTCGGAAGGCGCAGAGGGCCGGCGGCTGCACCCTTCACGTGCGCCAAGATCGGCAGTCCCTCTACATCCCGGCCCAGCTGTCATCGTCCAACCGTCGTTGGTATGACGGCTGGTTCTACCTCCGCAACGACGGCGGAGGACTTCCCCCTTATACCGGGCGGGTTGTAGAGAGTCAACCAGAGAAGTGGGGGTACGGCATCATCAAGGTCAATCAGCCTAGGCTGGAACCGCTCTTGAGGGCCTTGGGGAAGCTGCGTGACCACGACCTTTCGGCGGCCGTGGTCGTGGCGGCTTTTCACCGCCGGAGGGTGTTGCCGCTGATGGCCCGGCGGCGGCGGCTGTTCGAGATGACCCCGGGCGATTCGATCGTCGGTGTCAAGATGTCCGCCTTCGCCCTTACCGACGACGAGACCCTGCGTCGGGTGAGAGAAGCGGTGGACGGGAAGCCGAAGATCGACGATTTGATGCCGTTCCCGATGCGCCCGTCGCGGGGGTATGTCTCGCTGGTAAGTTGGGCGTTGTCGAGGCTTTCGCGGCCTTCTTGTTTTTCGCCTTTTTTGTCTGTTGTCTTACTTCGTCGTTCTCGCAGGGGATAAGAGACGTGTGAGGCTCCCCGCCGCCCGTTCCCGAGGACGCCCGGCGGCGATCCGTGAACAGGGCGCGTGCCGAGGAGGAGAAGAAGAAGAAAGATGCCGAGGAGGCGAAGCGCACGAAGAAGATCCTCGCGCGCGAAAAGCTGGACGCCCGTCGCCGGCGCCAGAGGCTCGACGGTCTCCCTTTGGAGCCGTCCCCCTCGTCATTGGTGTCGGATTCTTTGAGCGACGGCGGCGGGCGCGAGGTGGGGACGGCCTGCCTGGAACACCTCCCCGACATCAGGGAGATGGTTCCCGGGGCGCCGGCAAGGAGCCTGACGCCCCTAGGAGGAGGAGGAGGTGTCCCGGGGCCAGTGGCGGCCCGTCCCGGGGCCAAGGCCGACACACCCGAGGCGCGGGTGTCGGAGGAGCGTGCCGTCAGCCCGATGGGTTCGATGGTGGAGGTGGAGCGGGTGACGGTGGGGGCGACCCCATTATCTCCGCGAAGGGTCGAGGAGGTGCCGGGGTCCGACGGAGGCCAGCTGGCACTGGTGGACACCGAGGCCGCGCTGCTGCCACCACCGCCGCCGTTGCAGAGGAGGCAGGCGGTGTCGAAGCGGCTGCATCCCCGTTCGCGGTAAGCGTCTTCTCTGGTGGAGTCCGTAGTACTTCTTGTTTGCATGCTGACCTTGGGAGTGTCTTTTCTTCTAGGCAGACGCTTCTGGTGGAAGATCCTCCCTTGGCGCCCCATAAGGCGCTCAAGGTGAACGTTAGCTCCTCCGCCCATCAGGCAGCGGAGGCGCAGGCTGGCGTGCGACGCGGCGCGGCGTCGGGCGAGGCCGTTTCGGAGGAGGCGGCTGCCCAGGAAAAGGGGGCCGAGGCGGCCGCGGAGCGAGTGGAGGAGGAGGAGTCCATGCCTCGCAATGTTGTGGGTCTTGGGGCGAAGGAGGCTGGGGCGTCTGTTATTGCCGAGGCCACTGAGGGTGAGGCCGGAGCCCCCAAGACCTCCGACGTCAGGGCGGTGGACGCCGGGGCCATCGAGGTAGAGATGGCGGAGGCCAGAGCCCCCGGGTCCGTCGAGACCGAGGCGATGGAGGTGGAGACGGGGCAAATTTTGGCGCCGCCCCTGGTTCAGACAATCTCGTCTGATGATTCCTCCCGAGGGAAGGAGGCGGCGGACGTCGAGGCGGCCAGTACCGCAGAGCAGCCAGTCCCAGATCCCGCCGAGGGGAGTTCGGTTCTTGTCCGGCTACGGCCCGAGCCTCGTGGGTGGAACTTCCCGCGTGTTTTCTGGCGGAACCGGGCTGACCCCGAGGGGGAGCCCGTGTTCGCCCTTGAAGATACCGCAGAGGGGGGTATTGGGGCACCCTCGAGCAGTACCGCCAACTGGCAGTGCGGTCGCTGCAAACAGCGATGACTATTATGGGTCAGGACTTGCCCGATGTCACGCGGGTAAGTACTTTCCTCTCTCGTGCCGCGTTGTTTTCTCTCCGAGCCCCCTCGCAGTGTTTGACGTGCATTTTTTGTTTTGCCTCCTTAGGAGCTCGAGACCCGATCCCTTGGGAAATCGGTGTTCCTACGAAATGAGAGGGATATCTGGGACCAGCTCCGGCGCCAAAAGGGCCTGCTTGCCGATGCCCAGGGGCTATTGTCGGCGTGGAGTGCGGAAGTGGAGGACCTTCGCCTTCGTTGTGCTGACATTCAGGCCGAGCTGGCCACGGCTAAAGAGCAGTCCGCCCCTCTGGTGGCCAAGATCAAGGAACTGGAGGAGGAGCGAGACTCCTTCAGGCTTCGGGCCCAAGAAGCGACGGCCTCTGCTAAGGTCACAGCCGGGCAACTAGGTACGAAGCAGAGCGAGCATCAGGCGACGAAAGTCGCCTTGGCAGAGGCTACCAAGGCGGCCGAGGCCTCTTGGGTCGAGGTCTCAGCCTGGAAGAGCAAGGCCGAGGGTAAGTTCCGCTGAACCATGTTCCTCGCTCCATTTGCTCTGGTTCGCGTTTGACTCCTGACCCCTCGTCGCGACGTAGATCTGGGGAAAGAGGCCTCCCAGGCGGCTGAGGCCTCCGTCGCAGCGCAAGCGGCGCTGGATGTCGAGGTCCGGGAGCACGAGGTGGTGCGCAGCGCTATCCAGACCGCCTGCGAGGCTCTGGACGTCGAGGAGGTCCAATCAGCTAGCTCCCTTGGGAGCCGCCTGATTGCGTTGAGCGGCCACGTCCGCGAGAGACTCCGAGGGGCGTTGCACACGGGTGTCAAGCGCGCCCTGGCCGTCGTCTCCTCGCACTACGCCATCAACCTCGAGGCTGTCAGCGACGGCTATGTGTTGCCAGAAGATGACGAGGAGGCTGATGCAGAGGTCGTGAGGCTGTTGGAGGCGGCCGAGGCACCTGGCACAGCGCCGGCTCGTCTATTTGAAGAAGAGGTAGTCCCTCCCGCGCCGGCTGCCGATCCTTGAGCTTTGACCTGGGCCAAAAGGGGCCATGTAACCGGATTGGGTTAGTTGTCATACCGTGACATCTTTGTGGCCGTCGAGGCCTGTAAAGTATTTGCGTACGTGCGTCTTTTAATCGTTTTCTGTTCTACTTCTGAGCCTGTGCCCTCTGTCTCGATCTTGGGAACCCGCAAAGAAAACCCTCGGGACCTAAGCCGTCCTTCGGTGAAGGGTGGTGAGGGAGCTGCCGTAGCCCAGAGGCATAGGCCGTTCTCACGTCTCGACCGGCCCTTTGGCCTCCAGACAAACTTTTGGTCTTTGGGTTTCTTGTGAAGGTCCCGTCGGAGCGCGAGAGAGTTTGGCGTAGAAATTTTTTGAAAGACCATTAACGAATGGTGTTCGGGACTTAGGGGATTCCCCCTTTCTAGCCCCCGAGGGAGGCCCGGCTTTGCAGAGGCAGAGCCGAGTCTCCCTTATATCGTTATTGTGACGTCGAGCCCCTATTGATAGACAAGCTCTTTGTACAGAACTTCCTCGGAGCCTACGCTGTCCTTTGGGTGAAAAGGTGGTGAGGGAGTTGCCGTAGCCCGGAGGCGTAGGCCGTTCTCACGGCTCAGCCGGCCTTTTCACCTTTGAGACGATCGTACGGTCCTTGGGTTCTATACAATCGGCTTGTCTATAAGGGGGGTTTCTCGAAAAATTATAACAACTAAGAACGCTTCTTTATTGCATTTCGAGAAACAATGTAAACAACGTTTGGAATTTTAAGGGTAGAAACGACGTAGCTGTTCTATGTTCCAAGCGTTGGTGAAGATTTTGCCCTTCTCGTTGGCTAACTTGTAGGTCCCGGGCTTCAGCACTTGAGCGACGATGTACGGCCCTTCCCAGGGTGGGGTCAGCTTGTGGCGGCCCTTGTTGCTCTGCCTCAGTCTCAGCACTAGGTCGCCCACCTTTAGGTCTCGGCTTCGGACGCACCGGGCTTGGTAGCATCGTAGGGCTTGCTGGTACCTGGCCGAGTGTAGCAGCGCGACGTCTCGGGCTTCCTCTAGTTGGTCGAGGGCGTCTTCGCGGGCAGTGCGGTTGCTTTGCTCGCTGTACGCCTGTAGCCTCGGGGAACCGTATTCTAAGTCAGTGGGGAGGATGGCCTCGGCTCCATAGACCAGGAAGAATGGTGTGAATCCCGTGGCTCGGCTCGGGGTATTTCTTAGGCTCTAGATGACTGACGGGAGTTCGGCAAGCCATTTCTTGCCAAACTTCTTCAACTGGTTGAATATCCTTGGCTTAAGGCCTTGTAGGATCATGCCGTTGGCACGCTCTACTTGGCCATTCGCCCTTGGGTGTCCTACGGCCAACCAGGCCACCTGGATGTGGTGGTCGTCGCAGAACGTTAGGAACTTGCAACCGGTGAATTGTGTCCCATTGTCAGTGATGATGGTGTTAGGAACCCCGAACCTGTGGGATGATATCCATAAAGAACAGCACCGCTTGCTCGGATTTGATCTGAGCGATCGGACGAGCCTCGATCCATTTGGAGAATTTGTCGATAGCTACCAGCAGATGGGTATAGCCCCCGGGTGCCTTTTGCAGAGGCCCAACCATGTCCAGCCCCCATACAGCGAATGGCCAAGTGATGGGGATGGTTTGGAGGGCTTGGGCCGGGAGGTGCGTCTGTCGAGCGTAGTACTGGCATCCCTCGCAGGGAGCGTACTAGCCTCGTGGCGTCGGCCACCGCCGTCGGCCAATAGAAACCTTGGCGGAAGGCGTTTCCCACGAGCGCCCGAGGCGCCGCGTGGTGCCCGCAGACTCCCGCGTGCAAGTCCCAAAGTAAGGATTGGCCAGCCTCGGTGGTGATGCATCGTTGGAGAATACCGGATGGGCTACGCCTATACAACTCGCCATCGCAGAGGACGTAAGTCTTGGCGCGCCGCGCGAGCCGCCGGGCTTCGGTTCTGTCAGCAGGAAGCTCTCCTCGAACGAGGCGATCAAGGAAAGGGACTCGCCAGTCCGTTTCTTGGTCGGCCTTGGGAGGCTCTTCGTCAATCGCCATGGCCTCGGGCTTGGCTGGCGAGGTCTCGGTGGTAGAAGGGGCCTCGAGCCCTGCGGTGGGCTCGGTCGATGGGCCTTCTTCTATCGTCGAGGCGTAGTCGACGGATGGCTTGTGGAGGTCTCTGGCGAAGACGTTTGGGGGAACCGGGGTCCGCGCCGACGCCATCTTTGCTAGTTCGTCTGCGGCCTCGTTGAACTTTCAAGCGACGTGGTTGAGTTCGAGGCCGTCGAACTTGTCCTCCAGGCGATGTACTATCGTGCAGTATGCCTTCATTTTGGGGTCATGGCAGCTTGACTCTTTCATCACCTGATCGACGACGAGCTGCGAATCACCCCGTACTTCGAGACGTCGCACTCCAAGTTCGATGGCGATTTGTAAGGCCGTTGACGAGGGCCTCGTATTCGGCGACATTGTTGGAGGCGGCGAAGTGAAGCCGGATCATGTAGCGCATGTGTACTCCAAGGGGCGAGACCAGGAGCAGGCCCGCGCCAGCCCCAGTCTTCATCAGAGACCCGTCGAAGTACATGGTCCAGCATTCTGATTGGATTTGAACGGGTGGCAGCTGTGTGTCGGTCCACTCGGCTACAAAGTCAGGCCAGGACCTGTGATTTGATCGCTTTCCGAGGCGCGAAAGACAAGGTTTCCCCCATGAGTTCGACAGCCCACTTGGCTATTCTACCCGAGGCCTCCCGGTTTTGGATTATCTCTCCCAGAGGAAAAGACGACACCACAGTCACCGGGTGGGACTCGAAAGTAGTGACGCAGCTTGCGTCTGAGCCAAGACTACGGTGTAAACCAGCTTCTGGATGTGGGGGTAACGCGTCTTAGTCTCGGAGAGCACCTTCGCTGATGAAGTAGACAGGTCGCTGGACGGGTAGAGCATGTCCCTTCTCCTGCCTCTCGACTACTACGGCCGCGCTGACCACTTGGGTTGTCACGGTGACATAGAGTAAGAGGTGCTTGCCCTCGGTGGGCAGAACCAGGACGGGGGGGGGGGGGGTTGGTGAGTAGTGCCTTGAGCCTAACGAGGGCTTCCTTGGCCTCGGTGGTCCAAGAAAAGCGCTCGGACTTTCTCAAGAGGCGGTACAGGGGCAGGCCTTTTTCGCCGAGGTGCGAGATGAAGCGGCTTAGGGCCGCGAGGCATCCCATGACCCTCTGCACCCCTTTGAGGTCTTGGATCGGGCCCATGTTGGTCACGGCCGAGACCTTCTCTGGGTTGGCCTCGATTCCACGTTCCGAGACTATGAATCCCAAGAGCATGCCTCGGGGAACCCCGAAGACGCACTTCTCGGGGTTGAGCTTGATGCCCTTCTCTCTGAGACATGTGAAGGCAGTCTCCAAGTCGCCGACAAGATCACCGGCCTTCCTGGACTTGACTACGATGTCATCCACGTAGGCCTCGATGGTTCGCCCGATGTGTTCGCCAAAGACTTGGATCATGCACCACTTGGTAAGTAGCCCCTGCGTTTCTGAGGCCGAACGGCATGGTTATGTAGCAGTACATGCCGAATGGAGTGATGAAAGAAGTCGCGAGCTGGTCGGACTCTTTCATCTTGATTTGGTGATAACCGGAATACGCATCAAGGAAGGAGAGGGTTTCGCATCCTGCAGTGGAGTCGACGATTTGGTCAATTCGTGGTAGTGGGAATAGGGACCTTCGGGCACGCTTTATTTAGACCTAGTGTAGTCCACGCACATCCTCCACTTGCCACTTTTCTTCCTGACTAATACAGGGGTTAGCCAACCACTCTGGATGGAATACTTCCTTGATGAACCCGGCTGCCTATGAGCTTCTGCACTTCTTCGCCGATGGCCCTGCGCTTCTCCTCGTCAAACCAGCGCAGGCGCTGTCTTGCCGGTCCTGGAGCCCTGCCCGGATGTCTAAGGCGTGCTCGGCGACCTCCCTTGGTATGCCCGGCATGTCCGAGGGGCTCCATGCGAACATATCGACGTTCGCATAGAGAAAGTCGACGAGCACAGCCTCCTATTTGCTGTCGAGGGTGGCGCTGACCTTCAGTCCCCGGCCGTCGGGGACGGTGGGATCGACGGGGACGAGCTTGACGTCCTCCGCGGGCTCGAAGGTCCCGATGCGCCGCTTGGCGTCGGGAACCTCGTTAGCAAGCTGGTTGAGATCGGCGATGAGGGCCTCGGCCTCCGCGATGGCCTCGGCGTACTCGATGCACTCGACGTCGCAGTCGTATGCATGTTCGTACGTGGACTCGACGGTGATGATGCCATTGGGGCCTGGCATCTTGAGCTTGAGGTAGGTGTAATTGGGGATCGCCATGAACTTGGCGTAGCACGGGCGCCCCAAGATGGCATGGTAAGCCCCCTTGAATTCAACCACCTCAAAGGTGAGGACCTCCTTGCGGTAGTTGGAGGGAGTGCCGAAGCAGACGGGTAAGTCGATGCGCCCGAGGGGTCGCGTGCGCTTTCCTGGCACGATGCCGTGGAAGGGCGCGGAACCACCTCGGAGCCGCGATTGGTCGAGCTCCAGGAGCTCCAGAGTGTTGACGTAGAGGATGTTGAGGCCGCTGCCTCCGTCCATGAGCACTTTGGTAAGTCGGGTGTTGCCGACGATCGGGTCGACGACAAGCGGGTACTGCCCGGGGTTTGGAACATAATCAGGGGTGGTCATCCCGATCGAAGGTGATTGCCTCTCGAGACCAGTCGAGGTACCGGGGGGTGGCCACCTTGACCGAGAAAACCTCCCGGCGTTCCCTCTTTCGCTGGCGCGCCGTGAGGCATGCTAAGGGTCCGCCAAAGATCATGAAAGCGTTGCTGTACCTCGGGGAACCCGTCGTCCTTGTCCTCGTTCCGACCGCCGGGGCCCTTCTGCTTGGCGTCGTCGTCGGGGAGCCCGAGCCTGGCGTAGTAGCTGCCGGAGCATGGTGCACTCCTCGAGGGCATGCTTCACCGGACCTTGATGGTAAGGGCAGGGCTTCTTCAGCATGTCAGTCAAATAGCCTGGGGCCGCGGGGGCCGCGGGGATTCCTGCGATCCGTTGTGGCGAACATGGACGGCCTCGAGAACTTCCTGCTTCCCTGGGCGACCCTTCTTCTTTTTCTTAGGGAGGTGGGGGGCTGAGGCCTCGGGGGCCTCTTCCCTCCGCTTCCCCTTGGAATCGGTGTTGGGGAAGATGGCTCCGACAGCTTCTTCCCCAGAGGCGAAGCTGGTGGCGATGTCGAGGAGCGCGGCAGTAGAGCGCGGGACGTTGCGTCCTAACTCTCAGGACCAAGTCCCGACAAGTGGTGCTGGAGAGGAAAGCCTGGACGATCTCCGAGTCGCCGACGCTGGGTAGCTCGGTGCATTGTTTGGAGAAGCGCCGGATGAAGTCTCGGAGAGACTCGTCTGGCTTCTGGCGGCAGCTTTTAAGATCCCAGGAATTCCCAGGGCACACGTATGTGCCCTGGAAGTTCCCGACGAAGATCCTAACCAAGTCGCGCCAGTCGTGGATTTGCGAGGGAGGGAGATGCTCTAGCCAGGCTCGCGCCGAGTCCGACAAGAGCAAAGGGAGATTGCGGATGATGAGCAGGTCATCGTCCACGCCACCCTAGCTGGCAGGCCAGGCGGTAATCGGCGAGCCAGAGTTCCGGGTTGGTCTCGCCGCTGTACTTCGCGAGGTTGGCCGGCTGTCGGAACCGGGCGGGGAAAGGAGCAACGCGAATGGCCCTGCTGAAGACCCAAGGTCCTGGCGGCTCAGGGGAAGGACTGTGGTCCTCACCGCTGTCGTAGCGACCGCCTCGGTGTGGGTGGTAGCCCCGGGCGGCTCCGTCGTCGTGGCGCCGTCGCCTGCCAACTACTTCGTGGTCGCCCTGTGCCTCGTGTCGGTCCCTAGGTCAGTCGCGCACCAAGGGGGCTCCGTTGGACCGTTGGTGCGCGAGCGGGCTCGGGACGGACCGAGGTATCCTGGCCCCGGCGAGGTCGCACCGTGGTTTGCTCCGAAGTGCCTCCGCGCCGGCGGGAGGCGGAACTTTCAGCCTGCTGCACCGCTGCGGTCTCGAGGAGGTCGCGGAGCTCTCTGTGGACCCGTCGCCCTTCGGTGGTGGAGGGCTCGGGCATCGCTCGGACCAGCATCACAGCCGCTGCGACATTCTGGCTAGCGCGATTAAAGATTGGGGGTGGCTCTCCCCCCTCGTTGTCGTTGATGCGGTGATGGACGTCGCGGGCCCTCCCTCGGGCTCCTCCGCCCTCACCGCGCCCTTGCTGCTCCTGCTCGAGAGTGTCCCGAAGCTGTTGTAGAAGGAGTCGGTCTTGTTCGACCTTGGCTCGAAGCTCGCGGAGCTGCTCCAGGTCTGGGCGTCGA
The DNA here is from genome assembly GCF_019320115.1 of Miscanthus floridulus. Lineage (NCBI taxonomy): Eukaryota > Viridiplantae > Streptophyta > Magnoliopsida > Poales > Poaceae > Miscanthus > Miscanthus floridulus. The sequence continues at coordinate 95,765,765 of NC_089585.1, forward strand.
TGCCCCCCGCGAACGGGATTCTCGTTCCGTGCTGCCGGGGCCTCGAGACGTGGAGGTGTGGCGTCGCCCGCCCCTGCCCGGGGCGGGGAATGGTTGCCTGTCCTCTCGTCCTCTTCGCCCGCCCTTGGCATCCCGAGCCCGACGTGGAAGCACTCACGAGATGGATCGTAAGTCCCTTCATCGTCGGAGTCGGAGTAGCCGAGGCAGTAGTCGCTTGCGGCCAAGAATTGGCGCAAAGCCCTAGGGTTGTGGAGTTCGGAGAAATCCACCCTGGGCCATGCCTCGTCCTCATCCGAGGAGTCGGAGCGGGTGCTCAGGTCGAGAGCAAAGCGCTGGCGGCGTTCCGAGGGGCGCTCGTGAGTGGCAGCGTAAGCGTAGGCGTAAGAGGCGGCGACATTTCTCAACCCAAAGGGGTATGGGGACGGTGCCGTCTCCATATTCTGCCCCGCCGGGGTCAGCCCTTCAGGGAGCGGTGGGGCGGAGCTAGATGACTGGGCGTCGCCGCGAGCCACCGACGATTTTCCTTCGTCCATGCTCAGGCCAGACAGGTCCCTGGCCAGGGACCCCGTACCAACAGCTGGTCGTAGGGCATCGGCGGGGAGGGGCGTGCCGCCCTGGGCTCACGTAGCGTCGGGGTGGCCTTGCTCGCGTCGCGCTTGGCGAGCGTGGCGAGAGCGGCCGCCCGGGCGCCGCCTGCGCCTGGGCTGCCGGGGCGTGACTTCATCGTCGGACGGTGGGGCTCGAGGAGTGAGGAGCACCATGTCGTACTCATGCCCTAGAGACATGAACTCTAGGCTCCCGAACCAAACCACGGTGCCGAGACGTAATGGTCGTACGGGGTCTGCCATCCGGAACTTGCTAGGATGACGAAGCTGACACGCAGCGCCCCCTACCTGGCGCGCCAACTGTCGGTGTTTTGGAACCGGGGGTCCCTCAACCAATGAGTGAATTTGTGCTGCGTGCCCCTAATCCCGGATGGTGATGCAAAGAGACACAAGGTTTATACTGGTTCAGGCAATCGAGGCCCTACGTCCAGTCTGAGAGATCGATCTTGTATTCCTCGCACCTGAGTGCTCGTAGTAGGGGTTACAAGCTAGGTGAGAGAGGGAGCTAGCCCCAGGTCTCGGCGAGGGTGGTGCGGACTGCTCGAGACGTTGTTCCCAAGCAGCGTGGAAGCGTGGTTCTATCGGTGCGTTCGTCTTCTTGTTCCCCCCTAGAAATGGCCCCAGTCCCTCCCTTTTATACTCTAAGGGAGGACCGGGACCGTACATAGGTTGCTACATAGCGCTTCCGTAAATGGGGTGGCGTGTCCGAGCCCTGTAGCCGGCCACTGTTGTGGTATGGTCGATGGAGTGGCCCCGTCCTCGTCGTGTGGAAGTGACATGCTGGTCATACTCGATCTTGTGCGTCGTGGGGCTCCAGTACGGCTTGATGCAGGACATGGCGGGCGACGTGCTGGTCGCCGTGTAATGACGTCGTAGGGAGCAGCGGCTCTGCAGATGCCGAGGCCGAGCCATCGTGGGGGGCTCGGTGGTCATGGACCCTCAGGCTGCTGAGCCCGTGAAGCAAACTATCGAGGCCTTGGGGGAGTTATTGGCCCTGGGTACTGATTCCGAGGCCACAGTAGCCCAGACATGGCTCCCCATGCTGCGTTGTCCTCGGGGTAGGAGTTGGCAGCACAGTGAGGCATGGGTGTCAACCATGTGCATGGTGGATAGCATAGTGACGGGTAACCCCTGCCCAGTCCAGGGGATGTGCAGGTCATCGCGTGATGACGTCGTAGGGGGCTGTGGCTCTGTAGGTGCCGAGGCCAAGCCATCGCGGGGGGCTTTGGCGGACATGGGTCCCCAGGCTGTCGAGCCCCTGAAGCAAACTACCGAGGCCTTGGAGGGAATTATTGCTCCTGGGTACTGACTCCGAGGCCACAGTAGCCCAGACGTGGCTCCCCATGCTGCGTTGTCCTCGGGGCAGGAGTTGGCAGCACAGTGAGGCATGGGCATCAACCCATGTGCACGGTGGTTAGTACAGTGGCGGGTAACCCCTGCCCAGTCCTGCCTCCTGTCCCATCGGCCATTCTGCTGTGCTGTGCCGGTCATGCGGCTGTTGTCAGGGGCAGCAGTTGGCTGAGTTGATGCGACACGACGTTTTGCCAGAGGGACGGGAGAAGGAAGAGGTAGCGGAGTGCTGCCGAGCCCGCCTTGCGCGAGACGGAGGGTCGGTGGCCCGGCCGAAGCCTTTGGCGGGGAATCGGCCGAGGCCCGCGGTGAGGGGGCCTCGGGCGAGTCGGAGAATCGGCCGAGGCCCGCAGTGATGGGGCCTCGGGCGAGTCGGAGAATCGGCCGAGGCCAGCAGCGTTTAGCTGGTTTCGATCTTTACGAAGTCTAAGCAGTCGTTTTTTGGATCTTGCTTAGGGTACCCCTTCTTACGGTATCCGACACAAACATTCAAGCAAGAGCAGGAGTCTGACAGTCTACCCATTGAAAATGATCCTATTGTCGTTGTTGTCACCTAGACTGTCGATCCCCTAGTTCAGCAAACAACTGATGGTAAGAAAATCATATATCTATTTTATTCTTCTACAACAAACATGAACTAAAAAAATCTTTCTCGATGTTTGTAGATACCAATGTTGAAAGTTCAGAGCCGATTCAACTAGATACCATTGGTGCATCATCAGCTGTTCCTTCTCCTCACATAGAGACTACCCTAGAAAAGGTACTATATCCACTTCACCGTTTATCTTGTTATCAACTGGTTCAATCCTCCTAACAAGATTTTCTTATATATAGATATTTAATTCTCCAGCTCTGAGCTACTCCTTTAACTTTGAAGAATACATAGATGAAGGTGAAATCAGCTCATCCGCCACCTCTCTCCAAGAGACTTTATCAGAAAAGACCAGAAATTGGCTAAGAGACACACTGCCAATGCTTGAGAAGGATATAGCCGATTTTGTCCAAGATGCAGATCCAGTCAAAAGGACTTTCCTAGCCATTAAGGGTAACTTGCCCTCGAATCTTGCTAAAGTTCTAACACCTTTATCTGACATTGAGGATCGAGCTCCAAGAGTGAAAAGGGCTCAGAGAAATCTAACTGATCGTGAAGCTTTATTGGCCAAGAAGAACTCCAATAGACAAGAGGCCAAAGAGCTAGCACAGCTAATCGATAATTTGAAGAACTCCTCCCTCAGGATCGAGCCAGAGCTGAACCAACTAAAAACCAAGCATGCAGAACTTGAGAAGGAACTAGAGAACATGAAGGCTGTCATCGATTGCCATGAGTCCAATCTGGCTCAAATACCCAGTGCCATTAAATAGAAGAAACAAGAAATGCTGACCAAGGTCAAAGAAGGCAAGGTGTCGGTGTTTTGGACCGGGGGGTCCTCAAGCGATTAGTGAATTTGTTCTGCGTGTTCCCGATTCTGGATGGTGATGTGAAGAGACACAAGGTTTATACTGGTTCGGGCAATTCGTGCCCTACGTCCAGTCTAGGAGATTGATCTTGTATTCCTTGCACCGAAGTGCTTGTAGTATGGGGTTACAAGCTAGATGAGAGAGGGAGCTAGTCCCAGGTCTCGGTGGGAGTGATGTGGGTGGCTTGAGACGTTGCTCTCAAGCGGTAGGGAAATGTGCGTGTTACAGGGCGTTGTTCTTCGTGAGAACCTGTCTCTCCTCCCCCCTAGAAATGGTCTAAGTCCTTTCCTTTTATAGTTGAAGGGAGGACAAGGGTAGTACATGTGCTAACTATACGACATCGTGCAAATAGAGGCGGCGTGTCCAAGCCCTGTAGCCTATTCCTATGGCGGCGTGGTCGTCGGAGTGGTCCGTCCTTGAAGCGCTGGGGCGACGTGCTAGTCACATCCGATCCTGTGCGTCATGGGAGCTCTAGGGCTACCTCGGAGCGGGCGCGGCGGTCAGCGTGTGGGTTGCTATGGATTGACTGTGCGTGAGGTCGAGGCTCGGTTGGTGCTGAGGCCAAACCATGGTGGGAGGTCTCGACAGATGTGAATCCTGAGATAGCCATGACCCTGGCGTGGAGTGCCGAGGCCTGGAGGCAGCGGTCGATCTGGTACTCTAGTTCGGAGGCAATGATGACCCGAGCTAGACTTCCCATGCCGCGCTGTCTTTGGGGCAGGGATTGCGGGGCACAGTGCGGTGCGAGCGCTGATCGTGGGCATAGCGTCGGAATACAGTGGCCGGTAATCCCCGCCGTGCCCTATCTCAACCGGTATGGCGCCGATACGACCTCATGTCCCGTCGGCCACTCCACGGTGTCGAGCCATCGTCTGGCTGAGATTGCGGGAGTGGTTGACGCATTATTAGCACATGACATGCTGTCGAGAAGGCTGGTCGAGGCGAGAGCGACGGGCTATTGTCGAGCCAGCCTCGAGCGATACGGAGAATAGCTGTCTCATTCGGGGCCGTACGCCCGGGGCCTCGGGCGAGACGGAGATTGGGCTCCTTGCCGAGGCCTCTCATGAGAGGCCTCGCGTGAGGCAGAGATTTTGTCAGGGCATCGAGACCTCTCGTGCGAGGCCTCAGGCGAGGTGGAGAGCCGGTGGGCTCGGAAGGGGCTGGTGATGAACCCATGGCTTACCTTCTGGCTTCATTGTTGATGAGATTTAAGTGGCTCTTTTGGTGTACGCTTGGGGTACCCTGTTCTATGGTACCCGACACAAGACCATCCGCAGCAACCTTGAGAACATTCTTGGATCAGCCAAAGGAGACAAGCAAAAAATTGCAAAGGTTGATGCTATTCGACTGAAAGCTTTGAAGGCAATCCAGGATGTTTTGAATTTGTAATGTCATTATTTGTAATATATATCTCGTGTGAAACTAATGAGAACCATATTTCCTGCTAATCTATTGTATCTCTTGTCTCAGCTAAAGAGTCGATCTGAAAGTACCAATTCTAGACACCTGACCTTAATCCAATTAAGTCTGAAAACACGACCTCTATTAAGAAAACTCCACAATCTTCCATCCTCAGTTATCAACACCGCATTCTCTCCGACATTAGTGGGCGGCGCTTCGCCTTCTATTAATTACGGTTGCCTTTTGCATGTCTTGAGATATCTACTACCTCGCTTTGTAGCTATAAATACCAGCCAAGGACTCCGGCCTCAAACACATCCACACTTGCAACTGTTTCTATTCTCTGCACTTCTTCGCCTTCACAAACCCTATAGTAGTTTTCTTCCTCCTTTCCATAGATCCAACCAAACCCTATGGCTAGTGAGGACAACCGGGACAAGTGCACGACGGTGGAGGTTTTGGAGGAGAACCTACCAATGAGCCTGCATCTCCACCGTATGAGGTGAGATCAATATCTTCTACTCATGGCAATGAACTTTTCTAACTTATTTATAGGTTTGTCTTGAATGACAGCCTTCGTCCACTTCCTCCTAGGGCCGGTGAGCCCTCCAATGCTACATCTAATGTCGCCTTCGCACCTGATTCATCGTCAGACTCCTCTGACTCCTACAACAGCGACGACGCTCGACGTTTCCTCCGGGAGTAGAGGGCGGCCCAGGACTGTTATTCCGAGGCAACTCGCGAGAACGATCAGCTTGAGATCTGCCTTGGGGCTTCTCAAGCCACCCTCATCATCACTGAGGAAGAGGCTAGCGCTACTCAGGCATGGTTGTCCAAGTCTGCCACCATGGTGGCGGGTAAGATGAACTCCAAGAAAACCTTTGTTTCAATTTCCACTATCTTTGTCTTGATAGCTCCTTTGTTTCTGTTATTTCTAGCCTTGATGGTACAGTTGGAGAACCTCCAACTGGTGGCGAACGTGGCTATGGCAGCCATCAACGCTCGGGGCACTCTCCTCAACAACCACCTATAGGATGTCCCAGCGCGCGTTCAGGAGATCGCCCTCCATGACGTCCACCATGGCGCAGCGATGGCTCTGGCAGCAGCATAGGTCCAAACCGGGCATGATCTCTGCACCATGGAGCTAGGCTTTCCGATGGCCGACAACCCTAGCACACATGAGGACCTGATCGAGGACTTTGAAGATGCCATAGCGGCCATCGTGGACATCGCTTCAGCTCAGGATGTTGTAAACAGGGTGTTCGATTAGCTTGTACCTAGTATAAACTTATGAATGAATGAAATCCCTATTTTTCTATGATCATGTCTCAGTGAACTTCTTATAATATTTTTGTATATATCTTGATTGTCTCTATGTTTGTTTTTTTGCTCTATAGGCGATACATATCGTATCGGCTTTTACCTCTTCAGGTCTATTTTTGAACTAGAGGCGACACCCTTCTGGTACCCGTTATTAGAGCCAATGACTGAACAAATCGGCTATCAAGTATTAATCCAAACGCTAGTATAATATTTCTTTAGATACTTTTCATTGATTGCTCCTTGATAGGTTGTACCAAAACTCTTTAGACCAAAGATCATTACAACCCATTCAAATAGGCCGATTGCTCTAGGGCACCTAAAAGCTGTCTTCCTTAGCCATTATATTATGCATTATTGCCCATAAAAACTAATAACCTTGTGCTCGGCTGCTATTTACCAACATATTGACTATCGGCATTGGATAACCATCCATGGGTGTAGCCTTGTTCAGATCTCTAAAATCGATGCAAACTCTTAACTTCCCATTTTTCTTATACACAGGAACAACACTCGATATCCACTCTGCATATCGGCATGGTCAGATAAATTTTGCTTCTAGTAGTCTTTCAGTCTCCTTTTGATATCATCAAGAATATTTGGGTTAAATCTTCTTGGAGCTTGTTTAAACGGCCGATATCCAGGTTTGATTGGCAACCGATATTCAACAATTGATCGATCTAGACCAGGCATCTAATAGTATTCCCAAACAAAATAATCTTCAAATTTCTTTAATAAATCTTTCAACTCTTGCTTATACTCAGGATCCAACTTAGCATTCACATATGTTGGCCTAGGCCTATCTCTAGGACCAATATCTATCTTCTCTAATTCATCGGCCGACGTGAAGCCATGTCCTAGTTTACTATTTGTACCATCTGTTGGATTATCCATCAAAACAAACTCTCAAAGCTGATTGCTTGGATCGGCTGTTGGCTCTCATCATTGATCTTAATAAAGCCTCCTTCCCATAGCTTGTCAGAAAAACACTCGAAGTCTTTCAGTTCCTAATATATTGGACCAGCTGTTGCTATACTCACAGAATTATCAGCATGAACCAGCTCAAGATCATCTCCATGCCACTAAATCAAGCATTGATGCATAGTCGATGGTACACAATAATTCGTTTGAATCCAATCATGACCAAGGAGTAAACTGTATGAACCTTTTCCATTAATGACAAAGAATGTGGTGAGCAAAGTCTTACTTCCAATTGTTAATTCGATGTTTATTGCCCCCTAGTCTTGGATGCATTACCCCCAAAATTCTTAAGCATCATGTCGGCCTTAATCAAATCTCTTGGTCCCTTGCCAAGCTTGCGAAAAGTAGTATAAGGCATAAGATTAACAGAAGCACCTACATCCACCAACATTTTGCCCATCGGCTTCCCATCAACGAAACCTTTTACATATAAAGCTTTTAAGTGCCGATGCTTGACTGACTTATCGAATATAGCTTGTTGTATAACTATCAACTTAGCAACTATCTCCTCATACTCCGATTCATCAAAATCTAGATAGACTTCTTGGTCTGCTAGAGCTCTAAATTCTAACGGTAATAGAAAAGCCATTTGAATATTAGCCGATGGTTGACCCCTATCCATTGCTTATTAACACTCCACACTTGAGATCTAACAGATGCCTGAGCCTGTTCTAGCTCTCTGTTTCTTAGGCATTGTACCCTTGTTTTCTGGCTTCTTGTCAAACCTCCTGGATACCATTGCCCTTTTTGCCAAACATACTCTTCCTTATTATCTTCTTCTTCATAATCAGCCCAGTTTTGATCAACAACTCGCTTCCTAAGCCGATCATGAACACTTCTATTTTTTAAGCACCGATACATATTATTATGATGATACTCATCTCGAGCATGGATAGACCAGCGGTTAGCTTGCAATTGCCTAAACTCCCAATATTACTTACTGCACTCTGGGCAATTATTTCTAGTAGGCAATTTGAAACCTTCATTTCAATAATGTCTGAAGAAAGGACAATTCCAATATGATTCAACTTGTTTTCTTTCATACCTCTCTTCTTCTTGTTGACGTTGGTATTATTTCTCTTCTAACCAACGTTGATAATCTTTTCCTTCTACCGTTGCCATTTATTCAACAAAATTCGAGATGTGACATGTGGCCTTATCGCCCTATTCCTTGACGTCTCTCCCTACTCATATCGACTCTTCTGTTGGTCACGACGTCTTTTAATTTCTCTATATTCATCAATCAATATTTGTATCTTTGGATTGACAGTTCTAGTTTCTTTTGCCTTGGTTGATGTTAGGACTTTAGTCTTTCCTTTGAGCAACTTAACATCGACCATATTCTAATCTCTTAGGAAAGGATTATCATCAACTTTCATCTTCCGAGGTGTATCGAATTTAAGTTTCCCTTGCTGAATAGCCCTCTGTATATGGTGCCAGAAAATTATGCACTCGTTAGTAGAATGAGAAGTAGCGTTATGAAACTTACAGAACTTATTATTCTTCAATTGATCAGGAGGTAACATAACATGATTGGCGGGCAATTTGATTTGTCGAATTTAAGTTTCCTTTGCTGAATAGCCCTCTGTATATGGTGCCAAAAAATTCTACACTCGTTAGTAGAATGAGAAGTAGTGTTATAAAACTTGTAGAACTTATTATTCTTCAACTGATCAGGAGGTAACATAACATGATTGGTGGGCAATTTGATCTGTCCTCTCTCAAGCAAAAAATCAAAGAGCTTGTCTAATTTTGTGATGTCGAAATTATATCTCTCATCAACTCCTTTTTCCTAAAGATTTGGTACCATTACTTGCTTCTTACCCAAATTCCATTTGGCCACAGCAATCTCTTCTTTTTTATCATCCTCATCGTCATCATCAACTGAATATGGATTATAGGTTTCAGCAATTGTGGCACTCTTTTAGAATCCGGTATCTCTGTGTATATTCTGGAATTGGCTATTGAGTGCTGCCACCCGTTGAGCCAACTGACCTAAATTATCAAACTCTTGCCCAAGCAGATTCTCTCACCACGTTGGCAACATTCCTTAAATAGCTAAAACAGTTGGCTGATCATCAGTCAGATTCAATGAGAAGCATAAATTCTTGATTTCTCGGAACCTCTGAAAAAACTCGGCACCCGATTCATTAGTTCTCTGCCTTATGGTCATCAAATATATGATTTTCTTTTCTTCTATCCCTGTATAGAAATATGTATGAAATTTCTTCTCTAAGTCAGCTCAATTGGCAATGAAATTAACTAGCAACGATGAAAACCAAGTGAAGGCTGGCCCGGACAGGGACAAGGTGAAGAAACGAACTCGATGAGCCTCTTCAATGGATGCTTCGCCTAACTGTGTAAGATACCGACTGACATATTCTATTGTACATATGCTGACTAGTGAACTTAGCAAATTCTAAGAGCCTGTAATTTGAAGGAAGAGCGACCAAATCATACCACTCTGGATATAGACATTTGTACGAAAAGGTCTGCCCTTTTGGTTTTAAACCGAACTAATTCTTCATCATCTCGATCATTCTAAGCAACAACTCATCAGCATTTGAATCTGGATTTCTCTGCAATTATTGACCCATCTGTGGGTTAAAATTTTGAGTACCTTGATACCCTAGATTTTGAATCATATGAAGGATATTATAATCTGTGCCATAATGATATCCTTATGAAATCTCTATCTGTTGGGTCCTTTGCTGATTTGCTACTTAAAGTCTCTGATTGTAGATGTTGTGATCTATATCTCTACGAATCCTTTGAACTGATGACGCTATTTTTTGAGCCGACGATGGTATTTGGCCTGATGTGCCAAAATTAACCATTTGATTCTAAACTTGCCTCATCAATTGTTGCCAAGATTATTTTGTATTTGATTAGTAGTGGTACCTTGAACTTGCTCAGATAAGCTCTAAAATGTCTGGACATCATCATTACCAGTTATTGCTGCTTCTTGATGGCTAGCACTGGCTTGATTAATCTCCTGAGTCGACGGATGTGCAATGTTGTAATAAGCCGGTCCAACCTGATCAATTGGACATCCATGAAACACCTCTTTCATTATATTACGGAATGTGTTCAAGAAAGCTGTATTATGGTTCAACATGGCATCATGAATAGATTTATTTATAGCATCTATGAAGAAACACCTATCATCAGCTTCATCTGTATCTGACTATCCATGCATCAAAACTCTTGATAGTGGATATTTCTGAATAACTTTATTGTCACATGTCTTGGTATAGAATAATAAACACTTGTTCTGAAATTCTTCTATAGCTTTACTGATGACATCTTTATCCTCATCAGGTAGGTCTTCATAAGGCACCATAAGAATGTCCCTGTTGTTGTGAGTTGTCATGATGATTGTGGGGTCCCACCGGACTTGCCAGAACGCGTGTCGGTGCGAAAATATGGTAGCCACGCCAGGTGGACACGCAGCAAGCCATAACGATCTAAAGATCTGCCTGGCTTCAATGCAGGACCAGTTGATCCTGCGAATTCCCAAGAGCGTGCTAGTCAATTTAACCTGTAATTGACAAGGAGAGAAAAATTATCAGTAATTTAGGGTGTAACATGTTGGTTTTGCCCAAACAGTTCCAAGTATGCTGCTTCGGGAGCAGCCAAATGAGAAGATCGACTAAATAGCCGATACGAGAAGAAATCGACTGTTAAGGACTGTAACGCTCGTGGGTCATGATTGATTTTATGGTAACGAATACAATGCACCCAGTTTTAATGATCATTTTCCTTAAGCTATTAACATGTATGCGTCAAAGATACATCACTGACTAAATTAGATTTGATCATTACATGGTGTAGAGCCAATGAATCTGGTAAAAAGGGATATGCCACGCAAACAATTGACTGTTCGATATAGACAGATCTACGAACTATTTAGATCTAATCTATTACCGTCAATAGCGAGGTTCGACCGAATCGATGCAGCTATGATGATGATAGTCTAGAACTAGAAAATTAATAGAACCGACCATACTTCAACATGTTTATAAAAAGCATGTCATATCTGTGAAAGCACATGCGAATCGACTAAAATAGCCGATTCAGGTAGAAAAGGGATTACAACATGTGAACAATCGACTATTTAATATAGATAGACCTATAAACTCATCAAATCTAACATGTTATCCTTAACAGTGGGGTTCAACCAGATCGATGGCAGCCATGATAAAAATAATAAATCAAACCTTCAAAATAAACAGATCTATTCACATTTAACATAATCATGAAAACACACTATAAGCGTTAAAGTACGGACGATCGACTATTTAGCTGATGCAGGCATAGCAAACAACCAAGGTCACGCCTGGTCGAAAGCAAATCTACCAACTAGCATACTTCGATTTAAAGTGCTAACAGTGGGGATCGACCGGATTGTTATAGCCATAATAGCGAGCTATAGACTAGATTCAACTAGCTAGTAAATCTTCTCAAGATCAGGCATGCCTTAGTCGCGTACTATGCACAATCAAGATCGAAGTAGAACGACCGATAAAACATAACCTATCATTTAAAGTAAGAACCATCGCAATGTGACAAAATAAACGATGGAATAAAAGGATGTGAGGCCGATCTAGATCGATCTCGATCAGGCAGGTTGATATTGCTGAAACTAATGACAACAAGAATATCAGCAAGATCGGTAACTTAATGAATCTACCTGAAGGATGCCACTCTTAGGTAGAGCCGATAACTTGACCTTAATTTGATTCGAGCAGTGGAGGTCGAACTTAACCGATGTAGCCATACTTAAACTAGATAAGGATCAATAACTAACTTATACTAGAGGTCGTAAGAGGTTGGCCGGACCAATGCAGCCTTATAAACAAAGGTATAAGCCATAACAGTACTTACAGACAAGCCAGAGGTCAATCGGATCGATGCAGCCCTGCTTGTTGAAGAACTCGCCGAGATTTACAGTACTTCTACTCCTAAGGGTTGCGTGAAGTCGGAAAAAGTATTTGGTATTGATTGATTGGATGTTTCTTACAATAGCCGAGGTCCAATATTTATATCCAGAACATAAACATGAATCCTACTCAAACACAACTTATTACAATCTTTGAAATAAAAGAAGCATTCCTTATTTAAGATAACTTGGACCCTAAACCTTTCCTTTTTGTAGAGTCCAACATATTTTCCTCCCCCGACGCCATCTATACGTAATCCGTTGATGTTATCCGCTGACGTCATCTATAAAATAGCCGATTCCAACACTGCATCAAAATCAGCTAATATCGATTCACATCTGATCGATCCCTTGATGATACAATCTTAGAAGCTTTGAGTTCCCGTGTTCTTCTTTCTCAAATTTTGGTGTAAACACCACCTCATATTGGTTCCAGGGACTAGAGACTAGAGACTAAAAGAGAGACTAAATAACCAGTTTGGTTCCAGAGATTAAAAGGGACTAAAGGGCCGAACAAAGACTAAAATACCCTTCTTCCTCTAGGTGCCGAGATCCAACAGCAGCACCGCCACCAAGGGCCCGCGAGCGGGCGAGGCGAGGCGAGCTCACGGTCATGGACATCAATGAGGTCGTTGGAGATGGCCGTGAGGACGGTGAGGAAGAAACGGCGGCGATCTCGACGGAGAAGACCCCGGCGACGCTCGCACGTGAGAGGAGCACGAACGGGCGCAAAGGGAGGTGTCGGCGTGGGCAGGCGCGCTTGGGCTAGGGAAAGGGGTGGGGACCGGGGCATGGGGTGCCAATTTGACCCCATAAGTCTCAATAAGCCTCACCTTAGGGCCTTTTGCCCTTTGGTCTATAGTCCCTGTTTTAGTCTCTCCTGTTTGGTTGAAAGGAACTAAAAAAACAAAATATAGTATCTAGTCCCTATTTCTATAGAAACAAACAGGTATTAGAGCTTTACACATAAAAAGTCAGCTAAAGTACTATAAAGTTTAGAGGCATCTAAAGTTTGGAGGCAAGATCCAAACATGCCCTAAAAAATGGATAGATCATCAGATCGACTGCGCCGCTACGGGCGGCTGGTGGTTAACGCAAGGTACTTCATGGGGAGAACCGAGCGTAGCTCAGGTGGTAAGGCCCGGTGGTTGGGACCTTGTCGGCTGGAGTTCGAGCCCCCGTGGCTAGAAATTTTTGATCTCTCACTGGGCTTTGTCCCCAATAAATTTCGTTGTCTCTCACGTGTGGTGCCACAGAAGGAATGCGACGTGCCCGTCGCCTACGGTGTCATGGTTGGACCCGGTGATCTCACAAAGGACACGATTTGGTAATCTAGGTGTAGTTGTAGATTTATTTGTGTACGCGTGGTGTGAGTATGGTGTGCGTGTGTGAGGTTGATGTAACAGATGCTACAGGTATACAGATGAGAGGCGTAAAAAAAAAGTACTTCATGGGTGTGTCCGTGCGCGCGGGGGAGCAGCGCCAGGAACGGGCACGGCTGGGAGCACGGGAACGGGTTGCGTCTTGCGTGGCGTGTGGTGCGGGGTGGGGTTGGTGCGCGAGGCCGTGTGTGGCCCTGGAGGCCGGGAGCAGAGGGACGTGTGTCGGGCTATCTCGCGTGTCGGCGGTTCCGTCCCTGCGCCCCAACCCCACGACCGTGTGTACGCCTTAATTTTCCTTGCCCATGCTTGGAGCACCGGAGTGTCGATTTTCCTCGTGCAAAACGCCGGAAACGCACCACACCAAAGTCCAAACACACCAACAACCTGCACCAACTCTTTTCTTCATCACCACCTAATCGCGACTCCTGCTGCTACCAGTAGCTTACAGTAGTTGTTGTACTTGTACCCGGAAACGTCGTGCACATGACTTGCATAGTTGCATGTTTCAGTCTCAAAGATCAATGTTACCATGCACATGCGCCCAGTGGCGGATGTGGGATGCGGGATAAGGGGGGGCTAAAACAACAGAGATGTTGATTTACACGAAGATTTAACGGTGAAATCAAGCTTTTGCTACAGTAATTAGCATTGAAATCAAGAAATTAGGGGGGGCTGGAGCCCCCCCAGCCCCCCCTTTGGATCCGCCACTGCATGCGCCGGAACTGCGGAACCGAAGAATACAACTTGGAGCGGTAAAAACAGTGACTAGCAGTTGGGCTGCCGCGTTATTAGCTGCCTATTAATGCCAAACTCCCACGTCTACGGCCCCGTTCACGTGTTCTTAAATCCGACTTGATTCACTTCTTTTTTTTATTTAAAATAATGTTTTTCTCTCACAAATTCTATTAGTCTCTTTTAAAATTTCTCCAAACGAACGGGGCCTATGTTACCGTGAGCCGTGACGTCCTCAGCTCTGGTAGGAGTCGTCATAGACTGGCCTTTTTCCATTTACGTTCTCTTAGCTGTTTTCTCCAGTAATACCGTATGTATATTATACTACTCTCCGTCTAAAAAAAAGTTATGTCCATACTCAAAGTTAGAATTGTGTTTTTTTTTTCTAGAAAGAGAAAGTAGTCGTATTTGGTGGTCAGTGGTCATGGACGCCATGCCAGCTTCTCGTGCTAGCTGGAAAAGGTAGTTAAATACGATGTGATTAGCTTGCGGACGGCCAATTTGTCCCGTGGATGTGATTGCTAATGCTTTGCTCGGGTGCGGTGGTTTAACAACATTGTTTGGACATGACGTGCACTTCTCAAAACTAACGCCCTGTTTGCTTAGCCTTGTTTTGCTGATAAACCATGACTAAAAATACTGTTAGCTAATTTAATGTAAGAAAGAAATACTATTCGTTGACCGAAAAAATATCACTTACAAATCAAACTAGCCTAAACGAACAAGGCTTAGCATAATCGCCGACCTGGCTATTGGGTAGCAGTAGCCGTGCCGATGGTCGGTCTGCAGGCCTTGAGGCAGAAGTTGTCGATGACCATGGCCGATTAGCTGAGAGCTGACTCTGCGTCGTCCACCTGTGACCTGGAGAGGACGCCGCACAAGCCGACCCCACAGAGCAGACTCCCACCCACACATCGAGACCACAGACCAGCGGCAGCAGCGACCCAAGCACAAAACACCGCGTGACAAGACGACAAGCGGACAAGGCCCCCCCGGGGGAAAAGAAAAAAAAAGGCGAGAGAAATTCGTTAAAAATCCTCCCGGCCGGCCACTTTTATTACCACCTCCACCAGCACTCCCGCAGCAAGTCGTCGTCGCTCCCCCTGAACACCTCCACTCCAAACCCACCCCCACCTCGCCCCTCCTCTCTCTCTGGTCTCTACCCCCCAGGCCCCAGCTCCCCCTGTCTCTTCTCTTCCCCACCCGCCCCAATGTCGCCGCCCCTCGAGCCCCACGACTACATCGGCCTCTCCGCCGCCGCCGCCGCCGCGCCGCCGACGCCGACCTCTTCCTCCTCGTCCTCGTCCTCGCCGGCGCCCCGCCTCACCCTCCGCCTCGGCCTGCCGGGCTCTGAGTCCCCGGACCGCGACGGGGACTGCTGCGAGGACGTCGCCGCCGCGCTCTCCCTCGGCCCGCTGGCGGCTGCCCCCAAGGCAGCCGCCGCATCCGCTGTTGTCTCCGCCAAGCGCGCCTTCCCGGACCCCGCCCAGCGCTGCCCCGGCGCTGCCAAGGCTAGCGCCGACGACAAGCAGCAGGCATCCCCCACCGCGCCGCCGGCCGCCAAGTAAGACCCCGCTTCGATTCGTCTTTGGCCTGGAGTTGGCCGCCGCTGGGCTGACAGATGCGGTGCTGTCTGTCGATCCGGTGCAGAGCGCAGGTGGTGGGATGGCCGCCCGTGCGGAACTACCGGAAGAACACCCTCGCCGCCAGCGCCTCCAAGAGCAAGGCGCCCGCGGAGGAGGCCGCGTCCGGAGGCGGCGGGCCCATGTACGTCAAGGTGCGCATGGATGGCGCGCCCTACCTCAGGAAGGTGGACATCAAGATGTACTCCAGCTACGAGGACCTCTCCATGGCGCTCGAGAAGATGTTCAGCTGCTTCATCACTGGTGAGTGGTGTTCGGTACTATATGCTTCTGTTTGACGCGTTCCCCTACTGTAATTACACAAAGTACTGATCCGTTGCTATAAGTCCTTTGTGATGTACTAGATTTAGTACCACAAAAGAGTAGGAGGAGCTTGAGTAATTATTGTCGAATAAAAGTTGCTTTCTTGAAGCAAATATTCATAAGAATTACATGAATATACATCCATACATCGATGTGTTATGCATATATGATCCTAAACAAGCACCAAGCACAATACAAACATGCAGTCATTTTGTGCACAGGGAGAAATTTCTGCTTATCATGCCACGATCTAAGTGCCATCGGACTTGGCTCAACTGCTCAATTTTCATCACAGTTCCATGTAGCTTTGCTAATGGACAAATAATTGGGACACACGCACAGTTTTCATGGCCTAACAAATAATGACTAATGTGTGAACAGAAACTAAATACCATACAAATCACTGAACAGTTTTTCTACATAGTATGTCTTCCTTTTTTTTCACAAGGATATTTACTTGGCCTGTGATTTTAAAGGTCAAAATGGTCTGCATAAATCATCGAGCAAAGATAGGCTGACTAATGGCTCAAAGGTGGATGCCCTCAAAGACAAGGAGTATGTCCTTACCTATGAGGATAAGGATGCAGACTGGATGCTTGTCGGTGATCTTCCCTGGGAGTAAGTACCTTACATTGTCATATATTTCTTTTAGTGGTACTAGCGTAGGCTATAGTTGGATCAAGTTTGGTTCATGTTTTGTTAATTTTATTTTATTGGCAATTATTAAGAACATATTATATGACTATGAAAAGAAAATCATATGCATTTTTTATCCCCTTGTGAATGCATTACCTCATAGCATCAGTAGCTCACTGTCTCAGTAGTGTTGATTTTTCCTCGACCAGCTACGGTGACATGCAAATAACAGAAGGGTGAAAAGAAATTGTAAAATGTACTTGTGTAGGTATTGAACACATTTGTTCTATAATTTTGTAAACTGATTACCCTGTATAAGTTTCATATCTGTACAAGTTACTACTCAAGATGCAAGTGCTGACCTTATTTGTTCCCTTGCAGTTATTTTACTTCTATCTGTCGGAAGCTCAAAATCATGAGGGGCTCTGATGCTGTTGGAATAGGTATGTACCATGTGTAACAATAGATCTAGAAATTCTGCATGTATTATGTGCATATGTTATAGCCTTGCAGGACGAATTTATTAATTCCCAAGCACTTATATTTGCAGTTAACTTATACTATGCAGTGGCTACATTTCTCATTGTTTGCGTGAGGTAGTCTTGCCAGCCCTTTGAAAATAAGTTAGGCCAAAGTATTCAAGTATTAGCAGCAACTGTATCCTGGCCGCCAATGGATTCTAGCTTCTATGCATAGATCATTTCTCATGGCTGATAACAGAGCACAAACCTAAGGGAATAATAAGATGATTAAATATTGATTGGAAGAAACAGTTGCTGTTTTGGTGTCTGAATCTGAAACTTCAGTTTGGAAGGTGCCTTTTCCTATTGTCTGCAACTAAGACCACTGACTATCGCATTCGGTCCTTCATTCTGAAATTTGGTGCATTGTTTCATTTAGCTACAATATTTCTTGTATGATTCTGAACTATATCCATTTGCCTGCAGCTCCAAGAACCATAGAGCAGACAGGTCAGAACAAATAAGCTTGGTCTTTGTCTGCATCCACGGAAGACATCTGAGCTAGCTGGGAGACTATGTGTGTATGTTGAAGGCTGAAATAGTTGCTGGGAATTATCAAAACTCGTCAAATGTTTAGTGTAGTTTTCACGTGTTCTTGAGACATGTGCATTTGTATGTCTGTGATGTTATCCGTCAGATCGTGCAATCGTAGGTTGCTGTTTCTTGTGCCCTTTAAAGGCCAAATCAGGGAGCTCTCTGCTTCCTCTGTGTCGCTTTCCAGCATTCCCTGTTATTCTACTCTGAAATCATCCATCATGCCACAAGAACTGATGGTCGGTGATGTCAAGAAAGCTGTCCAAATTGTTCAATTGTAACCTCGCAATTGTGTTCTTTTACAGGAGAAATTGGTGCTGTGCACTCAGCTTCCTACCACATTAACACTAGTACTAACAGCGCATTTTACTGAGAACAGGGGTATGCGTTTGGGGTTTGTCATGGCTCACCAGTCACCCTTTCTTTGGGTTCTGCGAATCTGAGAAGAAATTGTAGAACGTGGGGTCCCTGGAATCTCTGGGCTCCTGTTCTGCTTCCTCCGGAGCATTAAGAGGCGCACTGCTGTCACCGAAGAAATTGTAGAATTGGATGTCCCTGGGAAGTCCGGTCTCCTGTTCTGCTTTCTCCGCAGCATCAAGCGGGTCCTTGCTGTCAGCGAAGATTTCCCCGGTCGTGGCCGCATCAGCGCTCTCGCCGTCGCCGTCGCCGTCGGCCTTCTTCTGGCGTCCAGGCGACGCCGCCACCGTCTCCGCACCAGAGTCCTTGTCGCCCGCCTTCCTCTTACGCCCAGGCCCCGTCGCCGTCTCCGCATGCACCAATCTCCTCGTCCGCCCCTCGCGTCCAGGCGTCACCACTGCAGACGCAGCGGGGCCCTCGCCGTCCGCTTCCGCCACCGCCATAGAACTCTCGTCGTCTACGTTGGCATTCGGGTTGCGGTACACCTTGCACAAGACAAGAAGGTTCGAGGAGCCCGCTTCTTGGCCGCCTTCATCGGAGTCGAGGCTGAGCTCCACCATGCGCCATGCCGAACGCACACGCTTGCCGTCCACTTTCTCCATGAAGGCGAAGGTCTGATGCTGTCCTATCCACTGCCGGCGGCCGCCGCGGTAGGAGAACACGGTGGTCTTGGGTCCGTTGTTGGCCCAGCTTCCCTCCCTCCCGGTGTCCACTTTGCGCTTCTTGTACTTCTTGGAGGGGGCCCTGGGGCGCAGCGTCGTGAAGAAGTACCACGTCCTCTCCCCATCGTCCGCAGTCGCCGGCGAGTACTGGCTGGTGAGCAGGTCCGGGTCCGAAGCATACAGGTCCGCCTCGTGAATGAAGTCGCTCACCTTGGTGCCGGAGACGATCCGGTGGCGCAGGTAGGAGTCGATGAGCTCCTCGTAGGAGGGGTGGCCGGTGAAGGTCGCAGGCGGCGGCATGGGCGAGGAGGAGCCGACGGCGAAGGTCGGAGGCGGTGGCTTGGGCGGGCTGCCAGCCATGGCGAAGATGGATGGTTTCGGCCTTTCGGGAACCGTTGCGAGTTGCGGCGTGCTAGGCGCGGCGGCGGTTTATATAGCCAGCCGGACGGTCCACGCGTTGGTCTGTGTAGTTCCAGTTCTTTGTAAAATAATTTCTCCTTCATTATTTATTATTAGGACTTGTTTGGAATGCAGAAAAAATCCCGGTTCATGTATTTTTTTCTATGAAATTGAATTGTTTCTGCGAAATTACTACATGATTCTTGTGAAATTTCTATGTTCAAAACAAGCCCTTAATAAGAACAAAGATATTTGTACTTTAGTTTCGGTTTGCGTTTAATTGAAATAAATTGGGGGGAAATAGATGGAGATTTGTGAACATTAATTTCTGCTGCATTTGTGAATTAACTAAGCCAAAGTCGTCTCAAGTATTTTTGAATGTTGGGTGCGTTTTATCGTCGTGCTGCATCTGTCTTTGGGCAGCAGGTACGGGCATCTGCCTGCAGCTAGAGTAGACAGGTACGTATAGGAAGTTAGGAACAAGAAAAGCTTTATGGTACATTGTTCTCACAAACAAAAAAAGTTTTAAGGGATGGATCATAAATCTCTAGTATTTACTGCTTATGCTACATTGATGCTTCAGGCGTTCCCTTCTCAAGAGTTGTGAAGAAAAATACTTCACAAATACAGTGTGGAACTGTTTTGAAGCAAGCATCTCAGAATTTCAGTTTGGTCAGTGTTCTACTATCTCCGCAATGGGAACGTTCAGGTCGTACAATCGTGGGTTGAATTCGCTCTGAAGTCTGAACATTTGGTGCACTATATTTAGGGCCCGTTCGGTTATGCCGTTCCCGGTCCTTGCTGAGCAGGAACAGTTCCCGTGCTATAGAAAATACTGAAGAAACCGAAAGGGCAGGCTGCGTCATTTTTGCCCTCTGAAGGTCCGGTCAGGTAGCAGTATCACACTCTGCTTCCTGCATTCCCTTTCAAAGATGAAGAGAAAAACACTCCTAAACTAAACCATCATCCTACAATTACAAGTCGTAATGCCCTCACGAAACTACCCTAATTATTAAACCCAAACCTCGTAATGCCTTCTTCCGACCAATACACCAGAAATGGGTTCTTTACTCTGCTATCAGATTACTCTCGACAGCACCCATCCATGGCTCTGTTTCCAGGATTTGTCGGGGGAGAGGAGCCCTGGATCTCACAGGAACTGATGGAACCGAACATTCTTCCGTGAAGAAGCACGCGTCTCGCCTCGCTGAGGAGCGCCGGACGCGCCGAGGGCCGACTCGTCCTTCGCGATCGCGGTCTCCGATTTGGACTCGGCCCTTTTCAGAGTGACCACCAGATGGGTGCCGCACTGAGGGCACTGCATTTCCGTCGCAGAAACTGGAGCGCGAGGGGAGCTGCTGCCGTCGGCCTTTTTCTTGCGCGCCGGCACAGCCGCGCCGGAGCTCTCGTCGTCCAAGGCCTTCCTCTTGCGCGGAGGCGCCGCCGCGGACGTCTCGACGGACTCCTCGCCGATCTCCGCCTTCTCCTTGCGTCCGGGCGCCGCCGCGGCCCCGCCGGGGATCTCGTCGTTCGCCTTGCTATGGCGACTGGGCGCCGCAACCGTCGCTTCGCTGGATTCAACGTCGTCGGGTCTCCTCCTCTTGGGTCCAGATGCCGCCTCTAGCGACGCGTTGGAGCTGTCGTCGTCGTAGTAGTCGTCATCCAACGTTGCGTCGCTAGATTCGTCGTCGTCGGCCTCCGCCTTGTGCCCGGCCGCCGCAGCCGCCGCCGCCGTGGCCCCGCTGCCGCTCGGCTCTGGGTTGCGCGGGCTGCGGTACACCTTGCACAGGACGCGATTTCTGAGGGCGCCCTCCTCCTCCTCCTCCGCCTCCGCCTCCGGTTTCTGTCCGGCGCCGCCGTTCTTGAGGAGGCGGAGCTCTATCATGAGCCACCCCGTGCGGACCCGCACGCCGGTATCCTTCTTGACGAAGGAGAAGCTCTGGCGGTGCCCAATCTGGTGCTGCTTGCCGTTGGAGACCATGTACACGGGCTTCGATTTCGCCTCGTTGTGCCAGCACCCGCCGCCGGTGGCCACGGTGCGCGTCTTGCGCTTCCCGTGGACGCTCTTGTGGCGCAGCGGGGTGTAGAAGTACCACGCCCGCTCACCGTCGCCGGCCACCGCGGGCGCGAACTGCCGGGTGAGGTCGGCGGGGTCGGCGGCGTACACGTCGGCGTCGTGGATGAACGCGCCGGTCTTGACGCCGGTCTCGACCCAGGGACGGAGGTAGGAGTCGACGAGCTCCAGATCGCTGGGGTGGGATTGGAACGCCCGACACGGCGGCTTGATGGCCGCCGACGGAGAGCGTAGCATGGCGAGGGTGCGGCGCGGCGCGGTGCGGTGCGGTGGCGGCGGGGTTGAAGGGGGACGGGAAGGGGACGAGACGACTCGGAATTTGAGATGGAATGGAACCGGGTTGAGGCATCGGGCACGGGGAACCGCCGCTTTATATGGCCATCGATTCACGCGTTTGCCTTTTGCCGGTCCCCTGTTCGAGTCGGACTCCGACTTCGAGTTCGACTCGAGCAAGAACAAGACCAGGCAGGGTCGGTTCCGGGTGGACTCGGACTCGGAGTTCAGGAGAATAGCGTCCGGTTGGTATCTCTATTGGACTTGTTTAGCCTGGTTTGAGTGTTGCTCAGACACTTGATGGAGCCCACTGGACGGGGTGTTTGATCAGACAATTGATTGAAGCCCACTGGACTGTGTGTTGCTCAGAAACCTGATTGAAGCCCATTGGATTGTTCTTCTTTTTCCTTTTGTTTTGTTTGGGTCCAGGCCCAGTGCACAATTGAACAAATAATAAGGCAGGAGTGGATTCTAGAATATCCTCAAATTATAAGAGAGAACGTCGTTCACGCTTATAGAAGTACATATATAAAGCAAATTGTATTGCATTTGCCTTTGTCTTGGTATAAATCCTAGTGCCAATGGCATGTTAGCAACTGAACTTGGCTTGATTACATGTACGATGTGGCGCGCGGCGCTGCATCGATCGAGATCACAATCTCAGGAGTTGAGGACCGGAGAATGGCCGCAGCCAAAGTCAACATAATGGTGTTTCAGCAGCCGCAGGTACTCATCGAGCCCGTAGGTTTTCTGGATCTCCTCGTCTGGCCGGTCGACGATGCTGTACTCCTCCATTAACCAATCCTTATTCCTCATCCACCAAGAGAAGAATGAGTCGTCCGTCCAGATGGGTGCTGTCCTTCTTCTCTTCGCCATTGGGTGTGGGCGTGCCTTCCTCTGCCTCGGTGGGACGGCCGCGGTGTCGCCTGCGCGCCGAATTAGCCGGGTTCTTGTCGACCACGGCGGCCTTCCTCTTGCGCCCGAACGCCGCCGACGCCGACGCTGAGGCGCGCGCGCGCGGGCTGAAGTAGATCTTGCAGAGGACCACGTCGTCGGCGTCGGCGCCGTCGAGGCTGAGCTCCACCATCTGCCACCCGGACCGGACGCGCCGCCCGTCCACCTTCGTCACGAACGAGAAGCCCTGCCGGTGCCCTACCAGGATCCGGCTGCCGTGATCCCTCCTCCACCACCGGCTTCGCGCTGACCTCCGAGTGCCAGCACCCGTCCCCGGAGTCCACCGTGCGCGCCTTGCGCTGCCCGTCGCGGGTCTTGGCCCTCACGGCGGAGAAGAAGTACCACGCGCTGTCGCCGTTGCTCGCGACCTCCGGGGCGAGCCGTGCCGTGAGCTCGCCGGGGCCGGCGGAGTAGACGTCCGCGTCATGGATGAACGACGCGCTGCACGGCCTGTCTCTGTCGTCGCCGGAGACGACGCGGGGCCCGGAGGAAGGACGTGATGAGCTCTTCCTCGGATGGGTGGGCCGCGGCCGTGAGCGTGGGAGTGGGCCTGGCGTTGTTTTGGAGCGGGTCGCGACCATGGCCCAACGGAGAATTTGAGCATATACAGTGTGACCCAAGGAACACGGTAAGAATATAGGGGGTATACAGTAATCGAATCGATTCTGACGAAAATTGAGATTATAATCGATTCTGAGTATAGCTTCGCAGCCGTCTCGGCGTCTTATATCGAGCGGAATATGATGGCTGGTGTGCGAAGGCCGAAACCGACGCGAACCGTTCTTTCATCATGACACGGAAAGGAAACACAATTCCAAACTCGGTTTGCGCGGCCCGTTGCCGATCGTCCGACCCGTATGGTTGAGGGGGCAGTGGGCCGAAACCAATACAGATGGGAAGCTGCGGCTTGACGGTTTGAGCTTTTTCTGAGTTCTATATGTAAGTGTGGTGATACTAAAAAAGTTTAAAGCCAACATTAAAGATGGCAACGCCCCGATACCTAATATTCGACGGGTATTTGATCTATTAGGGAACAGAGATGAGATCATATCTTTACCCGTGGGCATCTAAATGGGCAAGAATCCATCCCCGACGGGTATAGCAGGTACGGGAACATTCCCTGTTTACCCGTTCCCATTACCCGTTGGGGAACCCGACTATTTGAGTTGTCATGCTAGTATTAGGCTAAAAGAAGCTCAACATAGGTATTTTGGCCCAAATCTGAACAATCATATATATAGTTTATGTGTTTTAGGAACCCTAGTTCAAATTTTCCTCACCATCTCCGCCAGCAACACAAGCACGTCTGCCTCACGAGCGCTCGTGCCCCTCGCTTCCTTAGTTCGGTCTCTCTGCCATCTTTGCTCGTACTCCTCGCAACATCGCTCCTTCTCCTCGGCATCTCCGAGACTCCGACACTTATACCCGGGTGAAGAAGAAACGTCTCCGATTGCAAAGCTATGACCCCAAGTGTCCTTGTTTATCGGGTATGCAGTACTCATCGGGTATCTGTTACCCGACCAATGCCCGACGGACAGGGATGGGCAAGAATCTATACCTGAGACAGTTAACACGGACGGGGACGGGATGAATTCTCCGTAGCGGGGAAGAGAACGTTCCGGTGATACCCGACGAGTACATCCCCGTTGCCATCCTTAGCCAACATCTATATGCCTATACCATGTGACTGAAGCAATGACTATCCATATCTATATATGTCATATTTTATAGCAATACTCTTTTCATCCCAAAATAAGTGATGTTTTAGGTTTGTCCTAAGTCACATTTTAAGTTTGACCAAAATTATAGAAAAGAGTAAAATGCACTCTGGGTCCTCAAACTTTTGAGACCCTCCCATTTGGGTCCTCGAACTAAAAAAAGACCATCTGGGTCCCTAATCTACTGTCGTCGCACACCAACCGTCCAAAACTCGCCACGCCAACATATGACGTGGCCATGCCACGTAGGCAACTGGATGCTGGGGCCATGACAACCACTCAAAACCCCCCACACATTTGGAGAACTTTGTTTCAGATCCAGGCCTGCGTAACAGAGAGAGAGAGGAAGGGGAATGGAGGGCGACAGTGGTGTTCGCTAGGCACGCGGTGGTGGGCGCCAAGATCGCGACGATCGTCTGCGCGGGCGCCGGCCCGGCCACCGCCGTGTGGTGGACCGCCGAGAGGGTGAATGAGCGGTTGTACGCGCGTACGAGCGCCGCGCAACACCTACATCGGACCTGGACATGGCGAGCCGCATGGTGCGGTGCACACACTCCAAGCTGGAGCACGGCCGCCCGCGACAAGCTGACCACTAGTAGAGAACAGACTTTCGGTTCTAGGCTTTAGTCCCGACCATTTATGGGCCCAAGACTAAAGACAAGATTAGTTCCCGGTTGGAGCAACCAACCAGGGACTAAAGTCCCCTGCCCAATGGCTAGAGGCGTAGCTTTTGCAGGAGGGTAGCAGGAGGGGTGGTTCAAACCGGGACTAAAGGTCATCCCTCCAGTCC
Source organism: Miscanthus floridulus (assembly GCF_019320115.1). Lineage (NCBI taxonomy): Eukaryota > Viridiplantae > Streptophyta > Magnoliopsida > Poales > Poaceae > Miscanthus > Miscanthus floridulus. Next base: position 95,790,860 of record NC_089585.1, read on the forward strand.
TGGTTGGAGCTACCAGCCATGACTAAACCTTTAATCCCGGTTGGTGGCTCCAATCGAGACTAGAACTCTACCTGTAGTCCTGGCTTTATACCACAAACTAGGACTACATGTTCTGAGCTATATACTTTCTCCTTCTACCTCCCCCTGTCCGAGCCATTTCAAGCTCTCTGCCTGCTCTCTGTTCTTGCTCAGTGGAAGGAGTTCATGCCTGTGGGATTGGTGAAGACTTCATTCCTCCATCCATTCTTTGGTTCTAAAGGTTACCAACTTCATCCTCCCATGTTTCATCATAGCATGACTCATTGCTTGGTCTAGAAATAGAGAAATTTGTGGTTTTTTATATTGGGAATGATGATGGATTTTTTTTATTTATGTACCATTTGAGCTCGAAATCACTTGATAGTTTGAATATGAAGATGAAGGAATCTTATAGTAGTTCATCAAAGCTAGTATGCACCTTTCATTGCCTCATTTCATGGTCTAGAAATAGAGAAATTTTTGGTTTTCTAGATTGGAAATAATGGTGGATATTTTTCATTTATATGCCATTTGAGCTCAAAATCACTTGATAGTTTGCATTTGTAGATGAAGGAATCTTATAGTAGCTCATCAAAACTAGTATGCACCTTTCATTGCCTCATTTCATGCATGGTTTAGAAATTGAGAAATAAAATGTTTTTTTAGTATATAGCTTATTTAATTTCATGGTTCACAAAATAAGAAACTTATAGTAGTTGATGAAAATGAGTATAGAGAGTCGTAGATGACGACTGCTTTTGGGTCCTCAGCCTCGCATGGGGTCCCTAAGTGACTGAGGCCAGACCTCCCTCTCATTGTGTGCGACAAGTGTAGGTAGAAGATTGTGAGGGAGTATAGGGTGAAGAAGAAGGGTCCCAACCAAGGACACATCTTCTACACGTGTCCGGATCACGAAGTGAGTAATTTTTTGGTCATGTTTTGCTATGGTTTGTAGCCATTTTTATGATGATTTTGATTAAAGTTCTTGATTTGTTGTTGTAATTTCAATGGGATGGCATTGGATCATGTGACGGTTGGTACTGAGAGGAAGAGTATGTTGAGCACGTCTAAAAATCTCTTGCAAAGGAGACTACAGAGGCTGATGAGAGTGCACCTATGTATGATGAGACAGGGAACCAACAGAAAAATGATCTGTCTGTTTTAGTTGGAATTGGTCGTGAAATCCTTATTCCGCTGAAGTGCATTGTAGGTTTAATTTGTTTAGTGCTATTTAGGATTGTCTACATTGTATCAAGGCTTTAATAAATTAATGTTCGATAGTACGTGAAACAGCTGTGTGGTATAGGATATTAATTAATCATGTTGATTGATGGATATTTTGGATCTTTTAATTAACTACTAACCATGCATGTTGTATAAAAGTTTTTGATATGGTGTACGTCATGTAATACAGATGAACCGGTAATGGATGTACAACGCTGACCGCCGTTACCCAGAGTTCATGAGGGGCGTGCATGATTTCTTAAATGTGGCCAAGGCAAACACACGGAATGGTTTCATGTGCTGCCTATGTGTTCTATGTAAGAATGAGACGGATTATTCTTGCTCAAAGAAAATTCACGAACACCTGTTTACGTCGGGTTTCATGCCAAACTATATTTGTTGGACTAAGCATGGAGAAAGATGTGTTATAACGGAAGAAGATGAAGAAGAAGGGGATGATGACAACATGATTATTCATGGTTTTGTTGAATACGGTGCGTTTGATGATACTGCAATGGGGGAAGCTAAAGAAGAGGTAGCTGCTAAAGAAGAGGTAGCGGCAAAAGATGAGCCCGATGATTATCTTGGTCAGGCCATCCGTGATGCACAGAGAGAATGCGAAAGTGAAAAGGAGAAGATCAAGTTCTAGTGCTGCTAGAGGATCACAAGAAATTGCTATACTCGACTGCCGAAGAGGGGCAAAAAAAAGTTTGGTACCATACTGGAATTGCTACAATTGAAGGCGAAGAATGGTGTATCCAACAAGGGGTTTGGGGAGTTACTGACTATCGCAAAGAAGATGCTTCCGAAGGCAAACGAATTGCCCACCACTACATACGCAGCAAAATAGGTCGTCTGCCCTCTAGGATTAGAAATCCAGAAGATACATGCATGTCCTAATGATGGCATCCTATACCATGGCAAGGAGTATGGGAATTTAGATGCATGCTCGGTATACCATGCATCACGGTATAAGATCAGGCGAGATGACCTTGGTGATGTTGAGAGCGACGATTGTAACATCTCTGGTGTTATGAGCGCGCTTAGCACCTAGATTAAGGCCTAAGAGAATTTATCAAGGCAGGTTTCTCGGGAGTTAGAGTTAAAACTCGTATTAAGGTACTAATGAAAATCCCAACAAGGAAATAGACGGGTAGATTCAATCATTTGGCATGAAAAATAATTTTTTTATAAACAATAATAAAATATAAGTTTAGTAGATGAAAATGCAACCGTTGATTTGGTGAATAGATGTTGTTCCATAGTATTTCTGATGGCTCAAAAATCGAATTGGAAATTAAAATTTGCCCTTTTCGGTGAATCGACAAAAATTCGAAGTTGTGTTGAGAGTACACTTTTTGGGAAATTATAAAATGCAAAGTAGTTAAATAACGCCCTGTTGTTTTGGTTCTATTGTTTGGTATAAAAGGTGGGCTATGTCGAGAAATGGTTGTTGGTAAAGTTTAGACCGTTTAAAAATTAACCAAAAGTGCTTAAGAACATTAGTTCTAACTGAAACCTAGAATTATTTTAAGTATGAAACTATAGTAGACAATGCCATTTTGGCATTCGATTTCCAACAAAAATGGTTAAGCACTACATCTATGCTTTTCGCAGGATCGGTTGCATTAAGGTGTATACTAGGACGTGGTGCAGGTCGTGGTTACAGTTAGAGTTACGATGCTCACGCAAAAATTGACCGAAACTTCGCTAGAACGCGTTGAGAACATGTCGTTGGCGCTCTGTTCGTGGACCGGCAATTGTAGCGAGCGATCTTAGCCGCTCGTCTCAATTACCTTGCCCCTGCTCGCTCTCAGCTGTTGATCCCACCTACCGAGCTACTATCCTCGCCTCTGCTCTCTCCTCACTCTCTCGGTCTTTGCCTTTGTCTGCCTCTGCTTGTCGCTACCTATGTCGCCCTGCCCCCATGGCCCCTACGCTGCTGCCGTATCGCCGTCGTGTGTGCCCATGCCTAGATGTGTTTCTAGGATAGCACCGACGCTCCCTACTTCTCTGGCTGCTGGTCACCATGGCCGTGTCCGCCATAGGAGCGAAGCAGAGCTCCGCCCGGAGATGCTTCTCCCTGTTCTCTACCTGAGCCACCACCTCTATCCATCTCTCTCATGCACCTGTGTCACCTTGGCCTGCTCCCCATGCCCCGACCATGCCATGCACCCCAGGATCACGCTCGCCATGCACTGAGCTCCGCACCGCCTCACTGCCCGGTTGTCGCGCGAGCTCTAGCCGTTGTGCAGCTACCGCATGCCCTCACCATTGCCCCAGGAAGCACCGTCTCAGCCACGTCTTTCCCCACCAGCTAGCCCCGATCAGCTATAAAAGCCGTAATCTAGTAGAGCACCCAGCCACCATAGCCGCCCTCGTGCTCTCCCTTCCTTCTTCAAATTGGCCTCGCTCAACTCATCCCCCTCCAATTTCTCGCACCCACGACTGCGCTAGGTCCTTAGCTAGCCTTCCGACGAGATACGTCCACTAGTGCAGCCATGCATGGCCTCGCCATCGTCACGGTTGCCATCGGCGCTGAAGCTTGGCTCCTCCATGGGCATGCTCTCCTCGTACATCTCCTCCTTGTTTTTACCTCATCTCGGAGCTACCTTGTTACCTTGCCACTTCTATTGCAACAGGTTCTTTGACAGAGCTTCGTGCCACAAGGAATGATGGTGCTGCTCTGGTTTGCCACCACCACCATGCCAACGCACGCGGATAGCTCTCCTCATAGCATATCTAACCAAACCAACGCCTCAAGCAGTACCTAGGTGAGACCCTATTGCTTCCCTACCCCTCCGATCAATCTGTACCATGCTCGCCTTGTTGGAGCGCGTACGCCACCACCGGTGAACTACGCTGACGTGGGCAGTCGCGCCCTGCCCACTGTCGGGTGCCCTGGCCCCCCCGGGTCACTCTCCATGGCCATGTTGTCTCCGCGTGGGGGCCCATGTGCCTTGTCGCTCGCCCCACGCCACCAGCGAGCCCTCCCCATCCGGAACCAATGCCGGCCGGCCAAGACCTACTGCGCTACTCTGCTCTGGATTGCCAGGGAGTCGCAAAAACATGAATTTGACTTGTCCAGGGAGTAAAATGCGAATAGTATGACTCACAGGAATAGTGTCCTCAATGGTTTTGGAATTATGGGATAAAACGAGGACTCTTTATAAAGTTTGTCGTGGCCGCTGCAGATCCCTCCTTGGTCGGCCTACTCCCACACGTGGGCTAGAGGCCCACTCGTGCTGGACCGGTTTCCCATCATATTGGATCGGCTTGGGCCAAAATGGCCTGTAGAGCCTTTTCCTTTTTCTCATTCTTATTAATTCCTTTAAATTGGGTGAAAATTGTAAATTCTGTAGTAAATGAAATAAAAATCGTAAAATCACAAATCCAATTTGGTTGAACTATACACAGATTGTACTACATAGTGAACACTTAAAATCATATGCTTTAGTACAAGACAATTGTCGTAAAAATTAATCTAGAGTTTGTTGTAATTAATTAAATTAGTTCCTTTTGTCCAAATGCTATGAAATTTTTATGGTAGTTCATCATATGGTTAGGTGTCCACTGTAATTTTTGTAGCTGCGGAGAAATTAAATTGCTAAGATAGCATATGAGCCCTAGTTTGAATATATAGTAAATCAAATAAATAAAATAAAGAAACACCTTGGAATTGTATAACTAAAACACTTGTTGGGAAATGATGCCTTTCTCGATGATGTTGATACATAGACTAGCGCATAGCGCCGCGCAACACCTACATCGGACCTGGACATGGCGAGCCGCATGGTGCGGTGCACACACTCCAAGCTGGAGCACGGCCGCCCGCGACAAGCTGACCACTAGTAGAGAACAGACTTTCGGTTCTAGGCTTTAGTCCCGACCATTTATGGGCCCAAGACTAAAGACAAGATTAGTTCCCGGTTGGAGCAACCAACCAGGGACTAAAGTCCCCTGCCCAATGGCTAGAGGCGTAGCTTTTGCAGGAGGGTAGCAGGAGGGGTGGTTCAAACCGGGACTAAAGGTCATCCCTCCAGTCCTGGTTGGAGCTACCAGCCATGACTAAACCTTTAATCCCGGTTGGTGGCTCCAATCGAGACTAGAACTCTACCTGTAGTCCTGGCTTTATACCACAAACTAGGACTACATGTTCTGAGCTATATACTTTCTCCTTCTACCTCCCCCTGTCCGAGCCATTTCAAGCTCTCTGCCTGCTCTCTGTTCTTGCTCAGTGGAAGGAGTTCATGCCTGTGGGATTGGTGAAGACTTCATTCCTCCATCCATTCTTTGGTTCTAAAGGTTACCAACTTCATCCTCCCATGTTTCATCATAGCATGACTCATTGCTTGGTCTAGAAATAGAGAAATTTGTGGTTTTTTATATTGGGAATGATGATGGATTTTTTTTATTTATGTACCATTTGAGCTCGAAATCACTTGATAGTTTGAATATGAAGATGAAGGAATCTTATAGTAGTTCATCAAAGCTAGTATGCACCTTTCATTGCCTCATTTCATGGTCTAGAAATAGAGAAATTTTTGGTTTTCTAGATTGGAAATAATGGTGGATATTTTTCATTTATATGCCATTTGAGCTCAAAATCACTTGATAGTTTGCATTTGTAGATGAAGGAATCTTATAGTAGCTCATCAAAACTAGTATGCACCTTTCATTGCCTCATTTCATGCATGGTTTAGAAATTGAGAAATAAAATGTTTTTTTAGTATATAGCTTATTTAATTTCATGGTTCACAAAATAAGAAACTTATAGTAGTTGATGAAAATGAGTATAGAGAGTCGTAGATGACGACTGCTTTTGGGTCCTCAGCCTCGCATGGGGTCCCTAAGTGACTGAGGCCAGACCTCCCTCTCATTGTGTGCGACAAGTGTAGGTAGAAGATTGTGAGGGAGTATAGGGTGAAGAAGAAGGGTCCCAACCAAGGACACATCTTCTACACGTGTCCGGATCACGAAGTGAGTAATTTTTTGGTCATGTTTTGCTATGGTTTGTAGCCATTTTTATGATGATTTTGATTAAAGTTCTTGATTTGTTGTTGTAATTTCAATGGGATGGCATTGGATCATGTGACGGTTGGTACTGAGAGGAAGAGTATGTTGAGCACGTCTAAAAATCTCTTGCAAAGGAGACTACAGAGGCTGATGAGAGTGCACCTATGTATGATGAGACAGGGAACCAACAGAAAAATGATCTGTCTGTTTTAGTTGGAATTGGTCGTGAAATCCTTATTCCGCTGAAGTGCATTGTAGGTTTAATTTGTTTAGTGCTATTTAGGATTGTCTACATTGTATCAAGGCTTTAATAAATTAATGTTCGATAGTACGTGAAACAGCTGTGTGGTATAGGATATTAATTAATCATGTTGATTGATGGATATTTTGGATCTTTTAATTAACTACTAACCATGCATGTTGTATAAAAGTTTTTGATATGGTGTACGTCATGTAATACAGATGAACCGGTAATGGATGTACAACGCTGACCGCCGTTACCCAGAGTTCATGAGGGGCGTGCATGATTTCTTAAATGTGGCCAAGGCAAACACACGGAATGGTTTCATGTGCTGCCTATGTGTTCTATGTAAGAATGAGACGGATTATTCTTGCTCAAAGAAAATTCACGAACACCTGTTTACGTCGGGTTTCATGCCAAACTATATTTGTTGGACTAAGCATGGAGAAAGATGTGTTATAACGGAAGAAGATGAAGAAGAAGGGGATGATGACAACATGATTATTCATGGTTTTGTTGAATACGGTGCGTTTGATGATACTGCAATGGGGGAAGCTAAAGAAGAGGTAGCTGCTAAAGAAGAGGTAGCGGCAAAAGATGAGCCCGATGATTATCTTGGTCAGGCCATCCGTGATGCACAGAGAGAATGCGAAAGTGAAAAGGAGAAGATCAAGTTCTAGTGCTGCTAGAGGATCACAAGAAATTGCTATACTCGACTGCCGAAGAGGGGCAAAAAAAAGTTTGGTACCATACTGGAATTGCTACAATTGAAGGCGAAGAATGGTGTATCCAACAAGGGGTTTGGGGAGTTACTGACTATCGCAAAGAAGATGCTTCCGAAGGCAAACGAATTGCCCACCACTACATACGCAGCAAAATAGGTCGTCTGCCCTCTAGGATTAGAAATCCAGAAGATACATGCATGTCCTAATGATGGCATCCTATACCATGGCAAGGAGTATGGGAATTTAGATGCATGCTCGGTATACCATGCATCACGGTATAAGATCAGGCGAGATGACCTTGGTGATGTTGAGAGCGACGATTGTAACATCTCTGGTGTTATGAGCGCGCTTAGCACCTAGATTAAGGCCTAAGAGAATTTATCAAGGCAGGTTTCTCGGGAGTTAGAGTTAAAACTCGTATTAAGGTACTAATGAAAATCCCAACAAGGAAATAGACGGGTAGATTCAATCATTTGGCATGAAAAATAATTTTTTTATAAACAATAATAAAATATAAGTTTAGTAGATGAAAATGCAACCGTTGATTTGGTGAATAGATGTTGTTCCATAGTATTTCTGATGGCTCAAAAATCGAATTGGAAATTAAAATTTGCCCTTTTCGGTGAATCGACAAAAATTCGAAGTTGTGTTGAGAGTACACTTTTTGGGAAATTATAAAATGCAAAGTAGTTAAATAACGCCCTGTTGTTTTGGTTCTATTGTTTGGTATAAAAGGTGGGCTATGTCGAGAAATGGTTGTTGGTAAAGTTTAGACCGTTTAAAAATTAACCAAAAGTGCTTAAGAACATTAGTTCTAACTGAAACCTAGAATTATTTTAAGTATGAAACTATAGTAGACAATGCCATTTTGGCATTCGATTTCCAACAAAAATGGTTAAGCACTACATCTATGCTTTTCGCAGGATCGGTTGCATTAAGGTGTATACTAGGACGTGGTGCAGGTCGTGGTTACAGTTAGAGTTACGATGCTCACGCAAAAATTGACCGAAACTTCGCTAGAACGCGTTGAGAACATGTCGTTGGCGCTCTGTTCGTGGACCGGCAATTGTAGCGAGCGATCTTAGCCGCTCGTCTCAATTACCTTGCCCCTGCTCGCTCTCAGCTGTTGATCCCACCTACCGAGCTACTATCCTCGCCTCTGCTCTCTCCTCACTCTCTCGGTCTTTGCCTTTGTCTGCCTCTGCTTGTCGCTACCTATGTCGCCCTGCCCCCATGGCCCCTACGCTGCTGCCGTATCGCCGTCGTGTGTGCCCATGCCTAGATGTGTTTCTAGGATAGCACCGACGCTCCCTACTTCTCTGGCTGCTGGTCACCATGGCCGTGTCCGCCATAGGAGCGAAGCAGAGCTCCGCCCGGAGATGCTTCTCCCTGTTCTCTACCTGAGCCACCACCTCTATCCATCTCTCTCATGCACCTGTGTCACCTTGGCCTGCTCCCCATGCCCCGACCATGCCATGCACCCCAGGATCACGCTCGCCATGCACTGAGCTCCGCACCGCCTCACTGCCCGGTTGTCGCGCGAGCTCTAGCCGTTGTGCAGCTACCGCATGCCCTCACCATTGCCCCAGGAAGCACCGTCTCAGCCACGTCTTTCCCCACCAGCTAGCCCCGATCAGCTATAAAAGCCGTAATCTAGTAGAGCACCCAGCCACCATAGCCGCCCTCGTGCTCTCCCTTCCTTCTTCAAATTGGCCTCGCTCAACTCATCCCCCTCCAATTTCTCGCACCCACGACTGCGCTAGGTCCTTAGCTAGCCTTCCGACGAGATACGTCCACTAGTGCAGCCATGCATGGCCTCGCCATCGTCACGGTTGCCATCGGCGCTGAAGCTTGGCTCCTCCATGGGCATGCTCTCCTCGTACATCTCCTCCTTGTTTTTACCTCATCTCGGAGCTACCTTGTTACCTTGCCACTTCTATTGCAACAGGTTCTTTGACAGAGCTTCGTGCCACAAGGAATGATGGTGCTGCTCTGGTTTGCCACCACCACCATGCCAACGCACGCGGATAGCTCTCCTCATAGCATATCTAACCAAACCAACGCCTCAAGCAGTACCTAGGTGAGACCCTATTGCTTCCCTACCCCTCCGATCAATCTGTACCATGCTCGCCTTGTTGGAGCGCGTACGCCACCACCGGTGAACTACGCTGACGTGGGCAGTCGCGCCCTGCCCACTGTCGGGTGCCCTGGCCCCCCCGGGTCACTCTCCATGGCCATGTTGTCTCCGCGTGGGGGCCCATGTGCCTTGTCGCTCGCCCCACGCCACCAGCGAGCCCTCCCCATCCGGAACCAATGCCGGCCGGCCAAGACCTACTGCGCTACTCTGCTCTGGATTGCCAGGGAGTCGCAAAAACATGAATTTGACTTGTCCAGGGAGTAAAATGCGAATAGTATGACTCACAGGAATAGTGTCCTCAATGGTTTTGGAATTATGGGATAAAACGAGGACTCTTTATAAAGTTTGTCGTGGCCGCTGCAGATCCCTCCTTGGTCGGCCTACTCCCACACGTGGGCTAGAGGCCCACTCGTGCTGGACCGGTTTCCCATCATATTGGATCGGCTTGGGCCAAAATGGCCTGTAGAGCCTTTTCCTTTTTCTCATTCTTATTAATTCCTTTAAATTGGGTGAAAATTGTAAATTCTGTAGTAAATGAAATAAAAATCGTAAAATCACAAATCCAATTTGGTTGAACTATACACAGATTGTACTACATAGTGAACACTTAAAATCATATGCTTTAGTACAAGACAATTGTCGTAAAAATTAATCTAGAGTTTGTTGTAATTAATTAAATTAGTTCCTTTTGTCCAAATGCTATGAAATTTTTATGGTAGTTCATCATATGGTTAGGTGTCCACTGTAATTTTTGTAGCTGCGGAGAAATTAAATTGCTAAGATAGCATATGAGCCCTAGTTTGAATATATAGTAAATCAAATAAATAAAATAAAGAAACACCTTGGAATTGTATAACTAAAACACTTGTTGGGAAATGATGCCTTTCTCGATGATGTTGATACATAGACTAGCGCATTAGAGCTACCTCGTTAGCTTGTGAGGCGTGATTGGATTTCTAAGCATTTTGGCTATCGTTGATTATTTACATCTATGCATTTGCATCAATACCTATCATAATAGGAACGGCGGTGGATTCATGGTATCAACTGGAGTAATTGAAAAGATGGTGCTAGGGATCATGTCACGGAGATGGAATGCTAACTTATGGTTATATTTTACCCAGGCAAGCCCCGGTGTATAACCCCTACTTTTCTGCACTTTAAATTATATTTGTGCATTAAGTTTAAGGAGTTGAATGAAACCCACTTGCATATATATATATATATATATATATATATATATATATCTTTACTCTATGAGTCTTACTAGTATGATAGGATCATGTATATTGCTATGCTACAGGACTCTGATAGAAGTCGAGTGATTGCCTGTCACTCGCAAGAGATAGAAAATATATTATTGTTGTTACTATATTATTATCACTCATGATAAGAATGGTGAAAGGAAAAATGGAGATCGGGCAGGGATATGGTTTGGGTATTGGTGGGTGTAAGAGGTTATGTTCTGTGGCCAACAGGGCATAGCTTGGTTATACTATTTCCCTGTCTATGTCGGTTAAGGACCGACCGTTGCATTAGACTCTAGGCAAGTCACAGACGTATTATCCCGAGCACATACTTGGGTATGGGCACAGGGAAGACTTATTACTCTCTTATCATGGGTTTCGGCTCTTTTCGGACTGACTTTCAGGGTGGTTTTTGGGTGGAGGTCCTAACACCGCACTGAGTCCAAGACTCAGGGCGGGGGTTTAGAGTCCAAGTTTGGACAGGGACCTAGACCCCATGATAGGAGGGTAGTGGGTTGGTCCTGCTTGTGCCTAGGGTACAAGCGGGGCATGTGTTTCGGGGTACCCAGCTGGACACATTGATTCATGAATTGCCGGTGATTCGGTATGACTTGTCTACAATTTAGCACCGTAGTAAGAACTAGAAGATGAAAGATGGTAAAATAATTATGATTGCTTACCACCTGCTTGAAAGTAGCACATGTGCTTACATAGAATGGTTAGTTAATGAACTAATGCTGACTACTAATAAGAATTGAATATAAGGACGCACACTTAGTAATGCTTCCTGCAGATGCAATAAACCCACAAGCTAGATAGCCTTTGCATATCCTTGGAGCCTTTTCTTTTCTCCTATCGGATAAGTCTTACTGAGTACAATTGAGTACTCAGGATATTATTTCCCCCTATTGTAGGTGATAGGCAGATGCTAGAGCTGACTCTTGTGTGTGGATTCCTCCTGGTGGGCTCAGAGAGGATTCCTTTATGCTATGATCATAGTTTTATTTATAACTCTTACTAAATGTTTTTATAAATGAAAGTTTTATGATCTATTATCATAATTTATACATTAATGCTTCATCATGTCATGAATAGATATTTGTTTCCACTGTAACTCTAATCACATGTTTATATTTCGCTGTTAAATTAAATTGTTCATAACCCTGATAACATGATCACATTCCACTATTATAACAATAAATATTATACTCTGATGTTGCATGAAAAGTGATGTAAGAAATATCTAAAATGCTGTGAGCTTTATCCTCTCATTTGTGATCCTGATGGAAAATATGGATTTTTAGGTTCTCCCTTAGGGTGTGCTCGACAGAACCATGTAATTTGGTGTCCTCCCTTGGGTACTTAGTGTCTAACGGAAGACAAGTACTCCTAGGAGGCATTAGATTAGGCGGTTCTGCCACAGCAATGACTGTCCTAAGAAGAGAATCCCTGCCAAGGTGATGTGGTATGCTCCTATAATACCACACTTGAAATGTTTGTTCAGAAACAAAGAGTAGGCAAAGTTGCTACATTGGTACAAAGAAGACCGTAAGGTAGATGATATGTTGAGACACCCCGCTGATGGGTCTTAGTGGAGAGCAATTGACAGAGAATTCCCAAAGTTTGTAGATGACGCAAGAAACTTAAGGTTTGCTTTAAATACGGATGACATGAATCCTTTCAGGGAGCAAAGCAGCAGTCATAGCACTTGGCCTGTTACTCTATGTATCTACAACCTTCCTCCATGGCTGTGCATGAAGCCAAAGTTCATTATGATGCCAATGCTCATCCAAAGCCTGAAGCAACCTAGAAACAACATTGATGTGTACCTGACGCCATTAGCTAAGGAACTTCTACTTTTGTGGAGCAGCACAGGCATATGTGTGTGGGATGAGTACAAACAGGAACAAAGGTCGAAAGTCTCGAGATCTGTGTTGGAACTCCCAACGTAGATCTGAATGGTTAGATTTCTACTATGAGTAGAAATAGCTCTCTCCTCTCTTCTAACCAATGTCTACTCATTCACTGCCACCAACCTTCATCCAAAACAGCTCCCAAGCATTTAAGGCTCCCCTCTCATCTCCCCTTTGTTCCTAACTTTGATTTCCCCAAGGATTTGAGTGATAGAAGAGTGGATTGAGTGAGAAAATTACTTTGGTAAGCTTGAGCACTTGATTTCTTCGTTAAGCCAGTTAGATTTGTGTCTATTACTCTTGGGGCTTTGCCGTGAGCCAGCTAGGCGTCGCCCAAGAGCTTCCATCTTGTGTAAGAGCATTGGGAACTTTGTATTACCCTTGATTTCTTAGTGGAAAGCTCAAGTGACATTTGTGGTTGCTTTGAGAGAGGAAAGGAGGTGAAAGAGACTCCAACCTTTGTGGTCACCTCAACAACAAGGACATAGGAGCTCCTTTGTGGGGTTGCCAAACATCAGGATAAATCCTTGTGTCCCACATGCTTATTGTTGTTGTTGTGATTTGCTTAAAATTACTTGTATTTGTTTGTCTCTCTATCTCCCAAACTTTATTTTAGGGTTTAGACTCGATCTATGATTTGGTGGCATTTCGGCGTCAAGGGAGTGACCCAACATCTTTACCAAACCACTAGGAAGTGGGGTTATAAGATTATATATCCGCAAAGTTAAATTTGTCACTACTTTTGTAGTTCACGTAGGCATCGGGATTTCTGATAGTTTGTGTTGGAACTTCTACGACATCGAGAGTTCCGACCCAAACTGTCGAGACTTCCGACAGTGGCTTACAAATTTGAACTTAGCATTTGCAGTAAATTTTTAGATGCGCCTATTCACCTCCCCTCTCGGCATTGTTAGATCCTTTCAGGAACACTAGGGAAGAAAGCATATATTGGCAAGGAGGATGATTATTTCCGTAAAGCACACTACACAGTTCTATAAAACACCTCATTGGTGGATCCGTATATCGAGGTACATAAGGACATTGTACTATCCGAATTCCTGGTTGGACTAAAGCCTGGATTACGCGTCGGCACATGGAATCTTTTGGCGATTGGTTGCGAAAACGATGTCAGGGTGACAAGAGTCTGGATGACCAATTGTACTTGTTGTCTAGCTAACCTTCTTGGCATATTCTGACATTCAAAGGGTACGAGATAAATGGTATTACATATTACATGATAGCCCAAGATAAAAGGAGCACCAACCAAAACAGTGGTGTCCACATAGATGCCATAGACCCAAATGAAAATAAGGAAACATATTATGGCCGCATAGAGGAGATATGGGAATTAGACTATGGACCTTATTTTAAGGTCCCTTTGTTTTGGTGCCAATGGGTGAAGGTGACCGGAGTTGGGGTAACAGTGGACCATCAGTACGGAATGACAATAGTGGACCTCAACAATCTTGGGTATAGAGACGAACCTTTCATCTTAGCCAAGGATGTGAATCGGATTTTCTATGTGAAGGACATGTCTACCGAACCGAAGAAAGGGAAAACCAATGACAACAGCTCAGACAATTATCCAAAGCGCCACATAGTTCTTTCAGGGAAAAGAAACATCGTAGGAATCGAGGATAGGTCTGATATGTTAGAAGATTATGAAAAGAATGATGGAATTCTGCCCTTCATAGTAAACAGTGACCCAAGCATCCTGCTAAATAATGAAGACACTCCATGGTTACGGTGTGATCATAACCATGTGACATAGGTCAAGAAGAAGTTCATTGCTGTTTCCGCTTGATATGGTGATGTATTAGACCAATTATGTAATAATTGTGACTTCAGATTTTTTTGTCGTGTTTTTATATTCTCTATGGTTTAAATGAATTTTCTGCTTGACGGTGGATTTCCTATGGAGAATGTGTGATGAAAAACCAAATGATCAAGGTTAATAAGATGTGAAAACTAATTTCCTGTCGAAAAGCAATAGTTTTAATAATTTTAATCAAGTAGTACATTTTTGCATGGTGCAAATTGCAATTATTATTTACACTAAGTTAAATATTTATACAGTACAATAAAAAAGTTTAGGCTATAGATTTTTGTTGTGTATAATAATACAAAACCAGGTCCAAGAATTTTTTTGCATTTTTTGGCTAATATTTTATTTACTAGGCAATTAACAACTCTCTGCATATTTATATAAAAAAGGAAATACTTCTAAAAACTGGAGGGAAGCCAAACTGCAGCCCACATTTACTCTCGAGTGGATCAACCAGCCGAGACTAAAGGTGGGCTACATTTTCGTGGCCCGCCAAAAAACAACTTTAGTCCCAGGCCGTGGCTGCACCCGAGACTAATGGTTAGACCTTTAGTCTTGGTTATTACCGTCACCCGGGACTAAAGGTCCTTTAGTCTCGGACCATGGCTTCACTTGGAACTAAAGGTCCCCCAAATATATATCGCCTCGTCTTCTTCTCCCCCTCCATTGTCTTCATTCTTCGCTCAAGAGCCATCGCGCCGTCGCCGCTCCTCATTGCCTCTAGCCGCCTCCACATGCCTCTCCCCTCTCTCACTGTCTTTGCCGGTGGCCTGGCTCGCGTGTCTCCCGTCCGTGCGCAGCGCCTAGACCCAGATCCACCCCGTCATCCTCGCCCTTGCCCAGATCTAATTTGGATCCATCGCGTCTGCATCACTGGAGCACCCTCGCCTCATCACCCCATGTTGGCCTCGCCTCATCAACCCGCCAGCACCCTCACCTCATCACCCCGCCGGCGCCCTCGGTTGTCCCTCGCTCGTCCTCGCTACCAGAGCGCGTCATCCTCATCATCGAGATCACCTCTGGCCAGCACCGCCTTGAGCTCATCCTTCGTATCCAACGGCTAGCTCTACACGCACGCGTGCCTCGTCCCGGCCGGCTCCACATGCACATGGGCTCATCGTCCTCGATCTCCTCGCCGTGCTCGTGCTCGTGTATGTCGTGCTATATGTATGCAACAATGTGTGTGTGATGTGTGTGAGCATATTATTTTTTCGACATAGAAAAATAGATAGATTTTATTTGTATACAAAATAGAAAATGTAGTAGTTTACTTAAATATAACATATATATATATATAGAAAAAATGTTGAGTGGTATGAATTGTAGAAAAAATATAGTAGTGTACTACAATATATAGTTGTAGAAATATATTAGAATCTTTGTCACAATTGAAAAGATTGTTTTTATTAGTGCTATGAATTTTTTGGTATATATATCTGAATTTTGATATATTGACATTAATGTTGATATATATCCTAATATCCTAAGCTCCATTCCAAACCCTAATGAAGGCGTAAATAATAACCCTAAATTCTATAGTTATAGATATTTGAATTTGATTCTTCATAATTAGTGCGACATGAATTTTGATATATTTATATACACCAATGTAGATCATGATATATATATCCTAATATCCTGAACTCGCTCCTAACCCTAACCCAATCGAGCTCCACTCCAAACCCTTATATATATCCTGATCGAGTTCCGCGCATGCAAACCCTAACTAGAGGTCAGTGTAAATAATAACCCTGAATTCTATAGTTATTTAAGTTTAAGTCCCTGGCTCTATCCATTGATTAGCATATGATGACTAGTGTATGATTTTTATTTATATATAGTTGTGGTAATTACAATGGCCGAGCCACAAGACGACTAGGACCAAAATGTGGCCATGATGAACATTATCATTGCTGGCACTCAATATGGCCCCAACAACCAGAACGTGGCCGACCCGGAGTTCGATGATGGCTCTCAATACTTACTAAATTTTAAAGATGAGCAAGAACCGCTTGTGCAAGAAAATGCTGGCGAGGTATATTTGTTAATAATATTGCATCTCTTATATATATATATATATATGAAATTAAACAGAATTACATTAATTCATATATATATATATATGTATTACTGAATCTTTGTGTTTCTACGTACGTAGCCCTCTGGATTGACGATATCAACGAAAAGTATACGAGGCCCGACAAAACCGTTGGAGGGCCACTACATAATCACAGAAGTCGATCCTAATACCGGCGAACTACTCCTACCAAAAAACAATGCAAAGAAGTTCGTAAACCACCATGGGGTTCTCGTTAGGGATAGGGTCCTGATCAGCGTCCGTGAATGGAAAAAGAGAAGGGATGATCCTCTGATTAGTTTTGTCTCTAAGCGAGAAAAGGACATTCTTTGGGCTTCAGTCACTGCATATTTCACTTTACCAGCAGGTGAAGATTTAAGAAATCTAGTTAAAAGTTGGGCTCTCAAGAAGATGGCCACACAATTCCAAACCTAGATGAAGAAGCTGTACACTAAATTTGTCAAGAAGAATCTGACTCTAGATTTAAGTGAAAATAGCCCGTACAAAAAGTTGAGGGACGACTGGCCTGAATTTGTGAGGTACAAGACCTCGAAAGAGGGTGAGGAATAGGTGAGAAGGAACCAACAGAATGCGTGACAAAACATCACAAAACAGGATCAGGTGGCTACGGGAGTGCCATTCCAAAGTGGCAAAGAATGGAAGAAGACTTGCTTGCCAAAGGGATCCATCCATTTTCACTCGACTAGCCCGAACACTCCAAGAATTGTTTTTTCGCGCATGGGGGATCATTGGACCCACAAACTGGGGAGCCGGTTATTGGTGGGGAAATTGAAACAGTAGCACAAAGACTTATTGATATTGTAGATGCTTCTGCCAGTGGTTCCTTTGTGCCCAACCGAGCGAAGGATGAGCTCACGTACGCCCTCTAGACTCCTAAACACCCTAGTCGAACGTGAGGCAAAGGGTTGATTTTGTGGTGGCATGACTTCCCTGAGGATGCTGCTACCTACAGAAGCCGCCAACAAAGGAAGGATGAGGAGGCAGAGTGGATCCACAGGTTAGAGGAGGCGGTGCTTAAATCGCGGGAGCAAGAACTAAACATGGACGCGAGAATGCAAGAGGAAATCAAACGGCAAGTGGCACTACAGTTGAGTAGCTAGAGGCAGTCATCAACATCACAGCATGCAGTCAACGTTAGCACCCCTCAGCTAAGAAGTAGTTGTGCTTTCACTGAGCTCCCAAATCAAGATGACGCATTGTAGCACTTCCCCATGGATGACATCACCATGCCTTTGACTCCATGTGAGCTGCACATTCCCTTGGGGAATACTGGTGCCACAGTCTTGATGGTGCATGGTATTGTTTCTCCTGTGGTTCCTAGGAAGACACCAACAAGCCATGGGAATCCAATTCCACCTGGCTATTATAGCGTCTCAGTGGATAGAGTTATCAAAGACTATAGGGAAGTGCCTCTTGACTTTCCTAGAGGTGATGAGGAGAAGATCCTAGGACAAGCAGAGCATTCATTCGTTTTATGGCGTAAGCACTACATCATTATTCCTGGTGTGGTGGCTAGGGTACCGTCACCTCCTCCTCAACTACCTCATGATAGGTGCGGATGAAAGTGAATGAAACAATTTTTCAATAATTAATCATTCTCAATTATTAGCTTCTTGCATAATAACCATTTACTCCCAATCATTTTTGTACTCACAGGTCTCCCAACCTGAGTCCACTTCCATCCCATGATGATCATTAGAGTGATCTAGATGATGATGATGTGTTCCATGGCACGGCTACATCTCCATCTCCATCTCCTCCAAGGCGGTCTCCCCCTCCTCCGCCTCCCGCGCCGCAGAGCCAGAAGAGGCCCCCGCCCTCGGTGAAGTCCTCGATGATGAAGAAAGGCAGCCGTCATAAAACAAAGCCCCATCCGGAGAAGCTACCTTACGAGAAGTCTGAAGAGGAATTAAAAGCGTCAGCACAAAAATATTTGGATAACCGGTGGAAAAGTTTAGAAGAATCAAAAGCAAGGAGGTTGGAACTTCAGAAAAACCCACCAAAGCCATGCACTACATAGCTCAACGAGAAATAAGGAAAGAAATCAATGAGCGCGAGAAAAAGCAGCATGATGCACGTAAGCCCTCGCCATTATTGAACTATGAACGCTCTCTCAACAAGTCATATAAGACATCGCTGAAAGCGAAGAGAGCAGGGAAAGATGTTGCACAGCTCGGGCAACAATCTAAGCAATCTATCGACCCGCTAGTTGTTGAGGGTGATTTCACAAACGCACAAGGCGGTCCAATAAATAAGGAGGCATTGGAAGACTTCATGGCCACCATAGGTCTCATAGCTAAACAACTCATGGGGGAGCATTGATACCAACATGCGACTATGATATTTACCGGACCTATGTGTATGGTCACAGTCTTGTCAACCCTAAGTACTACTCATCACTAGGTACGCAGATGTTCTTGTTGAACAAGTGGTACTTAAAAGTGACCAAGAATGACGAAGCAGCATGGCTTGTTGCCAGAGTGAGACCAGAGCATTACTTGGGCTATGACGTTGTATATATTGAGTTCAATGAATTACACCAACTATTAAACCGAGACGCTCTCGACAAATCTCTCATCAGCTATTGGTGTCTGTAAGTGATTCTTTCTACAATTGAATTGAAGTAACTTGCATGTTAGTTCGTTGTTGATATATAGTTATCCTCACACTATATACATTCTTTTGTACTATATATATGCAGATATGAGATGATGAAACTAAAGAAAAAAGAGATGACTGATGTTGGTTTCACTGATCCAAATCGCGTATTCAAGGACAGGGTTACTCCATATGATAGATGTGTGACCAAGTGGAGAAGCTTCTGTTCAGGTCCTTAGATAAGAAGGCTAACAAGACACTGATACTCTTCCCATACGGCTTCAAGTGAGTGTGAATTTCTTGTGCCCATTTTATTTTGCTTATTCCATGTTGACTTTAGTTAATGAGTTGTGCTTGCGTATAAACATGTAGCTTTCATTGGATACTACTGGTCATCGATATGACTAGGAGTTGTGTAAAAATCTTTGACTCAGCGATAAGACCCCAAGCAGATTACCAAGAAATCATCGATATACTCCAGTGGTAATTTTGGCCTCGCACACACTGTATACTCTCTTATGCCATTTTAATGATATAACTCTATTTATTTATTTTGTTGAGCTGTGCTTGGAAAACGTTCACTGAGAAACACCATTATGGTAATTGGGAAGTACCTCTGCATATAGTCCAATACCCAGTAAGTACTAGCTAGGTCACCGCATTCTTATTTAGTTCAATTCATTATTGAAATGCTTCATTGGTTGATGATGAATCTTTTTCTCGTAAAGTGGTGTCTGTAGCAGGGATCGGGGAACAACTTATGTGGATACTACGTCTGTGAGTTCCTCATGAAGTACTCAAGGAGAACAAGTGAAGAGATCCTCGAAGTATGTAAAAATATACACAATTTATTTATTACCACTGTGTTGATATAATAATCATATATGTATATATATATTCATACTTTTGCTTTCATTCAAATTGAAGATTGAATGGAGGAAGCGAAAGGTTCTGCGATGTGAACAAATCAAAGCAATTCAAGAGGCATTGTCCGAATTTCTTATGGAGCAGGTCATAGATCCCAAGGGCGCGTACTACTATGACCCTAAAGAATTCATACCCAGTAGCCAAATGACATAAGATTATGGTTGAAAGAAATCCCAAGGACATGAGTACAAGGCTTTTGTGACTTTATTATGTACATATTTCATACATGTACAACCTCTTGTATATATATAGTTTTATACATTTTAGTGTGTTATTTATGTATAATGCTCGAACGGAACCTTATACGTACGTATATATATGGACGTATATTAGCAGCATAGAATTCATATACGAAAAGCTAATCGAAACCAAAAAGAATTAAATTGAAAAGAAACCATAAAATAAAAAGGGAATAAATGGAAAAAGAACCATTAGTACCGGTTGGAAACACCAACCGGAAATAAATATGCCAGCCCCGGTGCAATGTCTTGGGGACAATTTAGTCCCGGTTAGTAATAGCTACCGGGACTAAAGGTTCACTTTCAGTCCTAGGAAGTACCTCTGCATATAGTCCAGTACCCAGTAAGTACTAGCTAGGTCACCGCTTTCTTATTTAGTTCAATTCATTATTAAAATGCTTCATTGGTTGATGATGAATATTTTTCTCGTAAAGTGGTGTCTGCAGCAGGGATCAGGGAACAACTTATGTGGATACTACGTCTGCGAGTTCCTCATGAAGTATTCAAGGAGAACAAGTGAAGAGATCCTCGAAGTATGTAAAAATATACACAATTTATTTATTACCATTGTGTTGATATAATAATCATATATATATATATATATTCATACTTTTGCTTTCATTCGAATTAAAGATTGAATGGAGGAAGCGAAAGGTCCTGCGATATGAACAAATCAAAGCAATTCAAGAGGCATTGTCAGGATTTCTTATGGAGCAGGTCATAGATCCCAAGGGCGCGTACTACTATGACCCTAAAGAATTCATACCTAGTAGCCAAATGACGGAAGATTAGGGTTGAAAGAAATCCCAAGGACATGAGTACAAGGCTTTTGTGACTTTATTATGTACACATTCCATACATGTACAACCTCTTGTATATATATAGTTTTATATATTTTAGTGTGTTATTTATGTATAATGCTCGAACGGAACCTTATACGTACGTATATATATGGACGTACTCCCTCCATATCATAATTAGAAGTCATTTAGGGCATGAGTGTGATTACCAAGGAGTCATTAATTAGAGGGTATTTTTTCCTGTCTGCCTCTATTAAATACGCCTGCGGGTGCATTGTATACGAGAACGAATCAGAGTTGGAGTGGCTAGCGCAGTGCTATTAGTGCCCCAAGGTCCCAGGTTTGATTCCTGTTGGGCGCACATATTTTTAGATTTTGCTATTTTGCATGGTGATTTTACATGCTACTGTGCGGAACGAGTCCGCCGTGCGCGCTCGCGCCTGGGCGCGCGTTTGCTTCTAGTTTTGGCGTGGTACCATCGAGCTTGGGCGCCTGTGCCATTCAATTTTTCATTTTTTCAGCCTGGCGCTCGTGCATGCGATGTTTGGGATACCTGCAGACAGCTTAATAAAGCGCCGCAGTCCTTCAGTTCATCACGACACATCTATTCTTCATGCCACTTCGTTTGAGTAGTACTAAGCCATATCTTTAGCTTAGCATGGCTGATTTGTGGACTAGGTTCAATCTGAACGAGCCCGGCGCTGAAGATGACGCCGTCGCCACTGCGTTTGACCGCGACAAGCACGAAGATGGCAACAGCAACGCTGCGTTTCATCTCGACGAGCCTCAAGATGACGACGACATCGCTGTGTTCGACCTCGACGAGCATGACGCCGCTGCGTTCGATCTCGACATGCCTCCGATGGAGGATCAGAATAACAATGGTAATGGTCTTTCCTTTATGATATTCACAGCAGCCATGCAAAAGTACTTCGTGCCTATTAGACAGGGTTTGATTTGAACTACAATTGGAGTTGTTGAATTAGATCAGAATATGGAGCTGTTGATTTTGATTATTTACAGAACCATGCTGGTACGTACTACAAGTGCTTGTTAGCACAATCTTTTGAATAGAATATGCCGTCTGTAAGTTGCATGATTGTGCTTGTTTTAACAGATCATGCTGCCGGAACTAATGAACGTGCTTGTTTTAACAGAACATGCTGCCGTGGAGAACCCCACCATGGAAGAACAAGTTCAATGATCTCACCGAAGGAAAGAAATGTCTGAACACCTCCGAAAACATGTTTATCAAGCTTTGTTGGCTAGGAGCAACAATGGGAAACTAGGCAAGAATGACACTGCAGCTGTTGCCGAGCAATTTGGGCTTAATATTTGGTCAGTTCAAAGGGTATGGCGGAGAGGTAAAATACAACTTGCAAACTCAGTTCCGGTTGTGGTTTCTAGTCTAAAGAAGGGTAGAGTAGGCCGTAAGCACATCCCTGTTGATTTAGAAGCATTGAGAAACATTCCTCTAAAGCAACGAATGACTATAGATGATGTGTGCACCGCACTAAATATGAGCAAATGGTAGATTCAAAAGTATTTAAAAAAAGGTTACCTTAGGCGCCACTCTAGTAGCATCAAGCCATATCTCACTGAAGCTAACAAGAGGTCTAGGTTACAATGGTGTGTTGACATGGTTAATAGGCAGTTGCTTGATGATCCAAGGTTTAAGGAGTTGTATGACTTTGTGTTCATTGATGAGAAATGGTTCTACCTATGTCAAAAATCTGAAAGATATTATTTGCTACCCGAAGAAGATGAACCCCATCGAACTTGTAAGAACAAGAACTACATTCCTAGGCTCATGTTCTTGCATGAAAAAATCAGATTGATGCTATAATTAGTAGACATTCTTGCTGCATGAAACAATTTGATTGATGCTATAATTAGTAGTAGAGGCATTATTGTAATAGTTTAGCATTATTTATCTAGAACATGCTTCTTACCGATGCTTTGGCGTCGTCCTTTGTCAGTAGCAAGCCCTTGTAATGCTCCATGAAAAGCTCGCAGTCCACCTTGATGCGGCTGAGCATGGCGTCGATGGAGTAGTCTGCGTGGATGAGACCATAGCTAGGGCATGGATAGAACCGCGAGTGCACATGGTTCCATGCTTCATGATCCTCATGGACGAGACCACAGCGACCGCATACAAACGCCCTCGACGGCAAGGAATCCGGCACCACCTCCATGGAGTCCAGCAACTCCGACGTGATGGAGTCCGGCGGCATCTGCGACTCCGGCACCACCTCGTCTGGCTCCTGCGAGTCCAGCGCCACGCCGTCTGCGGGGACCAACACGTTGCCCTCATCCGGCTCCTACGAGTCCAGCGCCACGCCGTCCGCGGTGACCTCCTGTGAATCCGGCATGACACCATTCGCGGCGAGCAGCATGATGACCTCGTCCGGCTCCTGCGAATCCAGCATGACGGACAGCAGCGGGTCGGAGTCCATGGACAGCAGCGGGTCGACGACGTCCTCCGCGGCGACCTCCTCCGATTCTGGCCCGATGTCCTCCGCGGAGAGCACCTCCGACTCTGGCCTGATGCCGTCCGCGGCGACCAGTACCCGCGCGCCGCCGATCTCCATAGCGACGAAATGAACCGAACAGTACTAAACCCTAGCCACCGGAATCCACAGGCGAGCGTGAGGGAGATGAAGTAGGTGTGCAGACAGGCGGCGAGCGTGCTATGGGCGGTCTGCGTGCTGAGGCGATCTCTTCAATCGAGGAGTCCACGATTAATGACGAGGAGACCATGTGAACGGGCGGCCATGCGAACGGGTGGCGCGCGTGCCTAGCTAGGGGTAATCGCGTCCAAAATCGCCCTCGTTATCGTGAATGACTTCTTTTGCCGCAACTGGCCTGGCCTCCAGAACGACACCTAAATACGATATGGAGGGAGTATATTAGCAGCGTAGAATTCATATACGAAAAGCTAATCGAAACAAAAAAGAATTAAATTGAAAAGAAACCATAAAATAAAAAGGGAATAAATGGAAAAAAGAACCATTAGCACCGGTTGGAAACACCAACCGGGAATAAATGTGCCAGCCCCAGTGCAATGTCTTGGGGACAATTTAGTCTCGGTTAGTAATAGCAATCGTAACTAAAGGTTCACTTTCAGTCCTGGGAAGTGCCTCTGCATATAGTCCAGTACCCGGTAAGTACTAGCTAGGTCACCGCATTCTTATTTAGTTTAATTCATTATTAAAATGCTTCATTGGTTGATGATGAATATTTTTCTCGTAAAGTGGTGTCTGCAGCAGGAATCGGAGAACAACTTATGTGGATACTACGTCTGCGAGTTCCTCATGAAGTACTCAAGGAGAACAAGTGAAGAGATCCTCGAAGTATGTAAAAATATACACAATTTTTTTATTACCATTGTGTTGATATAATAATCATATATATATATATATATATATATATATATATATATATATATATATATATATATATTCATACTTTTGCTTTCATTCGAATTGAAGATTGAATGGAGGAAGCGAAAGGTCCTGCGATGTGAACAAATTAAAACAATTCAAGAGGCATTGTCAGGATTTTTTATGGAGCATGTCATAGATCCCAAGGGCGCGTACTACTATGACCCTAAAGAATTCATACCTAGTAGCCAAATGACGGAAGATTAGGGTTGAAAGAAATCCCAAGGACATGAGTACAAGACTTTTGTGACTTTATTATGTACATATTCCATACATGTACAACCTCTTGTATATATATATATATATAGTTTTATACATTTTAGTGTGTTATTTATGTATAATGCTCGAACGGAACCTTATACGTACGTATATATATGGACGTATATTAGCAGCGTAGAATTCATATACGAAAAGCTAATCGAAATAAAAAAGAATTAAATTGAAAAGAAATCATAAAATAAAAAGGGAATAAATGGAAAAAAAAGAATCATTAGTACCGGTTAGAAACACCAACCGAGAATAAATGTACCAGCCCCGGTGCAATGTCTTGGAAAGAATTTAGTCCCAGCTAATAATAATAACCGAGACTAAAGGTTCACTTTTAGTCATGATTCCTAGAACCAGGACTAAAGGGGGCCTTTAGTCCCGGATTGATAATCCTAATTGAGAAACCAAGACTAAAGAGTTTCCCGACCGAAACTGATGCTCAGTCCCGTACCAGTAGACCCCTGCTGCAGCAGGTGGCGATCGACGACCGCCATGCTCGCCTACCACTTCGCGCGTCGTCTCCACCCATTCAAGGCGTCCATATACTCCCTCCAAGAGTCCAAGTTACATACGCGCGGCGTATACGGCCTGCCAACGTATGGTGTACAATTAATCATGTACGTGCACTAGCTCATAGGCAATCTCATCTCTAAAGCGGTGAGCCATGCAAGAACAAATTAATAAGCTATAGCAAGTTACGTGTGTGATTATACATCCTCATGCATACGACGTGCAAAGCTTGGTTCTCCTGCCTGTGCATCTCTGTGCGGCGTCCACGCATGCATATGCATTTTATATATAATAACATATACTTCAGGGTATACGTACACAAATCCTGCATGTACGTATTATTTCGTGGGCTGCCACGTTATTAGCTGGACCTATGCATGAGACAGCCGGTGGCGCCGTGGTGGAGTCCATCCAGATTCCAGAATCTTCTAGGTGGACTGTCGCACGAGATAGCTGCAGCAGATGGATAGGCTTCACCTCAGCGCACGCTTGGGCGACGGGCGGAGTACCAGCAGACAGGGCGAGCCACGCCGTGCTCTCGCCTCGCGCTGCCGCATGTGCCTCTCGGACGGGATGGAGACGCCGCCTCGCGCTGCTGCCTGTGCAGGCCGCTGACTAGGCTGCCGGCGGGCCGCCTCACCGTTCGCCACCACCTCGCCGAGCGGCGAGCCTCGCGTCGTTGCGCCCTGAACGAGGAAGGGGCCGGGCGCCGTCCTGGATGCTCTCGGCGACACTCTGTGTGAACCCGAGGAAGATGACGAGCACGAGCGGCAGATGATGAGTAGCAGCGCAGGAGAGCAGGAGCGACGTGAAGTGGAAGGAGAGCTGGATGGATCGGGCGAAGATGCGGAGGCGGCTGCTGGTGCGGAGGAGGGCGTCGCGGTCGGCTCCTGCGCCGGTGATGCGGACGAGACTGGAGAGAGAGGGTGGACTTGGGAGTAAGAAAGAGAAAAGGGGCAGGGGTTTTCTGAAAAGTCGGCATGGTCCCAGCATCCCGCTGCCAACATGGCTCTGCCATGTCTGATGCTGGTGCTGGCTTGACTGCTTTTGGACTATTGGTGTACAGCCGCAATAGTTTAGAGATCCATAGTTTTTTTTAGTTCGAGGATATAGACGGGAAATGACTCAAACTCTATAGAAAAAACAGTAATGTTTATATTAAATAAGTATCATTAGGTTTATCATAAAATATTTTTTTATATTCTACCTATTTAGTGTCATAACTATTTATATTCTTTTCTATAAATTTGATTAAACTTTAAAAAAGTTTGACTTGACAAACCTAAACCACGACTTATTTTGGGATGGTGGGAGTATTTTCAAATGAAAATGTATGACTTAGGAGCAATGAAAACATTATTACTCCGCGACATGTGTGTAGGATATTACTGGCAGCTCGACGCATGCGTGCGGTACTATGGGCAACGCCACAATGGGAAGCAATGAAGCAGCCGAGAGGGTAACATACCTAGAGAAGACAACTTTTGCCATTTCAAATGGGCTTTCTTTTATCCAATTCAACTGCAATGATTCAGCTTAATCTTTTGCTGGCCCAAGTTACAGAATTCTCATTGTCCTTAGCCTCTCAAAACACTTCAGCCCCTCATGTCCAAAGCTTCTATGACTGAAATTTCTAAAGGTGGCTCAAAGGGGGCTCCATTTCTAAGGGTGAGTCAGAGGGGGTACCATGGCCACGATGATGGTAGGGAGGAGGGGGAGGGGGCTCGTGCCCCTCCCTGCCCCACCGCTAGATCCGGCCTTGCTCAGGTTTCTCATCGTGCCATCATAAGCTTCGTTTGCTCATCCGTCATCTTGAGTTATCCTGGATTCGGCAGGGATGAAACCACTCCACTAGGAAGCAGAGATGACAAGCAGGTGGCTACCTGACCGTGTGTTTGGTTGGTGAGATATGCAGAGGCGGGATGGGATGGACCTAATTTTGTTGTTGTTTGGATGAGAGTCACAGCAGGGGCAGGGACATCCCACTTGGGATATTCCCTCGAGATTCAACATAAATACTTGAAGTGCATTCTAAAGCATATAATACTCATTTTAAATAATTCAACATATTATTTAAAGTTTTCTTAAATAATAACACATTGGCTAAAACTTTTCTTTGAACATTCCTACATTGAAATTCACTTGTGATGATATCCATATCAATCTGATCCAACAACTTTCTTCTAGATACATAAAGTAGCCAAACTATTTGTCTATTTATCTGAGGATTATCATTGTCGTTATGATTCTGTTAACTCATCTACTTGTTTATTCTCATTTTGTTTCTCTCGCTGTCAGATGCATATTTTGTAAATGACATGAAGGTGCTGAAATTTAGAGAAACAATTAGTGCTAGTGCTTGAATAAATTTACTAGATTAGAATCTTAGCAGCTACCACGAAGAAGTTGGAAATATCAATAATATATATCCCTAAACAATTATCCAATCAACCAATTATGATGCTACAATAAAAATGTAATGTGTATCTATGGCAAAACCTATGCTACCTATAGGCTATGGAAAAAGTCTACTTAACCCCCCACCTATCAACCATGGTCTACTTCACCCCCCAAACTATAAAACCGTCTATTTTACCCCTGAACTTTTCAAAACCATCTATTTTACCCCCCCCCCCCCCCCGGGCGGTTTTCGACGGTGGTTTTGCTACAGTAACGGTGGTTTGCTACGCTACCTGTGGTTTCACCTTTTTCTTTCTTTATTTATTTTCGCTGAATCTTTGAAAAATCATAGTAAATCATAGAAAAATCATAAAATTAGATTTTCAATAATTAGCCTACCATAAAAATTTCACCATAATTGGACCACAGAGGCTGCAGCTATGAATTGTTCCAATTAATTACAGACAAAATTGGATTTTCCAATTAATCTAAAACTACAGCAAAAATTTTGTACTAAAGCATATCATATTATATGTTCATTGTGTAGATCTACTCATGTGGAGTCCAACAAAATTAGATTTTCCATTTTATAATTTTTCTGTGATTTACTATGATTTTTTAAAGATTCATCAGAAATAAATAAAAAAGAAAAAGACAAAACCACCATCACTATAGCAAAACCACTGTTACTGTACCAAAACAACCGTCGAAAACCGCCCGGGGGGTAAAATAGACGGTTTTGAAAAGTTCAGGGGATAAAATAGACGGTTTTATAGTTTGGGGATGAAGTAGACCATGGTTAATAGGTGGAGGTTAAGAGACTTTTTCCTATAGGCTATAGTCTATACTCGTACCTTCTTGCATTATATTTATAGTACATCCCGAGTAAGGATCAGTGGTGCCATACTTGACGAGTAACGAGTTCATGACCAAACTGATCATGGGTTTACGGCTTTACCTGATCTGTTGATTACTAAGGCCTTGTTCGTTTTCATCCTTAAATCATGGAGATTTGGAGGGATTGGAGGGGATTAAGAAGGATTTTGACTTGTAGAGAATTTAATCCCTAGAATCACTTTCAATCCCTTGGTTTTGGAGTAAAATGAGCATGCCTGGGAACTGGGGATCAATTAGCGTGCGGGCCATGCCAGTGGTGCTCTGTTGCGGACTCGATGTCGGATCTTGGCGTGTGGTTGCGTGGGCAGCCGATCGCGGGATCAGATCTGGGGCTTCACCAATATTGCATCGGAAAATCCTAGAAGATGATGCGATGGAAGATGAAACTTGCCCTGGAACAGTGTACCCATTTGTCACGACGTCTAGATTACCTGCCACTCTTCACGTTTCTGTTGGGCATAACCTAATACAACTACACGATAAACATTTGGAGAGGGGCCCTTTGCGTCCCCGCCTAGGGTCATCGCCCCGCTCGCCACCCTCCAGGCAGGCCCGGCCCTGAGGGGGGGCGGGAGGGACGGCCGTCCCAGGCCCAGGAAAGTGATGGGCCCCCAGCCCCAGGTATGTATACATATACACTAGTAGCAATAGGAGATGACGAGATCCTCCGACTCCCTGTTTCCTGTGACCGTGATCACGCCCGCAGCACCACTCCGCACAAGTCGCGACGCAACACGCGACCTTCCGCTTTCCTTCTGCGCTTGTGGCGTGGGAGCGTGAGGGGCCTGGCGGGCGGCGGCATTCCAGTACCAGAGCAGAGAGGCGAAGCGAACAGGCAGAGGCAGGCGCCAGGCGGCATTTGGCAGCAAAGGCCCTCACGTGACGTGATCCCTGAATCCTGATTCCTGATCATCTAAATCCCTAATTCCCTGTTAGGCGTCAGGTATGGAATCTGAAATTTAGTTACTAATTGACTAATTGTTTCTCACGTGATCCCTATTTTATTAAATTGTGGTTACTAAATGTTTCTCTAAATTTTTTAACAAAGCAAGACATACATTAGTTGAGGAGGGGCCTATAAGAGAAGAGAATCTTGAATTCCCTTGGGATGCCAATGATAGATATTTTCCCTATGCCTGTTACTATAGAAAAACGAGCAAGGAAGAGGTATATGATAGAAAATGGTTAGTTTATTCCAAACACTTGACAGAGCATTTTGCTTCTGTTGTAAGATTTTTAATTCTAACAAATCCAAGAGTTCATTGGGGAATGATGGGTTTAGAGATGGGAGGCATGTCAATGAGAGGTTGAGGGAGTATGAAATTTTTAAGGTAATTTAATATGTATATACAAATTATTTCATATGAATATTGTTTTTGCATTCAATTAACTACTTATTACTAACATTTGTATATGTGTGTATATAGTACCAATGGGTAGTATTAATAGTATTATCATGTTCATATAAAAAGGTCCAAAATTTTAGCTTCGTTTTAGATCAAAATTTAGTTAATAATCCCAGTTAATAATTGTTTCTCTAAATATTAGCAGGACCATGTCATCAAGAAAAAATGCTTCTCGCAATGAAAAAAGAAAGAAGAAAAAGCGAATAGATGATTTGGTAGAATCACAGATAGCGGCTCTTCATAAATTTTTTAAAGAGTAATACAAGCACTTCATGAGATCCTGATGCATATTGGCGATAGTTGTTGTGGATGGGATTGATATTGACACCAAAATCAATGACTTCGTATCAAGAAATGTTAGAAATTTTTTTGAGGTAATTTAAAATGTATACAAATTATTTCATATAAATTTTGCTTTTGTATTTAGTTAACTGCCTATTAATAACATTTTATATATGTGTATATATACTATCAATGGATAGTACTAGTAATATTATGATATTTGTATAGAAAGGTCCAAAATTCTAGGTTCGTTCTAGGTCCAAAATAACTCAGGACCGGCCCTGCTCCAGGCCCGGGCTTCTTGGGCCCATGGCTTCTCCGGTTATGGCTCCCTCCCCGTAGATGATAGCTCAGATGGTAGAACGCTGAGGATGACGAGCGGGTCCCATTGTGTATTGTCTCACTGAATGAATTTGAAGA
The DNA here is from genome assembly GCF_019320115.1 of Miscanthus floridulus. NCBI lineage: Eukaryota > Viridiplantae > Streptophyta > Magnoliopsida > Poales > Poaceae > Miscanthus > Miscanthus floridulus. The sequence goes on from NC_089585.1 coordinate 95,821,493, forward strand.
CCTAAATTTGGGTGCTGTTGTTGGAGTGAAAGAAAAAAAATTGAGCCACTCAAATCAAAAGTAGTTGCTCTTGATTTAAAAAAAGAGTAGTTGCTCTTAGATATCTAGCACTAGCAGCACACAAAAAAAGGATGTAGAGTATGGACATCTCTCTTCGCGCGGCGATAGAGCCCCGTTTCTAAGCTTATGTAAAAAAATATAAACAGCCAGTAGCATGTTGTATTATTAGCCTTGCTCTAACGTTTGCACTCACTCTCCTACGGTCTACATATGGCTCTCTTGCTGAGAGCACTAATGACCACTGTGGTTGCCTTGATAATTTGAGAGCACATTAACTTGTGTAGGCTCCTTTTCATAAAAAAAAATTGTGTAGGCTCTTTCCTGAATTGAAGGAGATTTCCTGAATTGAAGGAGATTGTCGGAGGGTTTTCAAAGTTCGTCATCTAAAATTTTGTGAATTTTTTTGTGAAATTGTGTATACAAGTACATAGGAGGCCTGAATAACTCAAGAATTTATAATGAACACATCGCACTTGTTCTTGCCAGATTTTCAAAACAAGTGTAGTTTTAACTCTGTTGTAAGTCAAATTATTTTAACTTTAATTAAATTTACAGAGAAAAATACCAACATAAGTGCACTTTTAAATAGATTTATAATAATATAAAATAATAATCTGGTATTGTAAACATTAAAAAATTCATTTTTAATATAAATTTCATCAAACTTGACAATGGTTTGATATTAAAGAACGATCAGAGGGAATACCGGACAAGCTAGAAATATCTACTACCTCTAGCAGCACGCAGACAGGCCGCGTTAGATATCTAGCAGCAGTGCAGCACGCAAAAAAGGCTATGGACGTCTCTTTCCGCGCGGCGACAGAGCCCATTTGTAAGCTTATCTCCAAATCGCACGGCCATCCGCTTGTGTCGTCCGAGCAGACCACTCATCCCGTCATCCGTCATGGCGGCCTCCTTCCTCAGGCCTCTCCTTCCTCCCCAGCCCCTCCTCTCCGCCCGCAGACCCCACCTCCCCGCTGCTCCCACCACGAGCACCACCACCGTACGCTGCACTGCCGCGCCCAAACCGGCAACCTCGACGCCGAAACCCAGCCAGGAAGAGGCCAACAGCCGAGCACTACAGCAAGTAGTACCGCAAGTAGAGCCCAACGGCGGCGCCGCCGCCACTCCGGACGAGGCGAACGGCAGAAACCCGAACAGCATCCCCGACGAGGAGACCCCGGCGTCGGCGACGGTGACCACCTCCTTTGCAGTGGCTCGGCGGCTGCCGTCCGCCATCTCCCCGGGCCGCCGGCCTCGGACGGCGCTGACGCAGGAGGAGCCGCCCAACTACGAGATCGGGTGGAAGCGCACCAAGCCGGTGCCCCTGGAGAAGCCCCGGGGGTGGGCCATCGCCGACTTCCTGGAGAAGCTGGAGGGCCTGCTGGCGCGCGGGCGGTACGGGTCCGCGCAGCTGCTGGGCACCGTAGCCGGCGTGGTGACGGAGCGCGCCCGCGAGGAGGCCGAGGTCCTGGTGGCGGAAGGCGGCGTGGAGGAGCGCGTCGCCACGGAGCTCTTCCGCGTGCTCCGCCTCGTGGAGATGGACGTGGAGATGGTCAAGGCCGCCGTGAAGGAGGAGACCGTCAAGGAGCGCGTCGAGACGGCGCGCGCCCGCTGCCGCCAGGCCATCCTCGTCGCCCTCTCGCTCTGAAGCTGATGACACGGCTTCTTTTAACTACTATAATAATCAAGGGCGATTAGCGTGATGGTATTGGGTTATTCGGTTACTGGATGGAAATCAATCTTGCCGCGTGCTGGGTTATCTGATCGGTCCAAACATCTCAGTATTTCGTCTGCGACACTACAGTTTTGGTGAGAACATGATGCCGCAGTGGATGCAGTATACATGTGCAGGGTATGCTATTGCTGGCCGACTGCGTCATGTCGTGCAAACAAAGTGTGAAACTCCTGACCCGGTCGCCTGATCGCGAGCGTATTATGGGCGATCTGAGCAAATCTGTACTGCCGATCTAGGAGAATTCCTCTCCTATGTTCATCTTCACCTTCGCGTTCAGTTTGTCGTACATTAGAATTGCGTGGGTTCAGCACCAGCCTCTCCACCTTCTGATGGAGCTATCACTGCACATTCCTCCTCGTTGTCTTGCCCGATTAAAACCGGGAGCAGCACCTGATGCTAACTGCAAACAAGTGCATGAACCAGCTACCTCAACTCGGTCGATTTCTGCAGTAATTTGGAGGAGAAATGCCTCAAATCCCCTTCAGCCTTTTCCATACTCCTCTGTTAACGATAATGCTCCACCGCGGTCGTCCGTCCCGCGTCCAGACACCGGACGCGACGGTGTCCATGTATTGTATATTCCCGTCACGTACTTAGGCAAAAAAATATCTCACCGCAAGCTGGCTCTTTTGCTAGATCCAGTCAAATCCCACTCTTCCCAAGTCCAGCAGTCGAAGCATCGCTCGCCGATGGCGTCTCCGCCCCACTCAGTCGAGGTCCGGACCCGACGACACGCCCACACCCCACGCTCGCCAGCGAGCCGCTGGAGCTGGTCCGCGTTTCTGGCGCCGTCAAAAGCCCCGATGCAGTGGTGCGCGCGGACGGCGTCGACTGCCTCCTGGTCCCGCGTTCTGTGCAGGAGGCCTTCAACCGCCGCCGTAGCCTGACGTCGATCTCCGTGGCGCTCCCGACGGCCACCCCCCGAGGTGGACCCGCACATGCACCGCCTCCTGAGGAAGCCCAGCCCCGGTCCCGAACCCACGCGAGCTGCTGGGTGCCAGCCAACGCTTCCTGTGTGGGACGCCATGGCGCCGGGCCCCGCCATCGCGCGCGGTGCCTGCGCCTGGATCCGGGACGCGTCGCTTCGACGCAAGGCAGGTGAAGGACTTCATCCAAACGCTGCTGTTGTACCGCCGCTCTCCTCCATGACCGCACCCTAGCCCTCATCTGCCCCTTGCCTCCTGCTCGACTGCCTTGAGGCTCGCCTGACATGGTGGTCGTCGTCCACTAGAGTGTCACGCCTGACAGGTTGCAAGCGTATGTTTCAAGTGTTTCAGTTGTTTCAGAGATATGTTGTAAGTGTTTCATGTGGATGTTACGAAAGTAGATCGGGATGTTGTATAGGTTGCAATGGTTGTACACTTATGTTGCAAACATCTGTTCTAAATGTTTCATCTATTTTTTCAGATATATATTGCAAGTGTGTTTATTGGATGTTGCATGTGTTTCACACATATGTTGCTTGTGTTTTGTCTGGATATTGCATATATTTTGCAATTGCTTTTTAAGGCCCCGTTTGGCACGGCTCGCGCCGGCTCCGGCTTACATGACAAAACACTGTAGCAACACTGTAGCACGAAGCCGGTTTTCTCTCTCCTCGTCTCCCCTCTCACTGACATCGGCACTGTTCATCGAAGCCGGAGAAGCCGGTTTTTCTAGCTTTTCCCCGCGTGCTACAGTGACACAGAAAAGTGGGAGATCGAAAATCGGCTTCGTGCTACAGTGTGGCTACAGCATTTTTTCAGATAAGCCGGAGCCGGCGCGAGCCGTGCCAAACGGGGCCTAAGTGTTTTCAACGGTTTTACAAGTGCTTGACACATATGATGTAAGTGTTTCAACTATTTTGAACGTATGTTGCGAATGTTTCATTCGGATGTTTCAAAAGTAGATCGGGTGTTGCATCTCTCTTTTTGTCTTTCTGCTGTCTCGCATTGGTGTCTCTTGTTTTCTCAATGCTGGTAATGTTCGGGCGACGTTGGCCCACGTGGGAGAATTTGTATTTTTTAATCTTTTTTATTCAATATTTCAGTAATAACTGCTCCATTTTTTTTTGGATCTGACCATTTTTGTCGTGGCGCGACCAAAAACGTTGTCGCGCCACATGTATTGGTGCGGCAACATGCACCACGTTAGACGGCGTTTTCAACATAGAAAACGTTGTCATGCCCTGACAGTATTGATCTATCGCGCCACCGGGAGTGGCGTGACAAAACAAAACCTTTAAAAAATTATAACTCTTTGATATGACGTCGGATAAAGATAAAATTTATATGAAAATTATAGCTCTCGATGAGATCTACAACTTTGAAGTTTTGACGTTTTTCTTTTGAGGACGTTAAGATGCTAAAAAAATAATATAAAATTTTAGGAGCATAATAACCGCGTACTAGTGCTTATCGCGTTAGAAAAATAATATCTTTTTTGTATGTTGTCAAATGAAGATATTTTTACATAGAAGTTGTAGCTTTCAATGGGATCTACAACTTTGTAGTTTTGGATTTTTACATTTGAGATCGTTAAAATTCACGAAAAAATAATATAAAATTTCAATACTATAATAATCGCTTACTATAGTTTGTCGAATTAGAAAAATAATATCGTTTTTGTATGATGTCAAATGAAGATCATTTTATATCAAAGTTGTAGTCCTTTGTGAGACCTACAAATTTATAGTTTTGAGTTTTCATATTTGAGGTCGTTAACATACTCGAAAAACTAATATAATGTTTTAGCAGCATATTAATCGTGTATCAAAGCTTATTATTTAGAAAAATCATATATTTCTTATTTGATGTCACATAAAAGTATTTTTTAAATAAAAGTTATAGATCTTATTGAGAGCTCCAACTTTTATGTAAAAAATACCTTCATTTGACACCACACAAAAACGTTATTATTTTTCTAATTCGACAAACACTAGTACGCGATTATTATGTTACTGAAATTTTATATTATTTTTTTGTGCATCTTAACGATCTCAAATATAAAAACTGAAAACTATAAAGTTGTAGATCTTATTGAAAACTACAACTTTTATGTAAAAAGTATATTCATTTGACAACATACAAAAATAAAGATATTATTTTTCTAACGCGATGGGCACTAGTACGCGGTTATTATGCTCCTAAACTTTTACTTTATTTTTTGAGCATCTTAATGTTCTTAAATGAAAACGTCAAAACTACAATATTGTAGATCTCATCGAGAGCTATAATTTTCATATAAGTTTCAGCTTCATCCAACGTCGTATCAAATAGTTATGATTTTAGTCTCGCTCGGCTAGTCAAGTTTTTGGTTGAAACCGGCTGGAGCTGATCCATGGCACAGTGCGAACACTAGCCAACAGCAGCAGCATCAGCCGACTGAACCAGCAAGCAATTGAATTCAAAATATGGCCCTACAACAGCATTAAATGCATTTCAATTTTAAATTCAAACACCTCCAGCTGAAGGCTAGTTGTGCTACATATCAATGAAACATCTCAACACCATTCGGATACATGCCGAAACAAAAAAAATTCCTAACCATGGATCAAGCTGATGCTGGGCATAATTTCACCCAAACCCATCATATACATGAGCACAAGTGACCAGTCTAGCTTATGAGCCTCCCAGGCAGGCTATGCCTTGTCGTTCCAGAGCTGACTGAGCTCCCCCTTGTTCAATCGCAGTAGCAAGGAATGAACCCACCAGCTTTCGTCTGGAGAAACAAGAAGCGAAGGAAATAAGCAACGTAAGTATAAATCACTACACTACTTGCAGCTAGAGTTCAAGTTAGCAATTCTAAGAGTTTTGTAATGGTTAAAGTGAACTCAAACAAACATATTGCTACTCTGCAGTACTTTATAAAGAAACAAAAGAATCCAGTCACTGTAGTGATCCTACAGGGAAGTTACTACATCATCAGTTAACAAATTTGAATCTTTTTCCATATCAACCAGTTTGTTTGAAACTTGAAGAAATAAAAACAAAGGCTTCATTGCAAATTAGTAATGTGACCGGTTACTGAAACTGAAATAGATTAACTGACAAGAAGGAAAATTAGGAGGACCACAATGCAAATGCATCAACTTGATTTGTCCTGAAACCTATAGGACCTTCTCTATCCTGATTCCTAAAACCATGGTACACAACAGAGGTGTGCTCCCGTGCTAAAACAAAGTAAAATACAGTTAAGACTAGTGCAGTGCATGCACCTTCCATAGTTTTATTTAGACAATAACAAACAATGTCCAACCAAATCTCATGTATATGGATGTCCAACTTGTACAGATATTGAGCAATCTTATGTGTCGGCAACAGAGCAGACATGTTCATGTTGTTAATGCTAAAAAACTACAGATGGTTTAAGTGTGTCAATGTACATCATGACTTATCCATCTAGTTGTCATATTAAAAAAAGGCTAAGGAAGCATAGATATTGGACAAAGATTTTCTTAGTAATAACTCAAACAAATTTTTAGAAGTAGACTTGTTGCACCATGTAGGCAATTACTTCACCTGCATGTGTACATATCCTCATTAGACCCAAACTAGGCAGCCAGGATGAAAAATGCATGACTTATCTGAAAACATCCACAAACCAAAATTGTTTCACTTACATTGTCTTCCCAAGGAGTCCAAGTCCATATGTTATCCACTCGCGGACCTGTTCCATATCATTAGGATCTCCCAACACCATAGCTGTCACTTGACTCAAAGGGCTAAGGTCTGTCGCCAGTCTAAACCGCCATTGTTGGTGCTGACCCTACAGCTCATGCATGTAGTTGTGCAGTCCACAAAGAGCAATAATTATCTAGGTTTGCTTCATCCCCGGATAGTGAGGTATGTCTTTCAACATCTGCCACTTCGCTTTCGCTGCCCCTAAATGTTCTTTCTATGACATTACACAGCTTCGAATGATGTCGGTTGAACAACTCCTGCGCATATATAGGCCCCCTGGTCTGGAACTCCTTCACCCAGTACCGCTTATTTGGATACGGCGTAGATACCCAGGGCGAAGTGCATAACTGGAGTCCACCAAGTAATACCGGCCTGCATAAATTCATAGGACGGCATCAGTTACCATACAATTAGCTCCAACATGATACAACCAAACGGACTAAGTTCCAACTAACCTGACGGTGGATGTGGGAAAGACGCATCGGCTTCTGCTTTTCTTTTCACCCGCATATCATGAGTGGAACCCTCTATCCTCGCCCGATATACGTGAACCTCACGTTGAAGTCACAGACCGCAACCACATTTTGGGTTGCCTTCTGTCGGGGACCTAATACCAGGGTACCCCAGAAGGTGGAACCAATAACCACCAAACGTGAAAAACTTCTAGACGCATAAAGGTGCCGTGTCATCCCTTGTTCGAGTGACAGGAGTTCGGTTCCGCCTCGCCCGACACCTTTGGGACCGGCTCGGTCTCGCCCGAGGGCCGAGGGATAAACTTCGTCTCGCCCGACGCCTTTAGGGCGGGCTCGGTCTCGCCCGAGGGCTGAGGGATGGATTCCGTCTCGCCCGATCTCGGAGGGATGGGGTCAGCCTCACCTGATGCCTTTGTGGGATAACCCTGCCTCGCCCAAAGGCTCAAGGCTAATCTCCGTCTCGCCCGACGCCTTTAGGGTGGGCTCGGTCTCGCCCGAGGGCTGAGGGATGGATTCCGCCTCGCCCGATCCCGGAGGGACGGGGTCAGTCTCGCCCAAGAGATAGGGATTGGTCTCCGTCTCACCCGACGGCCAAGAATGAGCCTCGCCCTGATCGATATCTATCCCTCATAATGATGGGTACAGGACGAGACAAGATGTTCGGGTCAACCATGGCTCCAAGGACCATACCCTGCGTCCTGGCAGGAAAAGGACTGCCAGGGAACGACAGGACTGATGCTTTAGACCCTTCCGGGCGCCGCAGAACCCAAAAGGCATTACAGGTGCGTGCACCTCGCCCTGTAGAGTTGTAGGCGCCTCCTTCAGCTCTGGGACACGGAACCCGACGAAGATATACGACAACCGCTACGCTCCAGGAAAGGATTTGCTATCTCCACGAATGACGGATATTCCGTCACCACGCTGTGGACCCGAGGGAGCGGCGCCCGCTTCCTGACCCCTCAGGTCCACCCAGTTAGAAGGCCTTAGCCACGGCGCTACACCGGACCCCGACCCCGCGTTCCTCCAACGAGGACTCATAGGAACCAGAAGGTGTGCGGAGCAAGGCTGGGGGAGGCTCATAAGTCAAAACCACTATACTACAGCCCATACCCTGTGTAGGGCAGCATTATGTGACTAACCTGACATCCTACAGAGACATCGACAAACATTGTAAGCACTTATCTTCCTTCGCACTCATCAGAATGAAGGACCTGACTAGGTAGACGTGAACCACAAGACTAAGTAGAGTACGCGTCCTAGAGCCCTCACCCTTGTAAAGCTAGCCCCCTTCATCTATAAAAGGGGATGCGCTTCCTCCATCAGGGGGACGGGAAAAATAGGACCGAACAAGAGAACGCACTCATACACACATTCAAGCGGCTACGAAGCTCTTGACCACCTTTCAACTCTTCCATCAGAGACTTGGGACCAGTCCCTCTCTCGACAGTTTGTAACCCTTACTACAGACCGTTCACGGTGCTAATAACACAAGCAGCAGCAAACTGGACGTAGGGATATTCCGCCCGAACCAGTATAAATCTTGTGTCCTTTAGCGCACCATCCGAGCCTAACGCGCATTACTATAAATTTACTTGCCGGTGCTTGTACGGAACACCGACAGTTGGCGCGCCAGGTAGGGGGCTTGCGCGTTCCAAATCAGGCCTTGGATGGCCACCCACACAATCACCTAGGTCCCGGGCGCACACGTGCATTTCGGCGACCTAGATTTTGTCATCAGACTAGGAGAGCTGGTGCTGACTCACTCAGCCGCCCCATCTCCCCCTTCCATCAACCTCAGCCGTCTCAGGCTTGAGGGCCCACCGGGCAACTCCCGGGGAGTCCCGTCACCCAAGGAGGCCTCTCACAACGCCACCCTGTGTCTAGAAGGGTCCATACGGAGCGCCCCGACAGCGTTTCCGTTTGGTCTCCGCAACGCTACGGCGACCGCTGGCCGCCTTCTGGCGCTACGTGTGGTTCAATCACCCACGGACATCGAGTTCGTGGGGGTGATTGAGCGGGATACGGAGACCCTCTACGAGCTCCTCAACGAGGAGCCAGTATCGCTCTCCAGCTCAGATTCTAGTAGGGGGAGCCACCACCCTTCCCGGGAATGCTTCATGACGCAGACCCCCGAGGGTCACGTTGAAAGCGCCTCCAGGGAAGAGGCCACCCCTACAAACAATCCTGACAGCAGATCCAGGGAGGAGATGACAGCCCCATCTCACCTAAGGATGGAGCAGCTAAGGGCTCGTCAGCAAGAGATCGATGAGGCTGGGCAAGGGCTCGCCCGGGAATATGCGGACATCAATCACGAGATTGAACGCCGCAAAGACGGGGGGCACGCGCGCGCCACGGCCCGCACCGTACATCAAAGGATCCTCACCGACGATGGGGCCCTTCCTCACTTTGCCCGAGCCAGCCAGAACATCGCCGCAGCAACCACCTTGCTGCATGGCCTTCCGGAGGCCGCAACATCCGAGGATCGCCGCGCTCGCCGGGAGATTCGCACGTTGCTCGAACGTGCAGCGGCGCAGCAGGCGGAAAGTTCGTTGTCTCAACGACGTGAACCTGACACCAGCCAACGCGCGCCCTCAGTGCGTCCCACCAAGGATGCATCCGTACACCAAACACCGCCAGCCGGCGGGCAGCCCTCCGTCGTCCCTGTACATCAACGCCTCGGCCATGGCCGCGACGTACGCAGCATCATCGATGCTCGGAGGCATGCCCACGGCGATGATGGAGAAGCAGCACGCCGCGGCTATCATCCCCGGCGTGGTGGGCGCTACGACAGCAACAAGGACCGAAGCCCGAGCCCCGGCCTGACAGGCCCTCAAGCCTTCGCCCGACACATCCTCAACGCTGCGTTCCCCCTAAGGTATCGACCGCCCACCAACATCCCTAATTATTCTGGCGAAACAAATCCCGGGCTTTGGCTCGAAGACTATCGGCTTGCATGTCAGGCCGGTGGTGCGAGTGATGACAACTTCATTATTCGCAATCTCCCGCTGTTCTTGGCCGACTCGGTGCGAGCATGGCTGGAGCACTTACCGTCCAATACTATTCAGAGTTGGGCGGATCTGACAGAGATCTTCGTGGGTAACTTCCAGGGCACGTACAAACGCCCTGGAAACCCATGGGACCTCAAAAATTGTCGCCAGAAGGCCGATGAAACCCTTCGCGGGTACATTCGGCGCTTCTCTCGACAGTGCAACGAGCTCCCTAACGTCGCCAACGCCGACGTGATAGGAGCCTTTCTATCCGGAACAACCTGCGAATCCCTGGTCCACAAGTTAGGACGCAGGGGCCCGCAAACTACCAAGGAACTCCTGGACATCGCCACCAGTCACGCCTCTAGAGAGGAGGTGGTCGGAGCCATATTTGATCACTCCGACGGAAAGATGAGGCGGGACGAGAACGCCGGCGAAGGCGCCTCTAACCATCCTGCCAAAAAGAAAAATAAGAAGCAACAGCGTGACAACCCGCTCGTATCCGCCGCCAACCGCAAAGGTGGCCGGAAGCCTGCGGAAGGCACTCCGAACCACTTCGAGAAAATGCTCGAGGGGACATGCCCAAACCACGCCTTCCCGGCCAAGCACCTATACAAGGAATGCAGCCATATGCGCAAATACTTGGCTGGGGGCCTTAATAAGGAGGAGCAGGGGAAGGAGCCTGTTCCCACCACTGACGACACAAAGGAGAAGGACGACACCTTCCCAATGTCGACCGGTGCCCTCATGATCTTCGGAGGATCAACGGCCTATGACTCCAGGCGCCACCAGAAGGTCGCACGTCGTGAGGTCTATACCGCTGGACCGGCCACCCCAGCCTTTCTCCGATGGTCGGAATCCGCCATAACCTTCAACCGGACCGACCATCCGGATGCCATCCCACACCTAGGAAGGTATCCGCTTGTCGTTGACCCGATCGTCGGTCCAAAGCGGCTCACCAAGGTACTGATGGATGGGGGCAGCGGCCTCAACATCATGTACGCCAAGACACTCGACGAGATGGGCGTCGACCGAACGCACCTCCGTCCCGTCCGAGCACCTTTTCATGGCGTCGTGCCGGGAAGGCAAGCCGTGCCACTGGGGCAGATCGACCTGCCCGTCACTTTTGGGGATCGGTCCAATTACCGGACTGAGACCCTCACCTTCGATGTAGTGGGGTTCCCGGGGACTTTCCACACCATTCTGGGGTGACCATGCTACGCGAAGTTCATGGCCGTACCCAATTACACGTACCTAAAGCTGAAGATGCCGGGTCCCCGTGGGGTCATCACCATCGACACCTCCTTCCAGCGCGCTTACGAGTGCGAGGTCGAATGCTGTGGACACGCATCCGCAGTCATCGCATCCGAAGAGCTCGTCATGCTTAGGGAGGAGGTCATTGAAGGGACACCCGACGCAAAGAAGTCGTCCGGATCGTTCGAATCGGCAGAAGGCTCCAGGGACGTCCTCTTGGATCCCAGTAGCTCCGAGGGCAAAAAAGTCTGAATCGAGACCGCGCTCTCCTCCGAATAGGAAAGCGCGCTCGTCGACTTCCTCCGCGCCAACAAGGATATCTTTGCGTGGAAACCCTCGGATATGCCGGGCATCCTGAGGGAGGTCGCCGAGCATACTCTCCAAATCCTTTCGGGCTCCAAGCCAGTGAAACAACGCCTGCGCCGCTTCGCCAAGGAGAAACGTAGGGCCATCGGCGAGGAGATAGCCAAACTACTGGCCGCGGGATTCATTAAGGAAGTATACCACCCAGAGTGGTTAGCAAATCCTGTTCTTGTCCGAAAAAAGAGCGGGAAATGGAGAATGTGTGTCGATTATACTGGCCTCAACAAAGCGTGTCCAAAGGATCCGTTTCCTTTGCCACGAATAGACCAAATAGTCGATTCCACCTCGGGGTGCGAAACCCTCTACTTCCTTGACGCATACTCCGGCTACCATCAAATCGCGATGAAAGAATCTGACCAGCTCGCGACATCTTTTATCACGCCCTTCGGATCATTTTGCTACATTTCAATGCCATTCGGTCTGAAGAATGCAGGGGCAACGTACCAGCGTTGTATGCTTAATTGCTTCGGAGACCTCATCGGGCAAACCATTGAGGCCTATGTCGATGACATCGTAGTCAAATCCAAGCGAGCTGACCACCTTGTCGCCGACCTTGAACAAACCTTTGTGAAACTCCGGGCAAACGGCATCAAACTCAATCCCGAAAAATGTGTTTTCGGGGTCCCGAGGGGCATGCTGCTTGGCTTCATCGTATCCGAGCGTGGCATCGAAGCCAACCCGGAGAAAATATCAGCCATCACAAGGATGGGCCCAATCCAAAACATAAAGGGGGTTCAGAGAATCACAGGGTGCCTTGCCGCCCTCAGCCGATTCATTTCACGCCTCGGCGAACGAGGACTCCCCCTTTATCGACTCCTGAAGAAAACTGACCGATTCGAGTGGACAGCCGAGGCTCAGGAGGCGCTTGACATGGTTAAACGATTTTTAACTAAGCCACCGGTCCTAGTTCCTCCATGCGATGGAGAATCTCTCCTACTATATATATCAGCCACCACCCAAGTGATTAGCTTCGCCTTAATAGTAGAGCGAAAGGAAGAGGGGCACGCCTTCAAGGTGCAGCGCCCTATATATTTCATCAGCGAGGTATTATCCGACTCCAAAACCCGCTACTCCCAGATCCAGAAACTCCTCTACACCGTCCTCATCACCAAAAGGAAGCTACGCCACTACTTCGAGTCACACCCCGTGACAGTGGTGACATCGTTCCCCCTCGGCGAGGTCGTTCGTAGCCATGACGCTATGGGAAGAACCGCAAAGTGGGCACTCGAGCTGATGGATCAGGGCATTTCTTATGTCCCCCGAATGGTGATCAAATCTCAGGCACTAGCTGACTTCATCGCGGAGTGGACCGAGGTCCAGATGCCACCAGCAGCCGTCGATCAAGAGTACTGGATAATGTACTTCGACGGATCGCTGATGAAGAAGGGCGCCAGAGCAGGACTAGTCTTTGTATCCCCCCTCAGGGTCCACATGAGGTACATGGTTTGGCTTCATTTTCCCTCATCAAACAATACTGCAGAATATGAAGCTCTCATCAACGGCCTACGAATCGCCATCGAGCTGGGCATCCGACGCCTCGACGTCAGGGGCGACTCTCAGCTGGTCGTCAACCAGGTCATGAAAGAGTCAGGCTGCCACGATACCAAGATGGAGGCGTACTATCAAGAGGTCCGATGTCTGGAGGACAAATTCGATGGCCTCAAACTCAATCATATCCCCAGGCGCCTCAACGAAGCGGCCGACACGCTCGCAAAAGCAACATCCAGCCGAGAGCCAGTTCCAACAGGCGTCTTTGCCAGTGATCAACACAAACCCTCGGTACGCTATGCGGGGTCAGAACAAGCCGACGATGGCCCTTCTAGTCTGACCCCCAAGGCCGATCCGCCAACTGCTCCACCCGACCCTGAGGTCTTGGAGCTTGAAGAGGACCCAGCAGTGGAGTCCGATCCTCCCAATGACTGGAGAACGCTTTACGTCGACTATCTCCTCCACGACGTACTACCGACCGACAAGACAGAAGCCCGGCGGCTCGCACGACGCGCCAAGTCCTTCGTTCTTGCAGAGGGCGAACTCTACAAACGAAGTCACATCGGAATTCTGCAACTCTGTATCCCCGGCGAACAGGGAAAACTTCTGCTGAGCGACATCCATGGTGGAGCATGCGGTCATCATGCCGCACCAAGAACCTTGGTTGGGAATGCATTCCGACAAGGTTTCTACTGGCCCACCGCAGTAGCCGATGCCAAGCAAATTGTACGCACCTGCGAAGGGTGCCAATACTACACTCGGCGAACACACCTCCCGGCCCAGACTCTCCAGATGATCCCCATCATGTGGCCCTTCGCAGTCTGGGGGCTCGACCTGGTTGGGCCACTTAAAAAGGCGCCCGGGGGCTTTACCCACCTGCTTGTCACCATAGACAAGTTTACAAAATAGATTGAAGCTCGGCCAATATCCACAATCAAATCCGAACAAGCTGTGTTGTTCTTTCTCGACATCATCCATCGCTTTGGAGTACCGAACTCCATCATTACAGACAACGACACACAGTTCACCGGTAGGAAATTCGTTCGCTTCTGTGATGAACAACACATCCGAATCAATTGGGCAGCCGTCGCACACCCTCGGACGAACGGGCAGGTCGAGCACGCAAACGGCATGATTCTTCAAGGCCTCAAACCTAGAATTTTCAACCGATTGAACAAGTTCGGTGCGCGTTGGCTCGTTGAGCACCTGGATATGCTCTGGAGCTTAAGGATGACTCCGAGCCGGGCCACCGGCTACACACCTTTCTTCATGGTCTATGGTTCAGAGGCTGTTCTCCCAACGGACCTCGACTATGGAGCACCAAGAATCAGAGCATATAACGAACAGGGAGCCGAGGCATCTCACCAGGACGCCATGGACCAACTGGATGAAGCCCGCGACATCGCCCTCCTCCGTTCAGCTAAGTACCAGCAAGCGTTGCGATGGTACCACAGCCAACGGGTGCAGGGTCGAGCCTTCAACGTTGGAGACCTTGTCCTCCGTCTTGTGCAGAGTAATAAGGATCGCCACAAACTCTCCCCGCCCTGGGAAGGGCCTACGTCGTCGCGGAAATACTTCGCCCAGGCGCCTACCGGTTGAAAACCATCAAAGGCGAGGTCTTCGCCAACGCCTGGAACATTAAGCAGCTACGTCGTTTCTATCCTTAAAATAAGCTTACACTTTTCTTTATCAGTTTTTGTCTTAACAGAACCCCGATCCTTAGTGACTTCCGACCCCTGCAAATCGCAAGGGGTCAGACCTCGCTCGGGGGCTGGCATGTGATCATAACATATGACATGTGTAATAAAAGTATTATGCTTGCAAAAAATTCCTGTGTTATACTTACAAACATTCTCTAAGTTTTCCATTCGCCTCATAAACAAGTCTCGAGGGCTAAGATCTTGGGAACTAATTCTGAATACAACTGGTAGGACTGCGAGACACCCACGCCCCAGCGGCTGCAACCTCTTTGCTCACCAGTTCAGTCAGAATTAGTTCGCCCACGTTCCTAGCTTCCTATGACTTAGACCATGAGAAGGGTCGAAAAGCGCTAAAATTATTCCTACCGGAGGGAGAAAGATAAAAAATTGCTTGCCATAAGCAAAGGATGTAATTTTGTTCATTTTTTGCACAAATTCATCACTTACAAAGTGATTTCATTACAAAAAGGAACAATATACTTATAAATTCAGATGACTATTTATCCGGGGGCTTCCCCACAAGGTTATTTCATTACAGTCTCTGCTCAGCTCTACCACAAGTGCTACTGCGGTCGCCGCGCCACGCTCTCCATCGGTGACGCCCGGGGCGTGTACATGGGCCAGCTTGTCTGTTGCGGTCGCCGTGCCATGCTCTCCATCGGTGACATCCCGATATCCCGCTACTTTGCTGGATCCTCGAAGGCGCCACCATCTACGACGCCTCCGCCGGAGCGTCCGGGGACTACGCCATCGTCGTCAGCCGCAACCTCGACAGCGACGCCACCGCCATGGCGTCTGGGGACTATGCCATCATCCCTAGCCATAACCCTGACAACGGCGTATGAGCAGGAAACGCCTCCCGCCAAAGGAGGAGCACAGCGGACGACGGCGTAGTCGACGACATACGACGCCCACCGGCGCCTCTTCTCCTTCGACAACAGCGACTCCTCAGCAAGGGCAGCACACACCATCTCATCTACGTTGGATAACCTCCGGCTCAACATCACACACCAGACTCGCGAGCAAATTTGTGAGTTTTCTCTCTCTCTCTAGCATTACTCTTCCTCACTCAGGAAGTGCCGCGACGCACGGACGCGTTCGGTGGAAAGAAAGAAGAAGGAGAGATAGCGGCTCGGAGGCAGAAGACGAGGTGGGATGTGGACTCCTCGCCCCCTCCCTATTTAAACAGGAGACGCGATAGTCATGGAAAGGCGAAAGGTTGGACGAAAAACCCTCTCCCTTCCCCTCTTTAAATACGGAATCAATGCTGATTGATATCTGAGGGGACGCGCCGGAACTGACGGGACGAACCCCGGTCGACGAGGCGTCCCTCTTTGGTCAAACTGAACACTGCCTGGGTATGGCCCGCTACTGACCCGCTCTAGACGCGGCGATTAAGGCACCCACATAGGCAGACAACTTTTTCGCCTCCCCACGCAGGACCACGGATGACCCGACGACAGGACCTTTCGGATCTCCTGGGCCAGCCATTCGGCCTAGAAGACACGACGAACGAACGTCCAAAGAAAGATAAGCATCTCAGCTTTCTTACTTTATGCATTAAAATTAATTCACGAGCTTCTGGGGATGCCGAGGATGACAACCAGTCTAGACATCCCCCTCACCTGACCCCTCCGTACGCTTGAAACTAAGGGCATGACATACAGGCACAAAGCTTTGAGTAAAACTGGACGAACTAGCAAACCCTACGCCCCGATAGCTATGGTGTTTCTGTTCACCACAAAAATCATACTCAACGCCCCCCGTATCTCTAGTTTCGACGTTTGCCTTCTCAAAGAAGGGATCGGAGGGGTCCGCCTACCGAATCTCCCCCAAAGGAGAAGCTGTCAGGTTGCCCAAGTTAATTGAACGACTCGGATCGTCACCGAGACACGAAAACAAAGAATAGCAATTCTTATGCAGGGTATTTCTAACCTCGTCACGAACGTCAGGGCCCAAACCCATCTGGTAGGAGCTTTTCTGCCACTCATACCACCAAGGTAACGTTGCTGACCCCGCCTTTATTTTGATTAAATTTTGCATTCAAAACATTACATATGCAAAACATTGCATCCCAACGATTCGTGTCGCACCACGAAACGGCTATCGCCTCATTCGATATAGGCGACCATAGGCCGAGGTTCAAAGGTCGGCCCGCGAAGGGCTCGAGGCCGCCTCACGCCGAATAGAGCCAGGGAGAGATAACCGAGACAAGCCCCAGCGGCCCTGCCTGACCCCACTCAAAAGCGAACAGGGACGTCTCGACCTTCTCTCGTTCGATTCTAACCCCGAGCCAAACCCACAGAATCTCCAACGAGGAGAGGCCATCAGGCCCCCTGAGCTTATCGAACGACTCAGGCATCTGCCGGGAGGCGGGTTAAGAAGTTGTGGAGTGCCACTAGAGGGCTCTACCGACCCCATCAGCAAATGATGGACCCGGATTCCACATGAATGTACCCGTTAGTGAGCTCGTTGAGCGCGACACTCGAGCCATCGAGGCAAGTGTCGTTCACTCAGCCCCTCCGATTACGAAAACCGAGGATGGGGTAACACGCAAACAACGGCCAACCCCTATTAGACCCTAACAAGGCTCGGGGGCTTGAGCCAAACAATACAGGGACACAGGTTCAAAGGCCCCACCTTGCCGAGCCCATAGAGTCCCTAGTTGGGGATTTCTGTTGGAAGACAGGGCGGGGAATATGGCGAAGACACTCATGGACTTCGTCAACCTATCACCAAAACCACAGTTCCGATCTCCAGTAACCCCGACCCTAGCACATGCAGGGGGTCGGACCTTACTCGGGGGCTGGTTTCTTTCTTTCGGAACAGTCTCCTCGCATTATAACCAGCGGTATAATTCAAGGGAACAGATTGGTAAGATCATAAAAAATTCAAACAAAACGAAATTACGACGCAAAATCACGAAAAGCGTCCAGACTCGAAAAATACTGACACTTGTCCACATATTACATATAAGTTGTTCTCAAAATCGTTCGACTAATTACTCCCGTGGAGGGAGAACCATCTCTTTCAGACTGTCTGCCAGGTTCTTCGCAAGGGGAGCGACCATCTTCTCCATTTCCTCCAGCTCTTCATCCTCGTAGGTGGACGGAAAGCCTTCACTCATCACCTTCAGGTTTATTTCCTTCTCGTAATGAGCGTGGGCGACGGTGAAGGCCTGGGTAATCCTGGCGTGAAAGGCACTCTCCTCAAGTTGGCTCACCCAAGCCGTGATACCTACGACACGAGCCGTGAGTGGGCTGGTCTCCACCGGCTCCGTCACATTCAAGGCGTTGAGGACCACCCCGACCGAAGCTTGTAGAAGATCGAGCTCATCGCTCTCAGCCTGAAGGGCCCTTCGCGTATAGGCAGCCTCTTTTTCTAGCTTGATGGAGACGTTCTCAGCACTCAACCTTCCTTTCACCGCGTCACCAAGCTCCGCCCGGAGAGAGCGGACCACCTCAACGTCCTTGTCCACCTTCTACTGAAGGGCCGCGGCCCTACTCTCGGCCTTCCGCCGGAGGTCCCGCTCCATCTCCAGCTCCTTCAGGACTTCGTCGGCCTTCTCATTGGCCGCGGCATTCCTCTACAGCAGCTCGTCTCACTCCTTTTGGAGCCTGACAATCTTCTCCCCGTCTAGCTTGGACCTCGCCGACAAATCCTCGAACATCCCGTGGGCCTCCTCCGCGTCCTGACGCGCCTGGGCCTCCCGCTCCTAGGCGGAAGCAAGTTGGGCGGCCATATCTGCTCGCAGCCGGACCTCCTTGGAGAGGCGATCCCACTCTGCCTTCTGCTCGCGGAGGAATTGGGATTTATTCTGGCTACGAGCAACAAGAACCTGAAGAGAAAGAAGACTAGTATCAGAAATGCGAAAACACAAAAACATACGAAGAAAGAAGAAAGCCTAGAAAATACCTAAGTGGTAGGGATAACGATCTCACGGAGGGCTCCTCTGGCCTGATCCAGGGCGTTCAGCATGGTCGAGATCCTGATGTCAAGACCCTCCCGCTCCATGCTCTCGGAATGATCATCGAGCGAGAAAAGAGCCGACGTCGGGTCCTGAGCGGCCATCCACTGGAGCGGTGGCTCCCCCCGCGCAGGGGAGCGGCTTCCTCCCGACAAAGGGGCCGGTGGCGGCTCCCTCCTGACCCTGTGCGGCACCACCGCCGCACTCGAGGACCCTCCGGCTGGACCCTCCTCCGTCTGGGCCACTTCGAGCGTCACGGGTGGATCTACCTGGGCCCCTGGTGGCGCGGATTGCACTACGCCCTCGGGCGCCACCACGACCGTGCCCGGCTGATCCTGGCTTAGCACGGTCACGACCACCTCCACCGACGGTATGCGGCCCTCGGCCGACTGTTCCACGTCCGCCACGGAGGAGACCGCTCGCTCAGTAACCTCCGCAGGCATGGGAGCCACCATGGGCGCCGTCGGGTCGGCCAACGCGGCCCCGACGTCGGCACCACTCCCACCCGAAACAGGGGTGACTCCAGGCGACGCCGTCTGTCCCACTTGAAGGGCAAGACTCTTCTTGGGCGCCAGCCCTAGGGGGTGACCCGTCCGCAAGAACCCGCACAAAGGTAATAACCGTTAAGTCAAAATAAAAATGGAAAAAGGATGAAAACAGAGGAATCAACAGCTTACGTTGACGTCCTCGGCCGGCGGAAGCGTTTTGGGGATGGATCCCCAGATCCCTGCCCTAACTCATCCGGGTGGGACCATTTCATGCCTGCCCCCTGCTCCGGGGCAGGGGGGTTCATCTCGTCGGGCGCAGCACCGGAGTCGCTCCTCTCCATCGTCTCACGGGGTGCAGCACCGGAGCTGCTCCCCTCCATCGTCGCCTCAGGGATGGCGGCGGCAGGCCCGCCCTCCCCCATCCACCAGTCCTCGGCCGGCACGCCGTGCGAAGTGGTGGACTCGCCGGCCTCCACTGACCTCATTGATCTACTTCCCTCCGCGTGGAAAGGGAAGGGCCCCTGCACGGATGGGTGGCCAGTCGTCAGCGTGTCCTCGTCCTCCAGGATGCCCCAATCCACGCCGATGGCTACCTCGTCGTCGTCATCATCATCATCGTCATCGTCGTCATCCTCACTGCTCACGTCCTCTCCCCGATCCCGTGCCTCCTGCTTCAGTCGTTTCGCCTTTTTCATCTCTTCCCTTGCTTTCTTGTCCCGCTCGGCCGCGAGTCGATTCGCCACTGCCACGACCTTGTCCTTCGGCAGTGGAACCGGGCTGTCCTTAAAGACCAGCACCCTCGGCTGGTCCCAATGTCATAAAGCAAGTGTTAAAAAAAAGAAAAGAAAAGAGAAAAAAGAAAAGAGCATGGGAGAGGAGGGCTTACAAATTCAAAGAACCTAGGCTCCAGCCGCATTGGGGGGTGTCCGGGCACCGGATACACAATGTCAAGGACTCTGCCCATAGAATCCTTTGTCGGCTCCGTCGCCTCCTTGATGCGCTGCGCCACTTCCGAGTAAGGGAGCGCCTCGTCAACAAGCACTGTCCCCTCGTACGATATCCCGGGCATCATCCGATGCAGGGGAAGCACACGCGCCATCAGGGGTGCCACCCTCCTAGCATGGTAGGCACCGATGATCCCTGTCCCCTTTACACCCCAGCCCTTCAGGGCTTGGAGGGCGGAAAGAAGGTCGGTGATGTGTTTCTTGTCTTTGGACTGGACGCCCCAGCCCCACGACTCCGGAACGTCCACAATAAGACGCCCAGTATACTTCGATAGGGTGGCACTCGCATCATCCCTAACATAAAACCACTGTGAGTGCCATCCCTTGTTGGATGTCGCCAGACGCATGTATGGGTAACCCTTCGACCGGGTATAGCGCAGATGAATACTGGCACATCCCATCGGTGCATTCACATCCTTCCCCCCAATCTTCCTCTTTGACAGACTAATGTTAAAGAAATACCGCCACAGATCAAAATGGGGATCGATCCCCAGGAAACCCTCGCACAGGGCAACAAACGCTGCCATATGCTGA
This sequence comes from Miscanthus floridulus, assembly GCF_019320115.1. NCBI lineage: Eukaryota > Viridiplantae > Streptophyta > Magnoliopsida > Poales > Poaceae > Miscanthus > Miscanthus floridulus. Next base: position 95,842,210 of record NC_089585.1, read on the forward strand.
ATCCCATTGGGAGTTAGATGCTGTAGCTCTACCTCATAGTAATCTAACAGCCCCCGAAGGAATCTATGCGCGGGTACCCCGAATCCCCGCTCATGGAAGATGGCAAAAGAGACAACATACCCTTCAGGCGGCACCGGCTCACACTCGTCACCAGGAAGCAACCACTCCTGGATAGCGGACAGTGGGCGGAGAAGGCCACGACAGACGAGGACCTCCAGACACCGAGAGGTGATGTTTGATCTGCCCCACAGCTCCATTAAAGCAGTAGGGGGGAAGGGCAGGCGCGAGCTTGACGGCGGCTGGAACACGAATGCAGGCCGGTCGACGGTGGAGATGCGGGCGCGAGCGGCTGGGAAGATTGGCAGCGGATGTTTTAGAACGCAAAGGAAGGGGAGCGAAATACGAAACCCTGGGGGCGAACTCCGTGGTTTTATAGGGGGCGATGGACGCGAGAAGGGCAACCATCCGCCTCGATCTCCGGGCCTGCCACGCGCGCCACCGCGTCACGTCGCGGGACACGCGCCCGCAGTCCCTATCCTCTCACCCCAAAAATCTCGGCGGACGGTTCGCCTTCCCCAAGCGATTCCGGACTCTCTACCCACCGGGGAAACGCAAGCCACAAAGGCCTGTTCTTTTCTCTTTGGCCCACCTAGGGCCCAGAAGCTCGCCGGCCGGCCCAACTAAGAAAGGATCCACGAACGATCCGCAATCAAGGGCAGAAGCACCAGTTAGGACAGCCCCGAATCAGTTCCCAGCGAACGAGACGCCACGACCCACTCGAAAAAACATCCAGTTGATAAAAAACTAAGTCCTTCAGACTTACCCGCGAAGGGGCCGATACAACCCCTCGGGCGACTCTACTCGAATCACCCGGGGGCTCGGGGGCTACACCCATCGGGTGCGCTCGTGCGCACCCTCCGGCAAAGTAACTTCGACGAAATCAAAAACACCCTCCAGGTGATTCTACTCGAATCACCTAGAGGCTCGGGGGCTACTGTCGGGGACCTAATACCAGGGTACCCCAGAAGGTGGAACCAATAACCACCGAATGTGAAAAACTTCTAGACGCATAAAGGCGCCGTGTCATCCCTTGTTCGAGTGACAGGAGTTCGGTTCCGCCTCGCCCGACACCTTTGGGACGGGCTCGTTCTCACCCAAGGGCTGAGGGATAAACTCCATCTCGCCTGACGCCTTTAGGGCGGGCTCGGTCTCGCCCGAGGGCTGAGGGATGGATTCCGTCTCGCCCGATCCCGGAGGGACGGGGTCAGCCTCACTCGATGCCTTTGTGGGATAACCCTACCTCGCCCAAAGGCTCAAGGCTAATCTCCGTCTCACCCGACGCCTTTAGGGCGGGCTCGGTCTCGCCCGAGGGCTGAGGGATGGATTCCGCCTCGCCCGATCCCAGAGGGACGGGGTCAGTCTCGCCCAAGAGATAGGGATTGGTCTCCGTCTCACCCGACGGCCAAGAACAAGCCTCGCCCTGATCGATATCTATCTCTCATAATGATGGGTATAGGACGAGACAAGACATTCGGGTCAACCATAGCTCCAAGGACCATACCCTGCGCCCTAGCAGGAAAAGGACTGCTAGGGAATGACAGGACTGATGCTTTAGACCCTTCCAGGTGCCGCAGAACCCAAAAGGCATTACATGTGCGTGCACCTCGCCCTGTAGAGTTGTAGGCGCCGCCTTCAGCTCTAGGACACGGAACCCGACGAAGATATACGACAACCGCTACGCTCTAGGAAAGGATTTGCTATCTCCACGAATGATGGATATTCTGTCACCACGCTGTGGACCCGAGGGAGCGGCGCCCGCTTCCTGACCCCTCAGGTCCACCCAGTCAGAAGGCCTTAGCCATGGCGCTACACCGGACCCCGACCCCGCGTTCCTCCAACGAGGACTCATAGGAACCAGAAGGCGTGCGGAGCAAGGCTGGGGGAGGCTCATAAGTCAAAACCACTGTACTACAGCCCATACCCTGCGTAGGGCAGCATTATGTGACTAACCTGACATCCTACAGAGACATCGACAAACATTGTAAGCACTTATCTTCCTTCGCACTCATCAGAATGAAGGACCTGACCAGGTAGACGTGAACCACAAGACTAAGTAGAGTACACGTCCTAGAGCCCTCACCCTTGTAAAGCCAGCCCCCTTCATCTATAAAAGGGGATGCGCTTCCTCCATCAGGGGGACGGGAAAAATAGGACCGAACAAGAGAACGCACTCATACACACATTCAAGCGGCTACGAAGCTCTTGACCACCTTTCAACCCTTCCATCAGAGACTTGGGACCAGTCCCTATCTCGACAGTTTGTAACCCTTACTACAGACCGTTCACGGTGATAATAACACAAGCAGCAGCAAACTAGACGTAGGGACGTTCCGCCCAAACCAGTATAAATCTTGTGTCCTTTAGCGCACCATCCGAGCCTAACGCGCATTACTATAAATTTACTTGCCGGTGCTTGTACGAAACACCGACACCTTCCCTTTCCTATTAACGTGGTTATCATGGACTCCTTTATCAACTATGAGTTCTATGTGCGTGCCATCCATGGCGCCTATGCAGCCATCAAAAAACGACGTGTACTCCACCAATTCAGGCGACAGTCCTAAATAACTAGTGTCCCTAGGCCTAATCACATCATTTGCAAAACTAGTCATGGCAGCCAGAACATGGGAAAATATCTTGCTACATGTCCCCAACCCCCTCCCAAATCTCTCATGCATTTGTCTCTGACATTGATTTGTACCACATGCCCATAAGAACACGGCTAAAGCTTCTATTGATTCAAGTTCTCTACTGCCTGTTAGCCCATAGCTATCACGTAGTATGCTATGCAATCTAACCAAATTTTTAGGCCGCATTCGATAGTTTTCAAAGCATCTGCCAGCATTTGACAACAGCTTATCTACCCACTGTCTTCTAGTAAGCTTAGGTACTTGGATAACATGGTTACCTTGTAGTGGTACCTGCAGCATATGCCCAAATGCAAGACCAGCATCCATAGCTGCAGTAACCATCTCGTTGAAGCTGTTTTCACTTGAATTCTGACTTTCCTCGTTGATGTTGTCCATCTTCCAATTGGTTGTCAAGTACAAATATAAACCATCTTTGGTAAGTAAATTCCACCAGCTTTCGAGACGTTAGCAAACTTTAACTGTATTACACTATAACTTTCAAAGGCATACACACCTTGAAGCTCGTCGATCGCTGATGTCCCCTGCAACAAGTCCGTTACGTACCTGCAACAAAAGTAGCCCGTTATGATTTGTTCAAATACAGAACAATTAAAGCATTTGTTAACAATGAAATATTTGTTAGCTTCAACAACCAAGTAGTGTCAGGCAGCTCAAACAATTACATTGCATCACACAAGTTATAACAAGTTCGGGAAAAAGAATACGACAAATGGTTTTTGGCCACAGGCCCCGTTACAAGACATAAACCTCAACAAAACTAGGACAACAACGAATCTAAAGGATAAATGACGACACTGAAATGCCACCGTTGCTTCACACCAAACTCAACATCCCAGCTGCTGAACTACTTCTTGTTCTTGTTCATTTGATATATCAGCCAAGCCATACGTTCTTTGGATGTCAGCAGGTTCTTGAACACCCACCGGGGCACTAAGTTCTTGAACAAATCCGTTGCCAAGAAGAACATGTCTGAAGTAGCTGGCACACCATCTTCTCATAAAAGTTGCATAACTTAGTCTACCTCCACCTGTTCACGGGTCCGCTCCCTATCCCTTGATGCGCTCCTTGCAGTAATGCTCTCAGACAACCGGGCAATGAACTCCCCCACATTGCAATTCTTCTTCTTCTCTGGGCTATTGAAAACATGGTCCCTGATGTCCCTCTTCGAACCAGAATGGTTACTGGATGGGTCGCCTAAGTCTAGCCGACGCAAAGCAGCAGGAGGCGTTGACTCCCGAATACCACCAGAGGACACGAAGCAGCCTGTGTTCCGGTTGCGGTCCCCAAACAGTGCCTCCAATTGGTCTAGGAAGCGAGGTTGCCTACCACGTCGTACCTCAGGCTGACTATCATCCTACAAAAAAATGAGGAGGACATAATGTTAAACAATATAGCCTATGTAATCGGGACTATTAACAAAATAACATACCGAGTTCATGGGTTGGGAACCTTCTTGAGTTTCCCGGTACTCACTATCAGCATCAATGCCGCCCGTACGTGGGTCCCTCCCAAGCCCAGTGGCTGTCAGCCCATCTTTCTATGTCAAGTAGGCTTTTTTAGGTATCCTAGCTTGTTGTTGCACTGTTTCTTATCAAAATGGGAGAAGTTAGTGTAAATGTTGGTCCAGCCAGCCGTGGTGAGACCCTGCTGAGCAAAGTTACACTTTTCTTTCTCTTGAAGACAAAGGTCCTGCAACAGCTTGGTTTCATCCTCGATCCAAGTTGCACGCTTTGGAGGCATCTGTTGGAACGTGGAATGGCTATTGTCATTTGTGGCTGGACATAGTAACAGTACCACAAAAAAACTAAAGGAATGAACAAAATAACTCAAACACGATGCAATGGACAGAATTGTGTACTTGCCTTGATTTCTCGCTTCACGCGCTTGGTACGTAAGTTGTACTGGGGGATTCCGGCGGGGAGCAGGAAGCTGTTGACGATGGTGCCAGTATATAGACTTGGAAAGAGCACACCTACATGATAAACATGTGAATCTGTCAGAGCTTTATGTGAACCAAAGTAATCCCGTCTCATTGTCTACATTCGGAGTACTAAATGTGTACGAACTGGACTGACAACAGAGTGTAGGAGTAATAAAAGAAGTAGCCTAATTACTGAAATTAAAATGCATTTCATGAACGCAATGAACCAACTGGAATTACATCACAAGCAGCATCGCATGACCCTAAAATTTAGTAATGTGACGAACAATAAAAAATTTGAAGCAACATGAGGAAGACCATTGTGATTTATTCATTGATGCATTATTCATAAGCCATAAGCTGAACTGGCAGATTTACAGGCATACAACGCATCCAACATTGGACTACATGAGAAACTAGGGGAGAAAAGTGTAAAGGAAAACAATAAAAAGTAATGACGTTTATACTAACCCTCAATGCAGCGGATGTGCAAGGACTATGTGACCCTAACAATCTGGCTCTACATAGGCATCCACACTTGGGAGCAGGAACTTCAACCCTAACGAAGCAGATCTACAAGTTTGTAGCAAAAATGGGATAGGAAACGACGGATTTAATGTATATGCAGCGACTCCAAGTCAGATCTAGAAACGACACCAAACAAAGGAATTAGCAGAACGTTGAAGCAAGTCGGGTACTTACCGGAGTGATCGGAGGTGAGGCCGTAGCCGACGAAGGGGGTGGATCTGTCCAACAACAAGGCGAGGATGACGCGGCGGATCTGGTAGGGCAAGGCCGCACTGAATCCGGCGACACGGGCCAGGTGGATGGCGGCTTTCGTCTACGGTAGGGGGAGGGGGACGGGAGAAGGACAGCGAGCGGGCGAAGAACTTACCTCGTCGGCGGCGGGAGCGTGTGAGCGGCGCAACCCTAAACCAGCGCGAGCGAATGCGAGAGGAGGAGTGAGGAGGGCGCGAGCTGATTTTTCTACGGCTGGGCCGGACGGCCCATTCAGCTTCAGCCGAACCAGCCACGACCAACGAACAAGGCTTTTTTCAAAAGCTTTGTCTTGTCACGCCACTCCCGCGTCAATGCATGTGGCGCGACAACGTTATTGGGTCGTGGCAGCGCCGCTGGCTCGATCAAAAGGGTTAAATCCGTAAAAAAAAATAGGAAAATTATTATTGGAATATAGAATAAAAAAGGATTTTTAAAATCCGCCACGTTGGGGCGGGCGGCTTGCGTGGACGCTGAGCCGTTCTGAGTGCCGCAGAATCTAAGCGAGCGGGTCGTGCGGCATAGAGCAGGCGCTGAGATCAGCAGGTGGCGTGGGCCCGTGTGGGGGCGAGCGGACTGGGTGGGACGCGAGTCGTTCGAGGCGTGCGGCACTACGCCTGTCCGCTCTTGTAATCAAATCTCCTCCTGCGCTGGCCGAGTTTTTTTTTTAAGGAAGAGCCCAACCGGAGATGAGTCAATCAGTCAACCACCTATGGGCTGTGCCTTGCTTTTTTTTTTAGAAAGGTGGGCTCTGTTCTTGCTGTCTTAGACTACCCACAATGTGAGTCAGAAGCGATGCCGAAACATGGAAAAGTGACTCTTGGCATCGGGTAGTGCCATTGTGTGTAGCGATGCCGAGTTCAAAAACATTGGCATCGAGGAACCTACATGCATCGGTGCTGAGGAATAAAATAGTATTTCATTGCCGGCGTTTGCTGCTTGCTCATGCATAGGAAATGAAGATGATGCTCTGACATTGGTCCCTACAAGCACATGTATGTCGATGCTGAACACTGTGATGTTGGAGTGTTTTTTCAGCATAGGCTGTGATAGTTTTCTCAGCCTCGACTACGCTGTGGTCTGTGGATAGTCTTACTAGACACGCATTATTTGGGCTCAATGGGGTTTGCCTCTCGGCCCATCTGTTTTCATTGAGCAGGATCTAGACCGACTCTGACCCAGTCCGTCTCAGGAACAGAAAAGGCTTTGGCCCAACATAATGGTGGACGGGCTTGGCCTGCTCTTAATAACATCTCTGAATGGTAAACAAGCTGTCCCAACGTCTTCCAACAAATTCAGAAGAGAAGCACCCTTCAGCCTCACAGCATCACACGGTTTTTAGCATGTCTTCCCACGCATCAAACAGATGTCCAACAGATTAATGATCAGTGGAACAGGTTATTCAATACTCATCCAAGCATCTTTGAATTGACTCGTATATATATATAATATATAATATACAGAATTTAATATAAAGAAGTTAACGCTAATGCCCATATCCAATCATGAAGTCTATGACGACCGGAGGTTTTAGCGCAAGTCAAATGCGTGCCCCTCTCTACGTCAGCCAGAGGTCGATAACGATGACAATCTGGAGGCAACTCCAAATTTCTTCTCTTTTTTTTTTGGGTGCCAAGACAGCGGCGGCCTCCCCTCGAGTTCCATCATTTCTTTATCCCCAAATCCCATCTCCAAAGAAACCGATGAGATGAGAAAGAGAAAGGTCAGTTGTGTTGTGTGCCAACAATCCCAACAAGCGTGTAGACAAATGGTCTCGTGATGTAACGTTAGTGCAGGCTTTTTACATGTGTGTGGTGACTAATGCTGCCAAGAATCCATTCACCAGTGGTTGATGAGTTTTTGGTTGCAGAAAATGCAGGGAGATTACTTGGCCGATTCGTGGCCATGAGCTTCGCGGATATTATATTACCAGACAGATATTTTTACGCCGACTACAACTACAAGGCGTATGAAGTTCCTTTCAAGGAAAAGGCAAATATACTACTCTATTGGAAGTCGTTTGGCTGGGAAGAAAGCAAAGAGAGAAAGGCAACTGAATTCAATTAGGTATGAGCAGCTCGTCGGAGTGGAAAATGATACCTTGACGTGCTCCCAACCGTTATTCTGCAGCCGCTATACGCACAGGGCTAGGCCGCCGCTAGCTACGGTGACGACGCTGAAATCTAGCGAGCTTCACTAGTGGTGGTGGTGCTGGGAGGTCGGAGCTGGTGGAGTCGTCGCAGGTACTACTGCTGGGGCTGGATTAGACTGAGGTCAGTATGTGATACTGTAGCACTTTCGTTTGTATTTGATAATTATTGTCCAATCATAGCCTAACTAGGCTCAAAAGATTCGTCTCGTAATTTATAATCAAACTGTGTAATTAGTTATTTTTTTATCTACATTTAGTACTCCATGCATGTGTCCAAAGATTTGATGTGATGGAGAGAAAGTGAAAAAACTTGCAATCTAAACGAGGCCCTTCTTGGATCCGATTTTGCCTCCACCATTTCCTTGCGGAGATGACTTAGCGCGTGTTTAGTTCCCACCCCAAATTCCAAAAAAAGTGCTACAGTAGCTATCACATCGAATCTTGCGATATATGTATGGAGCATTAAATGTAGACGAAAAAAACTAATTGCACAGTTTGGTTGGAAATTGCGAGACGAACGTTTTTAGCCTAATTAGTCCATGATTGAACACTATTTACCAAATAAAAACGAAAGTGCTACAGTAACCCAAATTCCAAAATCCGTCCAACTAAACACGCGCTTACTTTCCACTCACTCGACCTCCCCTGTCGCGCCACACAACATCACACGTGCGCACAAGAAGAACCATCAGGGTTTCAGCCTCGCTGACAGCCAGAGTTTCCTGTAGCAAGCAAAGCTACAGGATGGTTCCATGTTGCACTCTTTCTACCGGAAAAAAAACAACTGGATTTTTTTTATATACACTTCCATGTTTAAGGTCTGCAATCAGAAATACAAACTGGCACGTAAGGAAATTTATTAACTGCCCTTTATGGCCGCCGCTCTTCCTGATAAAAAACCTAGCCCCGAAGACCACATTCAGGGTGTTTGGTTCCCAGCCAAACTTTGTCTCGCCATGCAATGCGGTTGCAACAAGAGTTTGACTGCTGTTTACAGTTTTTCTCAGGCTTATTTGTGCCATAGGTGTGGCGGCCATTTTCTACGTCACATTCTTCGGCGGTGCTACAACCTGTGGCTGGTATGAGCTGTGAACCAAATAGCCTCGAACCACCCTAACCTTGCTAGACGCTTGCTAGAGTTGAGGAAGGTGACCCCGGACGCTTGAATTGAACGGATTCAGAGCTTGATTGGAGCATGAATCGAATGGTGTTTAAAAGGTCTTACAGTTTTTTCAAACTCTCCCAAGTCTCCAGGCATATGTGGCATTGAAAAGTATTTACAGAGACGTGGGAATGGGAGTGCAAATGGCTATGCCTAGCCGCAATGGATCTTTAAAAGGTAAACCGAGATAAAGTTTAAAACTAGGGGGCATGCAAGGCGTGATGCATTATTTTTCTAATCCGATTGCTCACTAACCCCTTGTTAATAAACTCGGATTAGAAAAAGGGCCATGCGGGGCAGATGTTGTCTCCCTTAGGTCCCGTTCGCTTTTCCAGGAATGACGCCAAGAAGAGTTCCTAGCCAGAATTTATATAAGCTTTCAGTTCCCGGAATGATTCCTGTCGTGATTTTGCCTTAACCGAATGGGGCCTTAAGGAGTTTGATGGGGACGGATTCTCCTGTTTATTTAGCGCCAAGTTCATAGCCACATAGCAGCCATCG